>NC_083356.1:105873331-106184878 GCF_030254825.1 Meriones unguiculatus
TCTTTTGTTTCTGTTATGCAGCATAGGGCAGAAGAACTTATCTCTTGAGGCTTAGATTTCTTTAAATGCAATTTTGATATAATTCCACTGATTTTTTGAATCATTCCTTTGAGCATGAAATTAGATATAATGGCTGGTGTCACCTCACTTTCTTATCATATCTTATGTTCCCTGTCTAAGTTTGTTCCTTAATCAAAAATCACTTTGACATCTGATGAAGCAAATTCTTGATGTTTATATGGGAAGTGTCAGGACTAACAGTGATCTCAGCATTAAATTCTAGCAAAGGAAAATCTCCATTATAAAAAGAGAGGCCATTTATTAGGATCCTATGATTTTTCCACCCATATTATATAAAAGAAAAATTATAGTATCATTTATTACTTTTTTATGCAGTAGGTACTCTAGATTTCTGTGTGTACTTATTATATATAAACACATCACATGTCTATGTATATGAACACGTATCTATATTGCGATAGTCTGTCATAACTGTATACCTGTTTTACAACTATTTCAAACTGTAATTAAACTATAAGGATTTCACATTGAAGAATTTAGTACTTTCTTACCCTCATTCCTTCAAATCTAGACAAAGCTCTTAGGGGTCTTAGAGCTCTCAGTGTCCGTAGGGATTTAATGGGACCAAGATCTGAATAACCAAGGGTGTTGGCTACTAAAGTAACCAGAGATACCTGCAAAAAGATGGCATTTTCTGTAACAATTTTAATGAAATAGCAAAACATAGAAATGAAAATTAAATGCTAACTTGCACTAAGAGAAAGCAAGAAGAAGAAGAATGTAAGTTTCTTTATGACATTATCTAGTCAGATCCCTCTCTCTAATAGGTAAGAAAGCAGTTTTTGAAAGAAAATAGGTTTCATGGAAAGTTAACCCAAAGAGGAAATAATGGAAGAAAGAAAGATTACTTACTACAATACCTAAATAGAAACAGCAAACACTGTTTTTGTATTTCATAATTACTGGTTATCTAATTGTTTATTAAATCTAATTTAATATAACATGTAATTATAGCAACCAACAAATTGTCTATTAAAGTGAAACCTACCTAAGTGTGCTTCCAGAGCTGTAATAAAATTATTTTAAAAGCTTAAATAGATCTAAACGTGAGTATAACCTGTATTTGGAAGCCATCTGAAGATTCACGACTGAGAAGGGAACAATTTTAAAGCAAGACTGCTTATAAAAACCTTGTCAACCTTGTCATCAAAGATCTGTCTATAATAATTTATGAAAAGACTTTTGAATAATATTGAAGATAAAGTGAAGCTAGATGACTCATTTCTTAACAGACAACCAAAATATATATTAATTTCATCACTTTCGGCCTAACAACCATGATGACGCTTCAGCAGTATGTGCCTTTTCATGAATTATCTCAAAAGAAAGAACACTTGCAGAAAGGAAATCAACATCCATCTTGGGATAGAACAGTGAGTTCCTCAGTGAAGCAAAATCTGTATCTCTAAGTGTGTTCAGTTTCTGAGCAATTTCTGTTGATCATTTACGACAGCAGGCACTATCTCTGAGAACGCTGTGTCCAACACAAGACAATTCAATGTTAAGTAAACTCTGTATTTCTAGAGAGGAGTGAATTTGGGCCAATGTCTACGTAATGGTTTAGAGAATAGAAACTTCCTTTCTTAGAAGTCCAGTGCTGCTGCTTGAGACAGGTGAACTCTACGGAACAGACATCCTTGTTTAGTCACTTCAGAATACCTCACTAGATGGAACATGCATTTTTAATAACCTGTACGGACTAGGACTCGCTCCTCTTCTCATTTCAGAACTGATTCAGTCTTGCATGCCCGTATTTCCCACTTAAGAAAATAAGGTATGCTCTCTTTTTCATAAGAACGATTCTAAAAACACTACTTAAAATTTAATGAACTAGTAGAACGGTCCTTCAAACTGGCACTGACTGTTCTGATGGTGAGTATGGGATGATTCTGAGAAGGGCTGCGCCCTACTGTTAAACTGGGAACATCTGTGCACGTTCTCACACATACCTTGTTGGTTTTTAAATTTTAAAAGTATTTTTTTATTTTTTTGAGATTATACTAATTAAATCATTTTTCCTTCCAGTTCCTCCCTCTAAGCTGTCTCATATTAATAAACCAGCCTGCCTGCGTCTTAGACTTGCAGGTCATCTTACAGTAAAGACACTATATTCATATCTATTTATGGTTAAAAATATTTCTCAAGTGTTGGGCTACACCCCCACCCTGTATCCTTAATCTCAAATGGTTCTGTACTGTGCATTCCAGGATACAGCAAACATGCCTTTGTTTCAAAAGCTTATTATGACCATTTGTTGTTATAAATACCTTGTTATAATCACCTTGCAATCAAGTCTTTGTTTCAGGAGGTTGTTAGGTTCTGTTTCTGCAACCTATTTGCCTGCCAAATCCCTCGTTTGGAAACCCCTTACTCCTGAACTGTAAAAACCCTTATCTTACCCATGTCCAATGATGAGCTCTTGATCCTCATTTTTAGGGAGAGACAATCCATATACATGAATTTTTTTTTAAAAAGCTTGTTTTGATTAATTGATTGCTATAATTAATTTGGCCATGATAATTTGTGTTGGTGGTCTTTTCTGTGGGATTAAGAATATAACCCTTCTCTTCATGGCTTTTTTTTCATTAATTATTGTCATGTGTATTCCTAAATACATATATTTTCTTGGAATATAAAAAACTACACCAGAAAGTTTTACTAACAGGGCTGCCTAATGAACTGAACAAAGACAACAATAATGGATATAGTAAAATGGACTGTGTTGGAGCTAAGCTAGAAGCTCATTAGCCCTCAATCCTACATAAAGAGCTGTAGGTAACTAAGGAAGTAAGAAAGAGTGGGGGAGTAGTTAGTATATATGTACATGAAATTGTCAACAACTTAAAATAATAAGGAAACAAAGGCAAAAGTTTACCATTTCCTTCTCTTTTATTTTTCTGTGCTGAAAATGTTGAACTTAGGGCCTCACATACGGTAGGTAGACACCCTATAATCAAGTTCTGTCCTCAGCCCCCGAATTATTTTTCCTTTGTTGAAAATAAAACGTTAAACAAAGTATTCTTACGCATTTTCCATCATCCAAGTCTTAAAATATTCTCTGAATTCACTGAAGTAACTAATGATGGTATCTATGCTTTGTTGCCCTTCTGTAGGGGGTGGTAGTTGATAGTTTGAAAAAAACGATAAAAGTGATTCATTTTTGTTTTCTCCGCTGTGATGATTAAGAACGAGATGACCTAGCCTTTCCCCCTCTCTAGCACAGAATTAGACTTCATCCAGAAGTTCTACCTGGTTTCAGCTCCTTGAACATCTCCCCTTCATCTCTGAAATTAATGGAAAAGTTAGCAACCTCTCTCATAGAAACATTTATCTGCCCTTTTCTATTTCTATCTCTCAAGGATCCTCTGGTCTTTATTTTTTTTTTGTTAATGTGAACCAGAATGATATTCAAATCATGTGCATTTTTAAGAAAATTACTTTTTGAACTATATTGTAGGTATTTTACCAACATGTATGTCTGTTCACTGTGCATGGGTAGTGTCCATACAGGGCTAAAAGATATCACCAGATTGCCTGAGATGGGAGTCAGAGAGTGTTTTGAGTCACCACATGTGTGCTGGGAATTAAAACTGGGTCATCTGAAAGAGAAGCCAGTGCTCTCAACCATTGAGCCATCTCTCCAGTCTCAAATCATGTATATTTTAAAAATCACTTTTCTTTTGATTTTTAGGGACATAGGCAAGAACAGGTTACAAGTATTTGATAGATTAGTATGGAGGAGAATTTACAATGGTTGAAAGATTACTGCTCTATTAATCACAGACATATTTCCATGAGCTACATCAATATTCTTAAAAACATAAACTTCTGGCCTTAAAGTAAAATAAGATGAGAAAATGATGATGTAGGAAAACATTGGTGAAAACAGAACTCTTAGAACAAATCATCCTTTAAACTTTATTCTAAAATACTTACATCAACAATTAGAAAGTCTAGCCAGCACCAGGCATTGGTGAAGTATGTTTTATACCCATAAGCCACCCATTTCAGAAGCATCTCCAGAATGAAGATGTAGGTGAAGATCTTGTCAGCGTACTCCAAAATAACCTTAATGGTCTTTTTCTTTTCAATATATATATCTTCAAAAGCCTGTGGAAACATCGTTTAAATTTCAATTCATGTACAGTCTAAAATTTCTATTTCACCAGACAAGCAGAAAATACAGTTGTGGTGAGGAATCACAGAAAACACTGGTGTAAAAATAATTTGGCTGGCTTTCCTCTGGTTTACAGCTCCTGCATAAAATTTAGTTTTAGCAATCTTTTCATTGTTACCAGAGGCAGAGAGACTGCAAAAGAATGGAATTACACACAATCCTCTGAAAGAATGTGGTCTCTAAAACTAAAAGGATATTTCTTTTCTCTCAATTCAAATGGAAAGAGTCCTGATCCTTTTCATACCTCATTCCAAGGTCAGCCCTTCTGGTAAACTGTTGTAATCACTCTTTACTTCATACCCACCCGTAAGGTTAGGGACTTTTTGGGCTCTTACTCCATGCAAGTAGTGCTTACACTCTTCAGAAACTTTTAAGAAAATGAGAACCATAAGGTAGTCATAGCCATAAGTTCTTTGAGAAATAATTTAAATAGAGTTGAACTAATGGAGGCATTTAAAATGGCTGCTGCTCAAAACAGATCTGAATTGCTAGAGTTTTCTTCTTCATATTGGAAGCACCACTCACCTTATTGGAAGAAATGAGAGCAAAGTAACACAGCTTTGGTGATTAACATCATATCACATGGTCATGGGCTTGATTCATTCTTACCCCCCCCACACACACAAAATCTGTGTCAATATCCTAAAACCCATCTTTAGCACATTTTCACAACCATTGACAGCAATACTGAGGCAATCCAAGAATCTAGGTCAGAAAGAGTGGGCAGATCTGCTAAGATGCACAACACTGGCTGACGTTCTTAAAGTAAGCAGGCTTTGAGGTGGAGGTAGGTGGGAGAGGATGAGGGTGAGGAAGCAGTCAAGTTCTCACTATTTTTCAATGCCTATTTTCAAGTCCTAGAGGACTCATGCAAACTGTCTAAGCAAAAACCACGACTCCAAAACATGGGACGGAAGGAGTTCCGTGTCAAAAAAGAAGCCTACTCTTAGAATTGGGGTACAGGCTCAAGGAGAGGAACACAGAGTCTCTGCAATAAGATAAGGTGCTCCGATGGGGTGGCCTCATTGTGACTGGCCCCGGAACCAGCCACCGGGACTCAGCTGCAGGGTCTCAGTTTCCAGGGCCAAGAAGCACAAAGTCAATGAAAGGTTTGCAATTCAGGCTTTATTACTCCTCATTTCAGTTACCACTTGCTTATCGCTTTTGCTTTTTGGTGTGTTCTCCTCTGTCTCTGTTAAAGAAGTGGTTTTAAAGTTATGACTTTGACATTTAAAGAAACATTTTAAACTCTGTTTTTAGTGTCCCTATTTGTTATGTGACAAAATTTTATACTTTTTCAGAAATGTTTGAGAATTTAATAAGAGAAATGTATATTAAAATTATAAGTATGGTATCTATTTGCTATATTATAGCTATTATTTGCATTTATTTTACAGGCAGGAATTTTGAAATACTATTCTAGAAAACTACTTGAGCAAAAACACCAACTGAGAGCTTGTTTCCTTTCTTCACATGGTTCATTTAATTATTTTGAAATGCCTTCTTCCAAAATGTCATTTTCCTTTTTAAACATTTTGAGCAAAAGTTTATTTAAAACTTTAAACTTAAAGTAATTGGTCACATATATGACTTAGAATAAGATAAAGGAGTGGACTTTGCTAGTTATTAAGGGTATGAGATATAATAGATAGGATTCCAATTTATATCCTGAACACACTCTATTTTGAATTTTTAAGAGACTAGACTTGTTAAGAAAGGCATTGCTCTGTATACCCTGGCTCTTCTCATATAGTATATGAAGAATACAGGGTTCACAAAAACATCAAAGAGAGATGAATTACAGGACTTTCCACCTGATAAATATAAATGCAACAATTATCTGTAAATTATTTTCAAATGCCATTCAAAAAGATCATTCATCATGCCAAGTTGGCTTTGTTTGTAATCATTCACAGATGATTCAACATATGTAAATAAATAAATAAAATTCATCATATAAATCAGATCAGATTTATCACATGCATACTTTGATAAATGAAGAAAAGATCTTTGACAAAACCCCATGGTAAAAGTCATGGAGACTAGAGATACAGGGAGCACTCCTCAAAATGATAAGTACAGTGAATTATAAACCTCTAGTCAGCATAAAACTAAATGTAGAAAAGCTCAAACTACTACTATAATCAGGAAGATCACAGTCCACTCTTTCCATTTCTCTACAATGCAGTGTTTGATAAATGACAAAAGAAGGAAATAAAAAGAGATACAAGTGCAAAAGGAAGAGGGCAAAGTATTCCTATTTGCAGATGATTTTGATTCTCTGTCTAGCCAACCTCACAGACTCTACTACAGAACTCTCAAAGCTGATAATCACTACAAACAACACGGCAGAACACAAATGTAAGGTAACACACAAAGATCAGTAACTTTATGGCTGGAGAGATGGCTCAGAGGTTAAGAACATCCTGTTCTTACAGAAGTTCTGAATTGGATTCACAGCACCCACAGTGTGTGACTCACAATCATCTGTAACTCCAGTTCTAATGAACCAGACGCCCCTTTCTGGTGTCTGTAGGCACTTTTTGCACTCTAACATGCATGCAACACACAATTAAAAAATAAATCTTAAACAAGCCAGTAGCTTTTTTTATATTCTAGTGACAAGAACACCACGAAAAAAATCAGACTGAACCATATTCACAATAGCCTAACGATTAACTCTTCAGCCAAGCCTGTGAGACTCACCTTTCTTTTTTTTTTGTGTGTGTGTTTGTAAAGATATTAATCTAAGAATCCAGTTCTTAGCTCACTTACCAGAGCTCCGCTGCTGAGCAAGATCATGAGAACAATGAAGCTTTCGAACCAGCTGTGTTCAACTATCCGGTAACATGTCTTCCTGATGGTCCACCAGACTTTCCCTCTCCCAGACTCTACATTAACTTGGCAGCACGGAAATCTCCTCACACAACCTGGTAAGAACAACATGCGTACAATACCGTGACAATCAGAGTAATGGCTTAAAATATATTAATAAGGGACAATGGTCTCCTGCACCTGCATCTATCCTGTGATACTGCAAAGCACTGTTTTCTATCACGTTCTCATTTTGGTGGCATTGATTAGTACCTGTGATTTTCTGATTTCTTGATTTCTTCCATGCCATTTAAATTATTTAATGAGGAAAAGAATGAATGAATGGGGCAAATGTAACAGTGGAGGAGAATTAATTTCAAGGCTTTTTTTTTTTATTTTCTGACAGGTAATATAACACACTTCTATTCCCGAATTTAAAACTTTTTCAGGGACTGGAAGTGTGGTTCAGAAGGTAGGGTGTTGGCAGAGCAAGCCGTGTGTGGTCCCTGGAACTGCATACAATCAGGTGAACCTGCCCACTGGTAATCCAAGCAAGAGGATCAGAAGGTCAATAACATCCTTGGTAATATATGGAGTTTGATGGAGTAAACACAAACATAAGATAAAACATTTTGAGAAACAGTATTCAAAATGATATAGGGAAAAGTAATAAGAAATCTTGAAAGTAAGAGAAAAAGGCAAAGATTATTAGCAAATGCAAATAAATGTATTTTTATCTGCCCCGAGTTTAAAAGATCTGGATCGGGACACTTATATTTAAACTATCTTGCTATGAAAAGCTAAGGATATTTTTTTAAATGTTCATCTTATTAAATTCATTCACAGCAAATGTTTTGATGTATCTTCTCTGCAGGGAATTGGCTTTTGATTTTATTTAGGTTAAATAGGCACAAAAATTAATGTCATAAATGAATGGAGCAACTAAAATCACAGATACTTAGAGGTCATAAGGAAGAATGGAAGAAGTCCACATAACCTTGCATATTGAAAAGGAAGTGGTTACCTGGAAGAGGCAGAGCCTGAAATACATCAATATGTCAATAGGAGAAAGAGTTTGGTTTCAGTAAAAGCAAGAGTTTGGAAGGAGATCCATTAAAAAAAGTGCATTAGGCAAAGTCTTTTGTGAGAACGACAACAGCTCAGAATTATAAGAGTGCTGCACATGGTTAGAGTAGTTGGACAGATTATAATACAATTTTATTCTGCCTCAAGGAATTCTATCGTATAGATTGATGTTGAGGAGTAAGTGATGGTTTATAAGGAAGGAATGATATAGGCAATTTAGTTATCCTCCATAGTATATCGTGCTAATGATGGAAGAGGAGCTCAAAACCATAGAGCTTACAAGTATCTAATGCAGTATCCTTGTCCAGGGGAAGAGTAATGAGAAACTAGGGCAATAGCAGATTCAAGACACTTGTCTCGTATCCTCAGCAGGATTTAGTGACTGAAGAAAACATGAGCTAGCTGCCTTGTGAGATGGTAAGCTAGAAACCACAGTAAAACTTCTAGCATATGGCGTATGGTAAATGTTTGAGATGTGAATCAGAAGGTATGAGGGAAAATGTGGGCCAGAAGTTATTAGGATAAGTATACCACAGGTCAGGACCATTTGATGAGGTCACACAAATTAAACACATAAGAATGGGATCACGTCTGGGATATCTTGTGACAATACCACTCGGGGACAGGAGTTAGTAGTATGCTGGAATCATACTAGTTTGTGATAACTTCCTAGGAAGCTATAAAGAACTTTTAAATTGTGATCGTCCTGAGAGAGGTATCCCAGAAGAAGAAAGACACACATGATATATACTCACTTGTAAGTGGATATTAGACATATAATACAGGATAATCATAATAAAATCTGTATACCTAAGGAAGCTAATCAAGAAGGAGGACCCATGGTAAGACGCTCAATCTTCATTCAGAAAGGCTAATGGGACAGACATTGGAAGAGGGAGAAAACAGGAAACAGAACAGGAGCCTATCACAGAGGGCCTCTGAAAGACTCTACCCAGTAGGGTATCAAAACATATGTTGAGACTAAAAGCCAAACTCTGAGCAGAGTGCAGGGAATCTTATGAAAGAAAGGGGAGATAGAAAGACCTGGAGGGAATAGGAGCTCCACAAGGAGAACAACAGAACCAAAAAATCTGGGCACAGGAATCTTTTGTGAGACTGATACTCCAAACAAGGACCATTCATGGAGATAACCTGAAACTCCTGCACAGATGTAGTCCATGGCAGCTCAGTGTCCAAGAGAGTTCTCCAATTAAAGGAACAGGGACTGTCTCTGACATGAACTCATGGGTTGGCTCTTTGTTCATCTCCCCCTGAGGAGGGAGCAGCCTTACCAGTCCACAGAGGAAGACAATGCAGCCAGTCCTGATGAGACCTGATAGACTAGGGTCAGATGGAAGGGGAGGAGGACCTCTCCTATAATTGGACTGGAAGTGGGGCATAGGAGTAGAGGGAGGAAGGGGGAGATTGGGAGAGGATAGGGAAGGGGGCTATAGCTGGAATACAAAATGAATAAATTGTAATTAATAAAAAATAAATAAAAATTAAAAAATAAACTCACCATTATTAGAGATTAAGTTAAATAAACTTAGAATTTAATACGTTCTTTCTAAGTAGTAAGTTTTAAGAATCTTCCCCCAATCAGTAGACTTGGAAAGGGTCAGGGAGGAGATGAGGGAGGGAGGGTGGGATTGGGAGGGAATAAGGGAGCGGGATACAGCTGGGATGCAGAGTTAATAAAATATAACTAATAATAAAAAAATAAAATTAGACTAAAAAAAAGTAGAAAAAAAAGAATCCTCCCCTTTCTAATTATTGTTCCCTATCTCTTACTTTTGAGGCTTTACGTGGCTTTCCCTTTTGAAATGTGGAATGTATCATGCTATTTGGATTCTGTGTGCCATACATTGAGCAAGGTCATAGCCATGGTATGAAATCAGCCTGGCGAAACTTTTAAACAATGAACATTGTCATAAATCATTGGTAGGGACTTGGTGTGTGTGTGTGTGTGTGTGTGTGTGTGTGTCTGTGTGTGTGTACATATAACAAAATGATGGAGGAAAGTCACTGAACCTCTAAAAAGTAGGGTAAGCCTGGTCCCTGGGAGAAAGTTGCGTTATTTGTGTCAATGAAGTAGATAAACAGTAAGTACATGTTGTGTACATGGACAGCAGAAATCATTGAGATATCATTAATTTAGGCGTGAAATTATGTTTGTTTCAGTAACTAACATAAATGAAGATGCTGACTTGTTCTCATGAATTATACTTACTCATTAACCGCAAGTACAGAGAGTTGGCAGAATTCAACAATATCACTCTATAAGACACAGTTAGACTTGTAAATTTGTTAATTTTGTACACATTAATATCAGAAATTCTTATTCTAAAATGCTGTGTGCGAACATTTTTTTTTCTTGGATAACCAGTTGCTAAGCATTGACCTCAGTATCATTGGGACCAGTGGAAGGAGGAGACAGAGAAAAAGTGGCAAGTATAGATCATGGAAAGCCAGGAGGCTGCAGTGATGGAGCAGCGATGAACGAAGGGCCAGAGGATCATCACTGCAAATTTTAAAAATTTATTAAAACATTCAACTTCATAAAAATAAAAAAAACAGAATTAATTTTAAAAAGAGAATTGCTAGAGGAAAAATTAACTTTAGTCAAGATTTTCTAACTTCAGAAATACTTTTGCTTGTCTTAAAATTAAAAGAAATACTGTTTGTTTGTTTTTTTTATAACTACGGAAAGGAAAACACAATGCATCATAATTAGAAACGTAAGGAAAATATTGTCTGAGGCAAAACCTCACAATTACTGCCTCTAGGGTTAATACACCATGGAGAATTTCTGTCTTATTTAAGGCAGGAGTGCTCAGTCGCCTGCCTGACTTTCATGCAAAGGCAAATCCCCAGGGATTTCCAACCTAGCTGGTTAGCAAGGTTATCATACCTTCTCTTTACAATGACTATTAATTAAACGTAAACACGGTGGCATCTCTAAACAGTCTAATGAGTCCCTGTGGGTCGGGTCTTTGTGTTTTGGGTGGGTTCATTAGTTTGCTTCTATGATGCATTTCATAAAGTGTAGTTTGGGTTTCATCATGTTAGAGCAATGATCCTCGGTAGCAAAGAATCTATCTAAAGACAGATTGCAGTAGGATATCACAGCATAATCAATGTAATCAATGTAAAACTGATTAGGAAAACAAGCTTTTTAATACTCTCATTAAAAGTGTCTACAAGTTCTAAAACAAATGTTTTGTTCATAATTTCCTTTCAAAATAGAGAAGATAAAAGACCAAATGGAGTTGCTTATTCTATTAGTAAAGTAAGAATGGGTTATTCATTGTACAAAGACTTGATGAGCCCAGGATATTTTAAAGATAAACTGGCTCCAACTACAATAGTAACAGGAAACCCATGATTTTAAGAAAAAGAGGCTATGCTTTAACTCAGGTTCTGATGATATAATTTACTAGTTGAAGAATTCCAAAAGAGTACAATAAAGAAAGAAGTAGACCCATAAATTATGTCATACCCACAATTAAATTTGTCATACTCATAATTCATTCATTTTTAAGACATAAGGATAGTGCACAGCATCATGACACCTACGGAAGAAAGGAGGCAGAAGTCTTGAATTACAAAACTACAACTGACTAGCACTAAAAAAAAGGCATAGCATAAGAGAGGAGAAAGGGAAATGAAAGGAAGACAGAAGCCAAGTGATAAAACCGCATCAGCAAGGTGACAGTAAGAAGTGGAGAAGAATCAATGGCTTTGAGGCAAACAACAGAAAAAAAAAATCACCCATCTTTGAAGCACCGCCCTAACCTAGCAGCTTTTGTGTTCCCTATGATTTCTGTTTATGTTCTCAGTAGAATATTCCCTGTGGGCCAAACACTATTCTGAACTGGCATTGGTTCTACCACAGCTCCTGCAGAACCATCATGAATTTGTAAAAGTCGTTTCCAGTGAAAGTTGGCATTTTCTCTATTTGCCTTTCTGGGAAGCATATTCTTCTCAAAGTTTCATGTGGAAATATCTGGTTTCTGAGTTCACATCTTTCACCCTTACCCCTTTTCTCATCTCATTCCCAGTCATCAACAAGACACCGGCTTACCATAAAAATAGTCAGAATCTAACAGTCCCACCATCTGAAACTCAACTATTTGAGGCTAAGACTCCATTACGTCTCTTATTTAGGTTTCTTCAGGAACCTCCAAGAAATTGCCAAGATTCTGCCATTGTCACCTATCTGTCCTCTCTTAAGACTGCATGCTGTGATACTTAATAAGCAGATCCTTGTTATCCTTCAATGCTCTTACAGTCACCTGGTGTGGCACTTAGTAGGTCTATCATCTCAATTTTTATCTCTTTCATTGTCAAACTTTTCAACACATACTGGTCCCTTGATTTACCTCAAATCTTAGATGCATTTCACCACAGCGAAGTGCCCCTGTTGACCCATCAAAAATACCATTTCTTCATTTATTTGCATAGGTTGCTTAATTTTCTTCCAGCACTGATCAAAAGTCACCTTCATAAAGAAGGTCTTCAGGAGCCATGTTGTTTACATGACAGTCCCTAGCCCTTTCTTAGTGGTCACTTTTCCCTATTGATTCATTTACCTGTAGATGCTTAGTTACGTAAGGGGCATATTGGTTTATTCGTCTCTGTCATATTCCAGCGCATGGAAGTGTCCATGAGGAACAGCAGGCATTTACTAATTCTTTATTGATTAAAGAAGTGACTTAATGGCTCAGAGGCGGAGCCAGGTAGCTTCCCTGTGCTTCATATGAAAATGGGTCCTGGAAGCAGGGGAGAGTCTCCAGCGGACACATTCCATGGCACGACTTAAGAGATACTGTTTCTCGGTCCACTTTTGTGTGTCCAGACCCAGTTGTTAGAAATATGCTTCCACAACATATTTTTTTCTACAACTGGTCTGTATTTAGAAATTTTTAACACCCTCAGAATAACCACAGAAGTATTCTCACTGGTGTTTTGTAGAATTGGAAACAACTTTTATAAAGTTCTGAATAAGATGACTATTGTAAATTGGAAACAGCATAACTAATCCATTACATTGAGCTTAAATGCATTTTCTAAAAATTTTCTCTGGTTTAAAGAGTTAAACTGCTTGAATAGCTCAATTTCATTCTAGTCGTACTCAGATTTTAAGTAAAGGTCAGTCCTAAACTGGATAGGGGAAATCTTGACAAAAGTTGTTCAGATTTAATTTCACATGGTTGTTAAACAACTTGCTGAGACAAAAGCCCAACATTCTGATTGAATTCCTTTAGTTTTGGTTTGTTCTAAGACAAGGTCTCCTATAGCTCAGGTTACTTGAAGCTAAGCCTTGAACTCCTGATCCTTCTGCCTCCACCTCCCAATGACTGGGACTGTAGGCACTTACCACCTGTCTGACAGAATGAGAAATTTCTCTCTCTCTATATATATTTGTACTTATATAAGCCCTCTTAAGAAAACTCCAAGGCTTTTTTTTTTTCACAGCACTAATTCCTGTAAACACAAAATACATATGTTTTAATGCTCCTTTGCTTCTCACATAAAATAAATCTAATGTATATTTAAAGAAAATACGAGTATCACTGTAGTCGAGATACATTTACTTTCCAGCCCCTTAGCCTAACACATGAGTGTCTTAGGAGACTTCTTAAGGAAATTGTGGCAGCTAAGAGCAAGTCACTGTTTTCTAATAGGAACATTGGTGTAGGTAATCCAATGAGCAGACTGTGTATCAGCAACAGGTTCCATTGCAGGACTCTTAAAATACTTGAAAAGATTGAGAAAAGTGAAAGGGAAAATAAGATAAGTATTCTGCTAACTAATTCATAAGCATTACGTCATGCAAACACTTCAATATTTTCATGATAGGCATGCTATTTCTACTTTATTTTAAATCTGAAATTCCAGGTTTTAAAAGTATGCTCCCTCTCAAAGGCAGTTAAGGATGAATCAATTAAAATGTATGTCTATCAATGGTCAAAGTTCTGCTCTATATTAAGACTAATATAAGACTGTACTGCTGTCCGACCCCCGGTTTGTGATTTTTATTTAGGTGGTATAATACTTATTTAGATAGCATTGCATACTTTCCTAAAACACTATCAAATGTCTTAATTTGAGTGAAATCCCTGGAAAATTCTGAGAGTACTGTGAAGCTTAGTATGGCAGAAAGTGAAGAGGAGTAAGGAGGGTTACCGTTAGAAGCAAACAGTAAACTGTAATCAGAATATATTGTACAGAAAAAAAAATCTATTTTCAGTAAAAAACAAAACAAAACAAAACAAAACAAAAAAACCAGACAAACAGACAGCCAAAATGTAGCATGTAGCAGGCTTTCCATATTAGGTCAGGGTGTTCAGGTTCTGATTCAATTTACTCAGGAAATCTTCAAATTTCAGCATGTCCTAGAATCCCCTCAGATTTGGGTCTATCTCTGTGTTTCTGTGAACTAGAGCCTGAAAGAGAGTAAGGCTTCAACCCAGTTTATTGGGTAGAGCATGAGGTTGTTGAGTTAAAGTTTGAAAGAAGATATAAATATGTGAGGAAGGTCACATCAACTTTCACTTTTAGGCATATATATATACATTTTATAAACTTTATTGCTAAAAGCTTGCAAGTAAATAAAACATAAAACATTGAAATTAAACTGACTCAAAGTCTACACAACTCATCCTCTGAATAGTTAGGATAGGTATTCAGAATGGATGCTTGGAGCGTCACATGAAATTTTATACTTTCAGTATTGAATGTATTTTATGTTCTCATTCACCTCCAAAACCAGAAAGAAAATCATGGCTTTTAGCTTTGTATCCTCTTTCATAACTGTGTGTTTTTACTTGCATCTAGTCTTTCCTCATCACTGTATGCTTAACCTTTTTTGTCCTCTATATTAATGTTATACTGTCTTCAAATATTCATTTGTTTACATTAATATATATTATTGAATAGATTCTGCATATGAGAGAGAATAAACACCTACTTTCTTTTCTTTCTTTGATTGGATGACCTCAATTAGTATTATGTATCCTTCATTTATCCATTCTTCTGCAAATTTTTAAACTTGTTTTTAGAGTTGCTTAGTTCACATATATCCAGTGAATAAATCAGCAATAAATATGGTTTGCAAATATCTCTATTACAGGGTATTCTCTAAGTATAGGCCCAGAAGTGATATATAATATGTTAAAAATGGGATGTTTCAAGCAATATCTGATATGACCAGCAGGCTCTTGTTAAGCAGATTTAGCTCTTAAGAGTGAGGCCAAGGATACACATATTGACTTAAACAAGTGACAGGACAGAAATATTCATCCAAGCCACAGCCATTGTTTAAACCTCTCTGACTTTCAGAATGGCATTTCAGTATGACAGTACTTATGGGATGCACTAAACATGGTCATTAAAAGAAACAGAAAGACACTTTATTACTCTCAGAGAAGTGGAAGAAAAAATAACGTTGGAATGCTATGCATCCTCTTTGAATCTAGGCTAGGGATAAATTTGGAGACACAGCAGTCAACCATATCAAAGTATTTACCCTATTCAGTCTTGATGAATCATTCTAATGTTTGGATAAAGAGACCCTAGCAACAACTGTCCCGTTAAATTATACCCTAGTGTATTGGCTAGTTTTTACATCACATTGACAAGGCTGGAGTCATCAAAGAAAGAGAGAACCTCAATTGAGAAAATCCCTCAATAAGATAAAGCTGTGGTCAATCCTGTGGGGGAATTTTCTTGATTAATTTGTGATGTGACAGGGTCCCAACCCTTGTGGGTGGTGCCATCCCTAGAGATTTTAGGTTTTATAGGAAAATACACTAACTCAGCCATGAGGAGCAAGCGAGGTTTTCTTTATGACTTTTGCATCAACTACTGATTCCTGACCTGTAAATTCCAGCTCTGACTTCCCTCAGTGGTGGGTGGGGTGTGATGTGGAACTGTAAGCTGTACTATCTCCACCCACACTCCTCAATTTAATTTTGGTCATGGTGTTTCATCACAGCAACAGAAACCCGAGATATCCAGCAATATGAGGTGAGGCTCCAAGGTGACATGTGTCATGATCCTACACCAGTAGAGTTCTATAGTAAGAGGCATTGACATTGGAATTTACTGTCAGTAGATGTCACCCACATGGGGGCCCTTAGAGAGCCTTTCTTGGCAGGACAGGAAACCTACCTTTGGCATATAGTTCCCAGATAGCATCACGGATGAAGACAGAACTCAAAACACTAGTGAATGAGAGAGCTTTCCAGTTTTCCCTTACCATCTGTAAAACACGCTTCAGGCTCATCTGAGTTGACAGGCTCAGCTTCCGCTTCTTCTTCTCCTGGGATAGGGTTGTCAACCGTGCTGCACTCAGAGGAACTCGATCGGTGCCGTCTCTAAAAAAGAATTCACCATCCCCACCAAGCAGGTCATTTAGTGAATATTCAAGTGTGACATTTAAGCCTGCTTTAATAACCAGTCATGCAAAGTTTTATGAAAAATGTTTAACAGCATGATGAGTATAAAAACATAGAAACACATGTTGAGGTCAGATTTACCCTATGGCACATGTAAAATTAATCTTTCTATCTACACATCCTGCAAAAAGGAAATTACATAATGCTAGCAAGTAAACATTTGGACAAAGCTGGCAAGAGGGAGCATTTTGTGCTAACTGTAATTTGGGTAATTATTGGCCACATTTGTTATTATTTTAGAATTGTGTGTAGATATTTTTGGATAAAACTGATCTCTGGGAACATTAATAAGCAAGTGTCAAGTTCCTAATCCTGCATGCCTAAAAGGACAGAGCTGATAGTTGCCAGAAAAAAAATTATTAGTTGGGATTTTTAAAAAAAATGTACAATAATATCTAAATAAGGTCTTTTTATTTCTAGAACAGAATAGGTAGCAGGATACTATAGATAGAAAGTATTTACACAAGACAACTATAAAATAAACTGTATTGGAATCCAAACGTTAAAGACCATACCAACACTGGCCATTTTAATATCAAATTTTACTGCGTGAAAGAGAACATCATAAAGTATTGTTTTTCAAGGCAAAAAAAGCGACCGACCACTTAGGAGAGTACCACATGCAGTGCTGAAACAAAAATTCAATGGAATTAAACATGGCGGACTCACGCATGAGGGCAATGAAGTCCTCATTATGATCGTTCTGATCATAATGCAGACAAGTCCTCCTCCCAAACTTTATGATCAAGTAGTGTGTCTGCATGTACACACACATACATGGAAGGTTTTAGATACAGTACATACAGTAGCTATAGCGAAACAGCCAAATTCCTCCTAATATTGGTTCATAGAAGGGTGGAGCCTCACAGCAATGGAAGAGTTAACTTTTCATCCTCATTTGCTGAACAACATGTGAATATGGAAAGCTGCTACTTAACATAACAGTGTGTCACCAGTTAAGATTATAATTTAAGTTCAGGAGAATGGTTTAAGCAAATTCAGGTGGTAAAATAACAAAAACAATCATTTTCAATGATTCTTTGTCAGTAAATTTGTATTAACATCATAGGTTTTATCTAAAGTATTATAATTTTAAAATGGACTTTGAGGTTCTCTTTATGAGTACAACATTGAATTCTCAGTGTTATAATTGTCACAAGGCATTCATCAATCAAAGCAGCACTGGTATGTTGTACAGATGGAATATTGGTTAATTCATTTTTATAACCAAAGGAGGAATTAGAAATGCCTTATTAAATGAAGACTTCAGTAGATGTGCTATTTCTACTGGGTGAAGGCTTTCATTATTAATATCAATTATAAAGGGCATCAGTATACAATTATGTTAAAAGGTGGGTTGTAGAAAGTGGTTAAATTAACCTAAAATGCCTTAAGTAAGAAAGAGAAATATTTAGTATCACTGTGTTGAGCTTGCTGAGGTGTGGGAGAAGGGAAACCATGATCAGAATATCTTGTATGAAAAAATTAATTTCATTGAAAAGAGCATTCATAAAGGCTTATCCCAAGTTACATTAAATATTCTATAGGAGTTAATGCTTCAAAATAAACACCAGTACAGCAAATAGTAGTTTTCAGGAAACACTTAAAATGATTAATATTTATATCATGGTAATTCTACAATGCCAACATTTTGTACTAAATGTACATTGTTACAATTTTCTGATGCTCTCAGGTTTTTTTAATTTACTTTTTATTTCAAAGCTTAGGTGAACTACCACAAAGGAACCAAAGACAAGCCCATGATTCTTTGGAACAGGCTTCATCCTTGCACCCTGTGATGGAAATCTGTGGCCTTCATTTGGACACGAGGCAGTGGGAAAAATTACTGACAACAGAATACGGAGCACTTCCCCATGTTAAGTCAAACTATTAACGACTGTAGTTAGAACGCCTTTTCTTCAGCTGGTAGCAACTTTCAAATAAAACTGTCCCAATTTGCATTTTGACAGAATTTTTACAGGCTAAACAGTGAAAGCCAATTAACTCTCACATTGCAGAGCTTACTGGGGTGTAGGCACAGGAAAAAACCATGATCAAAAACATTGCATGAGAAAACTAATTTCAACAAAAGAGCATTAATAAATATTTACCCAAAGTTACATTATAAGCAAGTAAAGCTTTAGGTAATTTTATGTAGTGCCTCTTTCTCTTGATATTGATTGTCTGTCAATTAAATTTAGAGTTTGGGTCAGATGTAATAGCTACACAGTATTGTTGTTCCGTGGAATAAAAATTATCATGATTTCAGACATGAATTGTAATTAATTCATATAAAAAATAAAATTATTATGATCAATATTTAACTTTATGTTGAGTGTATTGTTCATCCACACAGAAACTAATTAGGTACTTTATATAAAATACATATATGTAATGTGTATGGTCTAGAAATACAAAGTTTTTATTCTAATCTATTCAGCTTTTGTAAACTTTATCATTTCATAGGGTCCTATAAAATATATTTACATGCAAAAAGTGAGGCATATAATAAAAGTTATATCTTGCACTAAAAATCACTCTAACTTTAAACACTTAAATTTGTTTTATTTATTTTTATGATACAGAAAGATTATTCCAACCTTTGTCTTATTTTTTATAATCTTGTGATTATTTTATGTTGCTACTACTTACCACTTTTTAAAGTTTTATTGGAAGTTAGATATGAAAAATGAATCAGATAATGTTGGTAATTTAATATTAGGGATATTTCATTTTATTTTAATATAATGTGAACGATATACTGTCTCATTATTTGTCTTTTTGCAACCAAAGATATTTTTTATTTATAAGCTAAATGAAGAGAACACAGAATCAAGATCTACTCAAAATTACTAAGACCAGAAAGTGGACCAGAGTTGGCATTCTCTTTTTTAAACTATGACTTTAACTATAAACGTATTTTAATGGTTTTGTCTTTTATTTCTATGAAAATAATGTACTTGATTAAAAATTACACAAAAAGCTCTTGACTCAACTTCCTTGAGGTAGGCAATGTAAAACCCATAATTGCATCTACATTTACATCTATATTATCTACATAACTGTCATCTATCTATCTATCTATCTATCTTTCTATCTACCCTTTATATATCCATGTTCTTTTTATGTCTTTTCATATATTTTTCTGGGCATCTATAAAATAGTGATTGTAAAGCCATATTTATCATCACTGTAATCTTGTATGGCTATAAAAGTAACCCCTTATATTATTGAAATCATGATGAAATCAAAATGTTTATTACTATCTGTTTTTATTGTATTCAAGCATGTTTTTCACTATTGGGTGCAAGTAAAGAGCCGCTAAATATGCCATATTAAAAAATCTCCCTACGTTGATCACAGACATATTTATCAAATTTATCCCTGAACACAGATAGCACAAAAGGCTGCTTCATTATAAAACAGACAGCAGTCAATGCTACTTGGTTCTTTCTTCTTCTATAAATTTCCAAGAATAACCATCAATCTTTCCCTCAAAACCAGGAAACCATGAAAGACATAGCATGTACTTCAGGAAACCTAGAACTCAACAACAATATTTCTCAGAGCATGGATACAGAAAACATCCAAATGAGGCTGCATTTAGAACAGATACACTTTTCATGCCTTCTTCACACAAGAAAAGATATATTCTTTAAGGAGCAGAGCCTGGCAAATTTATTTCACCCAGACATGAAAACAGTGTGTAAGGGGGAGCAAGAAGGTTGAGAGAAGCAAATTGAAAATCAAGGAGTGGTATTATATCAACAAATAAGAGCATTTATTAGATCAATCTCATTTCTTAGATGACTAAGTTCAGAATCCATATGAATCATTTGATTGCATCTAAATAAGCATATCTTTAATGATATGGATATCTTTATATATATGTATATTGCAACAATATATGTATATATGTATATTGTTGCAAACAAACAAATTGTATATGTAAATTTCTTGGCTAAAGGCCTTGGTCAAAGTCATGGAAAAACAAAGGCAACATTTGGAAACATAAGGAGTTTGAAGGCTGAATAATTTTTGTCTAGATCTTGTCGTGTGATTTTAGAGCTTTATTCTAACTAAGACAGGAGGAGCAGTCCCTAACAAAGTTTTTAAGGCTTCTGTGTGCTATCATAAAAAGACCATGATGACAACTGATAGAAATTACTCCAAAAGTTTTTTTTAGTAAAGATTATCACAATGGACACCTGTTGAAAAATTCCAAGAGGTTTAGCAAGGATGTCAACTATGCAAACTTGAAGACAGGGTGTGAGTTCCAGGTGTAGATTTGAAGCCTCAAGCTTCTTTACATATTGCTCATAAATTCAAAACAAATCAGAAAGAAAATTAAATATATATCTGTTTGTAATTTCACTATTTCCTAAATGAAAATCAGGAGGGAAAAATTCCAAAGCCTAGAGTAATTATCAGTTTCTCATCATGTGAATTGCCAATATTGAAAGCACAATATACAGTACAAAGTTTTTGTGAATGAAAAAATATATATTCTCTCCTAACTTTTGTAAAGGCAGCTTCCATTAAATTACTACATTCCAAACAATTCTTTACAACTGAAAGACTCAGCTTTTACTTTTTACTTTTGTCTGAATTTTTAATCATTAATCTATATGTATATGTGTGTGCCTGTGTTTGTGTATAGTAGTGCAGAGGCCAGAAGAGGGCATTGAATCCTCCAAGCTGGAGTTACAGGCAGTTGTGAGAAGCCTGACATGGGTGCTTGGAACTCAACAGAGGTACTCTGGAAGAGAAACAAGCAACTTAATGACAGAGTAACAGGAATATTGTTTCTTGATATGTACTATGACTTTTCTAACATTGTTTTGGCAAAAAATTATGAGTTCATAATATAACATATATGTATCCAACATACATATTTCTGTGTACATATGTAAATACATGGAAGTGTATTCCTAAAAAATTTGAAATATTTTATATTTTAGTATATCTATATAAGTGGTATTGTATATATGTGTGTTTTCATTCATGATCTACTTGAAAAACATTTATTACATTGTGAAATGGTTTTCTTCCAGAACAATGTGTTCAAATCACCAACAATTGAAAGTGGAAAATGCTTTTTATTTAAAAAAAACTGCTAACGATAAATTCAGGTACCCAGAAACATCAGGGTATTTTGTTGTTGTTACTAATTTTTTTTTCTTTTTCCTTGTAAATTGTCTCTAGATTCTAACTAATTCATGGTAACATTTTGCTTTCCCCATTGCACAGTGGACAACAAATAATACAAACATTTCTACAATGACATAAAGTAAAACTATGAACTGGATTATAAAATAAGACAAGATTCTTAGTATGACTTTAATACTCAGTTTTGAAAGATTATACTAAAATTAATAAACATTAATTGATGTCAGAACAAGATATTTTATTACATGTTTTAGAAATATTAGGTAAAGCTGCCTACATCATTGTTCATAGTCTTAGCAAAAGTATCTGTATCCTCCTGCAACAGAGCTGTAGAGCTCATTTTTTCTCCACTTAAAATGAGATTCAGAGGAAACCTGCATAGAATCAGAGTCTACTCTCATTGCTGAGTGGCATTACTTCTGAGATTAAATAAAACATTTTGAACACTTATTTCTCATTGCTAGGCATTGCTTGTTGATATTTAACTGACGGTATTTAAATATGAATAAGCCTGTTTAAGTTTTTGAATTGGTTATAAGACTAAAGTGCTAGTCAATGCTAAATCATTTCAAAAGTACTCAAGTTTTAGACTTGGGGCTCGGATACATTGTGTGTACTCTAAATGTAGCCAAAATGCTGAGCTTTAATTTTTGGGTCTGTGAATACAGAGCTATAAATAAAACAATCCTCTTCTACTATGGTTTTAATGTTTATAGCTAGCATATTTCTCCCACTAAATTGGGGTTCTATTAAATGTTAGCCTACTCAATTTAAAGCTGAGAGTGGCTTTTATTTGAAATATGGCTTCAAAGTATGTTACTACTGTATCTTACTTTTATAATCCATCCAATAAAATTGTATTAGTCATGCATTTGAAATCAGTTCAGGATATGAAAGATATATCAAGAGAGTAATCAAGAAAGTCACAAAAACAAATGGAATAATCCCAGTGACATGCTGTGACGTCGAATCATCGATGGAACAATCATTATGCTTTTTCTACTTTCTTGAAATGGATCAGGCAGAGAGATTTTGTAGCCGAACAGCATGCAAGACACTGAAAAAATATCATATACGTATGACGTTTTAGGTAACCTGTGCAAAAGTGGTCACATGTGCCTCTGAGTAGTTAAAGCACAGAGCGGTATCCTGGGGAGTTCTGCTGTGGTTTTACCCCTGCAGAAGTGAGAAGGTTAGTTTCGGAAGCTGAGGAAGGCAGTACGAGGAAGCAGTCAACTGTGACTCAAAGTGTGAAAGCTCTTATACCTGCAAGCAGAAACTAAGTATTTGTCTGAAATACATGTTACGTAGTCACCATTGGGTAATATGTTTGGAACACAGCAAAAACATAAAATGTCATTCAAGTGGGCTTAAAAATAATTATCCAGTTATATAATTCTGTTATTCAGCAAATAAACATATACACTATCACCTGCTAAGCAATTTTCATATTTGCCCTTCAATACGATCAATGTTTTAAAAATAGATTATATGCTTAGGTGAGAGTAATAGTATATAATTTGAGAAAAATACTCTTACGATAAATATGTCCCAATTTACTTTTAGTTGTCATGTTTAATGAGCGTCAAGAATTTAAACATCACTGCAGGAAAGCAGTACTTCTAAACCTATCAAAGTGTAAAGAATACAAAATCTTGATTTAGATATTTCAGACCAATATTTCATTGCCCAATAAAGATGAAAAGATTTTTCAAAGGGTTTGGAGCCAATCTGAGCAACAGAAATGATCCAGGTCGAATTCTGTAGAAGAGTGATTGATTTTTCTGGAACTGAGGCATGAACGGCAGAATCAAATGCCAGCTCCTTGCTAATACACACTAACAAACAGTGAAATCTGGTCAGTCAAGAGCATTTCTGGTAAGGATGATTATACTTTACAAAGTTCAATACAAACTGAAAATATAAACTACCCTTTAATGAAAGGCTGAGGAAAAAAAAAAAAAACTTTGATAAAATCTAAAGAGATACAGACTTAATAACAATGAAAAAAATTCCAGTAAGTGGATATAAAATATTTAACTTTGATGACTGCACACATTTAAGTAACATTTTATCAAATCAATAAAATGAATGTATTTCATATCAGGCATGCACCTCATATTTTCTTTTTCAGAGATGATGGCTTTCAGGCTTAAATCCGGAGTAGAAGAAGGAGTGGAGGGATAAATGAGGGAAATTAGGTGAGCAATGTGAGGGCTTGCTCTTTGGCCTGCAATTTCCTTCTGTGGCAAAGACAGCCAGTGAATTTACCTCTGTGTGTCAGAGTTCGACCCAAGGGCTCCCTCTTCCAGCCTTAAGACACGGATTTCTTATTTTGGAGACCCTCAGTGGGACATGAAAGGGTCCTGTTACAGGAATGTGCTAACCCTGCCTGTGCTGTAATGACCTGTATATTTATCTCACTTGCAAACTGCCAGGTTAAAATTATTTCATTATTTTCACACATCAATATTTAATTGATGAGCTGATGAAAAATTATTTGATTATTACATGAACTTTTAGTGTCAATTTGGAAATCAAATATTGAAAAAGGTTAAAATATTTAATGACTATAATTTATGAAACAATATGCCTGTCTTTATGCTGAGCATATATAGAAAATATGAATCTATGCTCCATGTTGTACATGAATGCAATAGATGAAATAATTATAGTTAGTTACATACTGTTTAAGCATTTGAAATGAATATAGCAATTGTAAAGGGTTTTTGTCTTTTACATTTTTTTCATATATCATACTGAATATATATGAAACTTTGAATATAAAATTTATTGAATATTTGCAATTTCTTATTCTTCAACTTCAAATACTCTTATTTTATGTACTTTTCTGATTCTAGAAGTAAATTTAACTTTTATTTTCTTAGTGACTTTATATTGTATTTTTGAACAGTAAGACATGATAATG
This sequence comes from Meriones unguiculatus, assembly GCF_030254825.1. Classification (NCBI taxonomy): domain Eukaryota; kingdom Metazoa; phylum Chordata; class Mammalia; order Rodentia; family Muridae; genus Meriones; species Meriones unguiculatus. Next base: position 105,898,050 of record NC_083356.1, read on the forward strand.
CAAATACATGTCTCCTAATTGTATCCATTATCTGTGTGTGTTAGAGCACCACACTATTTGGCCAAATCACTTTTATGCTGTTTCTGTAATGAGTCAAATCTTTATGAAGACAATGGAGAAGCTGCAAAGCCAATGTTGTTCATTTCAGGGATGCTTCTCTGATGCCAATCTCATCAATAAGCCTGAGAAGTCAGGGTAAGAACCCCAGGGCTACCCCTCAGAACACATATCAGGGCCTGAACTTGTTTAAGAGGAGTTTGCCATATTTATTAATGATTACATGAAAATAGAGGTAAAGTATTATAACACACAATTATCCTTGCATACCCATGCATATTAGGCTTTTAAATAGTGTGCACTGATAATAATGAGTGGAAAAGGCAGACTTACGCTGTCTTGAGGAAAATATATTTAAAGATTAAAAATCAGTTCATTAAATCAAGGAATAAGGTTGTTATAAGTTAATAGATTTTAGCCAACAGAAAATAATGCTTAAGAATGATTATGAAGTTGGAATCTAAGCTCAGAGTTAAGATTCACCTGCAATTAGGAGTGCAACATTAGCCTCACAATGAATCAGCAAATGCTGAATTCCATTATAACAGAATTATTTGATCCTGAGTTTTACTGTTGCAGGGGAATAACTGAAGGTCATTTTATTCCTGCTTACCATCTTGCCTTTCTATGTCCTGTAGGACTGTGATATGGTTTTGGCATCCAAACTGAAAAGTTTCCAGAAACATGTACAGCAAACATACCTTATTAGTCTTCCAGAGTTTCAGTCAATTTCATGTGTGGACATTATATCTACTATCTACGTTGAAAAGGAATGTGCACCATAAGAACTAGATTGACTAGTGTATGGATTACCTTTTTGTTAGGTCTCTCCCTGTCTTTCTCTTTGTCTCTCTCTCTGTCCCTCTGTCTCTCTGTTTGTCTTTCTCTCCCTGTCTTTCTCTATGCCTCTGTGTCTCTGTGTCTTTGTCTCTCTGTGTCTGCCTGTCTGTCTTTCTGTCTGTCTCTCTCTGTGTCTCATTCTCCGTCTCTCTGCATCTACCTCTCCGGTGTCATAGGAGATCACTATAGAAGCTGTGGAGTTATATTCAGATCCTTTCTTCTGATGAGTCACTCATTGATCCAGCTGCCAAAGGCTGAGTTCCTCTGTATAAAGAACTGTGTCATAAGTGAGCTGCGCCATCCAGGGTTATGTTCCTCCTCCTGGAGGGCAGAGGAGGAGCCTGCATCCGGTTAAGAGCCGGAAACTGGCCAGACAGCCTTGCTTTAAGTTGAGATTACTCCAAGGGCTATGCTAGGAGCAGGTGAGAAGGACGCTACAAATGCAGCAGCTTAACATGCCCCTCTGTCCAACACTGTGACATTTCTTACATCTTAAAGCTGTTAGGTGTTTCCTAGGAACATTCTCAATCAGACCCTCCCAGAGCTCTCTCTGTATGAATGCCTCCAATGATTGACACAATTAAGCATACACGATTCCAACCGTTCTGAAACTCTGGCTCCTCCTTTTCCCTTTAGACATGTTTCCTGATACCTACCATTCAACTTCATTTGGATGCAGCTGAGATGTCCCAAAGCATAGTCTAAACCGACCAGTTCTTAAATCCATAATTATACATACATTCTTCCAAGTCAAATGCATTTACAGGAAGTGCACCTACCCCTCTCTCCCCCAAAATAAAACTATGTTTCATCACCCTGTCACCTTTGAATGTGTCTTTATTTGTGATGGCCTTTGACAGCATGTAATCTGGTTAAGAAGAGGTTAAAACCATGGGTAAAATAATCCTCCTGGATGTTAATAAGCAACTTCATATGGCATTGGTTGACTTTCCTGACTGGCAAATTTCATTGACAACTAGGATTTTAGGCTTATTTTAGAGCAATTGAAACTTCATAACTTTCATTGTTATTGGGAGAAAAACAGGTGATTGAGTGAATTTCATTTTCCCTATGAGACTAAACTTAGAGACATGCTGCTGAATTTTTTTCTACAAGTTGAAATTAGTCCTTTTTTTGTAATAGTTTTCCATATAAAAGATATATGTAAAGGGTTTTCTTCCTGACCTGGCCACCAGGAAGGGAATTATTTTCCTTAGTGATATATATTAATAATACATTTAATCATTTGTTTACTCAATAAATGATTGTAGTGACATGTAAATGTACTACATTGGCTGAATATATGACTGTGAATTGCCCATTACTATGCCATGTAATATATTTGATACACTGACTATAAATTAAAGTTTTGTGTTTTTTTCGAGATAGGGTTTCTCTATGTGTAGACTTGGGTGTCCTGGACTCACTTTGTAGAAGCTGGACTCCAATAATTTACGATATGTATAAAATCAGAAAATTATAAAAATATCACAGGAAATCATTTCCAAGCAATAATTAATGATGAATTATGGTTATTATATTTGACATAAATGGAATATAGTTCAGCACATACTTTGACTTACTTAGGTATGCATAGACTGAGGTGGGAAAAGACACAAATGTATTTTTAAAGTTTTTGTTCTGAGCTCACAGTGCCATTTAATGTACCATAAAAATTCTCAAAACAATTTATATCTAAGTAATAAATAGAGAGAGATATAAAATTATGTAGGCCTCAAAATTAGATGATTTTCTCTTGACTAGAGATCAGGCAGGACTCAACAGGTAAGTGTTTGGAGAACTTTGCATTTAATCATGTGAGCTGTGATTTAGGAACTAATGACTTTGAAGAAGAATTTGAAATTCAAGTTTTAAAGATTTATTCAGGATTTTGTTCACAGAAGGAAATCTCAAGCAAAGTCACACGGGTAGAAAGCTTTTATGGCATAGAAGAAACTGTACTAAGTATTAGGGATGGATTTGCAGGAAAGCAGAGAGCACAGGTGTTCAAATCTGTTTCAGTCTCTATTGTGAAGCCTTCCATGCAATACACACTTCAGGAGACTATGGAAGCCACGGATGACTCTACCATGGTCTTTGTTTAGGGTAAGCACATGAAAAGGAATGAACTAAAGTGAAATCAGTTTTAATGCATGGAGTAGATGAAAAGTGCAGGGAGTAGTTGGCATTGGCAGGTAGTGAGTACAAAGATAAGAATGATAGAGATGACAAAGGAATTCGACAGGGCGTAGACTAAGAGTTTTTAACTGCAGCACTGGCAACAAGAAAGAAGTGGAGGATGGGAAGATCCTGTTAGCTACGCAGGGTGAGATCAATTAAGCACCAGCAAGAAAATCTTATCCAGACAGTCATCAAGCTGTTTAAAACGACACCCACGATCTCTCTCTTTGCATAGCCAATGTTAGACCTGAGAACGCCAAACATCTCAAATGGTGGCTCATCTACAAATTATTGGTGCAACAATATCTGTAAAGTGGCCTTACCTCTTTGCTGTAGTCACTATCTGAGTCACTGCTAAGTTCTTCGGTGTTCATATTTTCCAAATCAGATTCCCCAGGTGCAATTGGCACTGTCACTGTGAGGCTGGGATTATGAATAAAGGACTGGTAATCATTTTCATCCATAAAGCTTTTGTCTATACTGCTCCCAAAACCGCTTATTTTGTCCTTTTCTCTGTGGAAATTGTGATCTTTGCTCATCTCAGCAAGCGTACGGTTTGAGATATAGTTTTCTTTCCTGTTCACATCTGCAGCTTGTTTCGTGTTCTTGGAACCCTTTGGCTTTTTGGAGAATAATTTTAGAACAAATTCGCGTAGGGTCTGTTTCACATAGTTTATCCCCCTTTTAATTCTGGCCACTGCGATCTGGAGGTTGTTTGCATCCGTGTCTTCTTCAATTGCTGTAAGATTGTCAGAACTAAATGAGCTCAACAATAAAGCCAGAAACAGGTTCAGGACCTATAGCGGGGCAGATGGGGGTGGGGAAAACAGAAAATACAAAGAGGCATACTTTTCAGAAATACAGGTTGCAATGCAATGACACAATCAAAAAAGACAAAGCACTTTTTCATGACCTGGTAAGAACAGCTCAGAGCGGTCTCAATACTCTCTTCACACACACGCATGGAGACTTGGGCAGCAGAGCATGAGCGAAACTCATGATGATTTACCATGAGAAGCAGAGAATTGTCCCTCATCATTATCATGAAATTTACCAGTTTGTTTTTTGTTTTGTAATGTGTGCCAGTTAACGGATCTCTAAGGTTCTCTCAATTCACCTGTAATTTCACAACTTACTTTCAAAGGGAAAAAAATAGCATAAGAACAACTGACTATTGTCATTCTGCTAACCATTCAGGTCCTGATTTAAGCACACTGAACATAATTAATGTAAGACAATGAAACTGATACCAAGCTCAGAATGGCTATCTGGCCTAGGAGAACTACAACCTCATTCTGAGCTTGGTATTAAAGTGCATAACTCCCTTTCTCCCAGCAGGGCCTCTTGCTCTTTGTCTGACTTTATCTGGAGGGTGTCCTTAGACACAGATGCCCCTTCCCGTATTTGATATATGGCCTTTGACACAGCTTCCTGTTAGCTCTCCTCTCCCTGTGGCTATAGGATAATTAGGTACTGTGTTCCCATTCATAAGTTAGGAGCATGCTGTTTAATGCAAATCAAGCATTCTTGAATGGGTCTAGTTCCAACTAATTATGTACACTCATCCTTGGAGCGCCCACCCACTCTCCAATGGATATGTAGCCTTTGTTCTCTGGATTTAAAGTTGAACTCACTCGTGAAGTGGTTCCCTGGGTATGTGATCCCTGTACAGTGCTTGCTGGCCATTTCAAAGCAGGCTTCTTGTCCTGTGCCCCTCTGGACTTCATGGGATGGTGGGAGACAGCCCCCAGGAAGGAGGACACCCTGACAAGGTCTGATTGCTGATTATCTGATCTTAAAGACTTGTTTTTGACTGGACTCATGCTCAGAAGTAGAAGTTCTCAGCAAGGACAGCGCAGCCTAGGTCTCTTGGAAATCTCTTTCTGGAATTTTTTCTTTGGTGAAATGTTTAGCCTATTCTACAGCCTCTTCCTTATTTTTTGTAGTGCATTTTTAATCCGGAGCAACATATCAATGCATGTGTTCCAGGACAGGTAGAGTAACAAGACATTGAATCTTGTATTCTTTAGTTATGGGACTCACACCTTTGTTTAGGGGCTTTCTGACAGTGTATTGATGGGCATTATCTATTTCAGGGAGAGTGAAAAACTTTTCAATTCTGCTAACTCTTTTGGGCTCAAATCATAGTATTTGTCAGTCCAGGGATATCTTCCTCTCCTTTTGTTTTTTTTTGTAATAACAAATTTGAGAACATTCATATTATCATTCACAATGTATCTGGGAACAGACTTGTACATTCTCTCTCTCTCTAGTTCTCCTTGGGCTGTAAAAAATGTTCCTCGTTTAACATCAGGAACACACTCTACCATAGGTCAAGCCAACTCACTTCGTAGGAAAACCTCCTTTGTCCTTCCCACCAGTGAGCTGGAGTCCATAATCTTTCTGCTCTTCACCCAGGGTACCAGCAGACACTCCTGGGTGCATGTGCTTCTTAAAAAGTATGAAGTCTGCATTCGCTGTCCACATCAACCAGTGTCTGAGAGCTAGGGTCTGGGAAGTCTGCACCACAGAAAGGAACTGATACTTTGTGAGTGATAAACAAGTTATTCATAATGAGTTCCATGTAGATTTAATGTGCACTTAGGTTTTACTATCAAACTGTGGCTTGTTTGTCTGGCTGCTTTGTTATTGAGCATTCAGTGAAAAACATGTTTCTGCCCTGGCCTTTACCTTGAGAATAACATGATATTTTGCCAAGCTCCTTTAACTTGTTTGTGCAACCTTGGAGACAGCACAGAGAGGTGGTCTAAGAAAGCAAGTTTGACTGTTCCGGGAGCCCTTTCCTTGCGTAGTTGTGCTTTGTTCTAAAGAAAGGAGCCATGGAATAAACCAGGCGGTGGCAGTTTTTACTGACAGCACTCTCAAACTGATCCGTTGTGTCTTGCTTCATTTATTTATTTTCAATCCTCACTCCCTCCTCAGGTATTGTTTGACTTTGCCGGTGAGCTCTGGCACAAATTATTTTTCCTCTCAAAGAAAAGCATTCCTGTCATACCAGTTTTCACACCTAAATAGTGCATTGTGTTCCTTCAAAGGTTTGACTCAAAAGCTTTGCTAGAGTATCTGTACAGAACTTCTTTACTGTGAGAATATTTTCTTTACTATCATATCACAGTTTATGATCACCACTTCTTGTCTGATTTTCCTGTGTCATTTTTCTTGGTTCCAACATATCACAAAGCATACTGTAGACAAGGGCTACAGGACAGGCAGCTTTTATCTTCACTATTTTATGTCAAAATTTTTGTATGTTAAAGCATACAAATAAAGCTTGCTAGTAAGATGCAAAACTTTTAAGCTCTTTAGCTAAGCACAGCATTGTATTCTTGTAATCCCATCATTCAGGAGGATGAGGCAGGAGATATGTATTTTTACATGTTAGAAGGATTTATTAACCTATATCACACTAGAAATATATTATCACTAAATGAGGGTGATAAAGAATTACAGAATGGCATTTCATGATGATTAATTTTGTGCAGGAAGCATGTAGAATTATCATTGTATAATTCACTCTGTATACTTTTAACATGTTTTTATTTAGTGTGTGATTTGATGAATGATGAAGGTAGATTATCTGTTCATTATTTAATAAAGGCTACAAGGGCAAAAATATTTAGTAACTTTGTTCCAAAGCCAGTGGGAGTGAATGTACTTACTATATGGCTGGCAAGTGATTTGTTGTCCAGTGGGTTTGAAATGCAGGTTGAGTGGCTCATAAAAGCACGCTTTATCTAATTTTCTCTTTTTGTAAGCCTAGGAGACTTTACCAACCAGTATAAATATGAAACAAGCCATCAGAAGCCAAGAAAACACTAACTGGAAATAGAGGAGACTGCTATTTGAAAGAAATGCTATAAACTAGTGGGTGGTAGAGTTTTCTTTGAAGGGCTATACAATAAATACTTGAGACTTTGTAAGACATGGAGTTTTAATTAGTTCCTCTCTTTGAACATTGAGCATAAATGCAACCATAGGTAAAATGTAAATGAATGAATATATCTGTAATGCTATAAGACTTTGTATGGACAGGAATATTTGAATGTCATACAATATACATATGTCACAAAATATTCTTTATTTATTCTTTTTAACCATTATAAATCATAAAAATTCTTTATAACTCAAAGTATAATACAGAGGCAAGAACTGAACTGAGTTTGGCCCAGTTGCTAGTTTTATGACTGTAAGGAATTAAAACCAGTGTTCTCATTTGCCTTGTTCTATTAGTTTGCAATCATTAATTTAATCACGCAGTATTTACCACCATAGTTTCATATCTGAAGAGATTTAGTGTTTTCAGGGGTTTGAAAACCACAGATTTAATTCATATGACAAAGCTATAAAATAGGACTTTTTCTAGGAGGTAATTTTGAAAAATGTAATTACAGATTCACTGGCCAACGAGCTTAAAAGATATTATTTTGTTTTTAAAATAAAGGTTAATTTTAAAATTACAGAAATAACAACAAAGAATAACCGAAATAGAAAATGTAAGTATGTGGATAGCTCTTACGTACCACGAGGTTTCCAATCACCATGACCATCATGTAGACAATAAGACACATGGTCTGGCCGGCGACCTCCATACAATCCCACATGGTCTCTATCCACTCTCCGCACAGCACGCGGAACACGATCAGGAAGGAGTGGAAGAAGTCGTTCATGTGCCAGCGCGGGAGCGTGCAGTCGTCATTGATTTTGCAGACGCACTCCTTGTAGCTCTTCCCGAACAGCTGCATGCCGACCACGGCAAAGATGAAGACGATGATGGCCAGCACCAGGGTCAGGTTGCCCAGGGCGCCCACCGAGTTGCCGATGATCTTAATGAGCATGTTCAGCGTGGGCCAGGACTTTGCCAACTTGAAGACTCGCAGCTAAAGACAAAGTTGACAGTTACTCATGAAACAGTTTTTGCTGTTTCCACTCTTCATTTCTGTCTTAAGTTTTCAGTATAATTCACATTTCTTATTACTATTATGGATCTAAAGGCAAAAATTTCTTTCCATTTGTTTTCTATAATTATAATTATCACAAAATGGCCATTTCTATCATGATAATAGCGTATAGTTTTAGTTGATGATTCTGATAGGATCTTATTTGCCTAGTAGGTGTTCTTTTAAAATTCAAAGCTCAACCTTAATTTTACTTCTTAATAATTTTGATGTGTTTAGACTGAATAGTTATTTGGGTGACAATGATTTAAACTTTAATTATTAAACCCATAAAGCTATGGGTATAATATGCATAAAATTCTTACAAATAATAAGCTTCTTACTGTGAAATACATCATTGTATATGGGATTAAAAGTGTTTCTGTCATATTAGAATACACCTTAAAATAGAAATGGACACAGTTTCAAGTTCCTAATTAAACACGGGTTATAACCCTTTACATGCATTTGTAAATGGCTTTATTTACTAAATGTAAGACTTGATATTGCCATCAATCAAACTTCTAAAAGTTTTAAATACTAATACTATAGAGGTAAAGAAAGGAAACCCCAGACAAACCTTGTACCCCTTCATTATAGACTATAACAGTATCTTTAGCTTCTATTTACCAATCTGAATGACCGCAGGACTGATAATCCTTCCACATCTGCTAGGAAAAGCTCTACCAAACTCAACGTCACAATTAGGCTGTCAAAAATATTCCACCCTACTTGGAAATACTCATAGGGATCCATGGCTATTAACTTCAGCACCATTTCAGCTGCGAAGATCCCAGTAAAGACCTAAATGAAACAACATATGTTTGTTATTGGAAACTACAGAGCCAACTCAATGGTAACAATGACTACTAACTTAGTTGTGACTGTGTCATACATAAGGTTACAAACTTCAAAAGGGCCTAATGTCTCACTTCTTTCTATAAGCAAGACATGTATTTCTTATAGTTTTTATACAAGCATCAAGAAACTGAAAAGCTCTAGCTTTCATGTCAGTTTCATCATTAGAGAGAGGATTTAAAAAATCTTACTAGAATTTCAGAGTCATAAGCCTTTAACAATTGACCAATCTTTCTTTATTAATACATCTCTTTCTTTCTTTCATACCTAGACTCTATCTATCTATCTATCTATCTATCTATCTATCTATCTATCTATCATCATTGTGTACCTTTACACAATGAAATACTACTCAGCTATTAAAAACAAGGAAGTCATGTAATTTGCAATCAAATGGATGGAACTAGAAAAGATCATCCCGAGTGAGGTAACTAAGACTCAGAAAGACACATGTGGTACATACTCTCTTATGAGCAGGTTTTAGCCATACAGTACAGGATAAACATATTACAATTCACAGACCCAAAGAAGATTAACAAGGAGGACCCAAGGGAAGATGCTTAAAATCTCACTCAGAAGTTGAAATAGAATAGACAGTAGAAATGGCTGAAGAGAGGGATCAAGGTAGGAGAGGGAATGCAGAGAGAAATGAGGGTGGAGATCAAACATGGGGAGAGAAGGATAAGAGGACAAAGGGCCTACAAAGAGATAAGAAACCATGGGCAGGAGCATCTCAATGATAAGCCAGAGACCTAAGACAGGGTAAGCTTCTGGGAGGATATGATAGAGACTCTAGCTAAGATTCCTAGTAGCAGGAATCACAGAAACTAAAGATGACTTCCTCTAATTAGAAAGGACTCCTAGTGGAGGTATAGAATCACCCAAGACTCACAAAAACTCTGACCCAAAATTTACCCTGCCTGCAAGATCTGCAGCAATAAAGATAGAACAGAGATTGAGGAAATGTCCAACCAATGTCTAGCCATCCTATGGGAGAGAAACAACCCCTAACACTATTAATGATGTGGATATGAACCAAGCATAGCTGTTCTCTGAGAGGCTACACCCAGCAGTAGATCAAAACAGATGCTGAGACTCACAGCCAAACATTGGGCAAAGCATAGGGAGCCTTGTGGAAAAGTGGGAGGAAGGATAGAAGGACCTGGAGGTGGCAGGAGCTCCACAAGACCAACGGACTAGAGACAACTAACAGACAAGAGACAACTAACCAGATCCCAGAGGGGCTTGTGGAAATTGAAGCACCAATCAAGAATTATGCAGAGACTGGACCTAGGCATCCTTACAGATGTAGCAGATGGGCAGCTCAGGCTTCATGTGTGTCCCCTAATAAGGAGAGTGGGAGTTGTCTCTCTCATGGACTCTGTTGCCTGCTCTCTGATCACTCCTCACCAGGTTGCAAGGGAAGAGAATGGGCTAAGTCCTTATGGGACTTAATGACCTTTGGTGCATGGGTGATGACCCCTTATCTAAAAAGGGGAAGGGGGGAAAGGAAGGAAGGGTAAGACTGGAAGGAGAGGAGGAAGAGAGCTAAAATCAGGATTTAAAGTGAATAAATAAATAAACTTAAAAATTAAAAAAAATCTTATTAGAATTCCAGACACATATCCTTTGACAATTTACCGATCATTCTTTGTTAACACATCAATATTTCTTGCCTACCTTTTTTGCTATCATCATCTATCTGATCATCTATTATCATTTATTTGATCTGTCATATGCCTATTATTCATTTATCTAGAATCTATTTACCTCTACTCTATCTATTTATCTATTATCTCTCATATAAATATATCTTATCACCATTCTATTATTTATCTGCTTATCATTTATCAAATTTTTATCTATCTCTTATCTATCATCTATCATCTATCCATCTATCATTTATCTAATTATTTGTTCATCTATTTATTTATCATTCATCTATCTGATCTATTATATATCTATTTATCTATCATATATGTACTCGGATACTGAAATTTTGATCCAGTCCCCCTTTCTATTCTTTCTACTTACAGAATAATAATGACCATGTTGACTCAACTTTTGAAGATTGAAAGATGCAGAAGAAAAGATGCAGAAGAAACTGACATGGGGCAGATAAAGTTAGATATCTAAGGCACCGACACATAAAGTGTATTGTAAAACATAATTAATTCAAGACGCAGGTATTAAAAGGGCTCAAGAATGTAACATAAAAAAAAAATCTTGCCACTCCATGTGGCACCCTTTGCTTCACGGAGTATAGTTGAGCAAAGATGGTTCAAAGAGAAGCCATGAAACCACCTTTCCTTTTCTTTTCTTTCTTCCCTTCTTTCTTTCTCTTTTCTTTTCAAGACTCGTGCAAACATTAGCAGGGAGCTCTCCACTCTGCGGTTGTGGTGGTAGATAGGAAGCAAGGTGAGGCCTCTGAGCTCATGCGCTTTGGTCAACCCAGGAAAAGGCATTCACTTGAATGGCTTAGGCCTCCATCTCTAATTAGAAACCACAGAGCTCTGTCTTTTGCCAAAGAGGAATAGAGGGAAAGAAGAAAAAAAAATTCTAAAGCAAAAAGTTCTAGATATTTCTTCAAGGTCATAACTAGTAGGAGACAAAAATCTGGATTCAGACTGAGGTCTTTGAGATCACAAGGGTCTGGGTACCTCACCACCACTGTTTTAAAATAATACACCTATTATGCGTGCCTAAAAATATGTCGAGTACGTATTCATTCAGGAAGTGCAATGTGATTATAAAATGTATTTTAAAAAAACGTTTAAAACTTTAAAATGTTAACAGACATTTAGGCAGTTAAAAACCATTGCAATCCTTGAAATGATAATACATATGAAGGTGGCTATTCATGGGAATCAACACTCCTGAAAAAGTATGTTAAAATGGTATATCGTTTTATTTATATGGTAAATTTTACATCTTCATAATTAGCTGTAAATTTGTAGGTTTAAAACCAGAAGGAGATGGCAAGACGACACCCAAGGGAGAGAGTTGTGGGGACACAGCTCACTCCCGAAAACTCACCAGGTTACCCACTGCAAGGACATTTTTGAATTCATCAGTCATTGGGTGGTGCTCCATCGCCATGAACAACGTGTTTAACACTATGCAAATGGTAATTGCGAGATCTACAAAAGGATCCATTACAATAAAATAGATGAACTTTTTGAATTTTATCCAATACGGAGAGCAATTCCAGATTAAAAATGTGTGAGCAAATCTGTACCACCACGGTGGACATTTTTGTCTAGACTCTTCAAGTTCTGGAAAACAAAAAAACAAAAACAACAGCAAAAATGAAATCATTCACTGGTATAGTTTATCCATTACCAAGTAGAAATCAGCAATAAAATATAATATTTGAACAGACATTGTGGTTTATTATTAATTTTTTTTGAGACGGAGTTTCTCTGTGTAGCCTCGGTTGTCCTGGATTTGCTTTGTAGACCAGGTTGGCATTGAACTCACAGAGATCTGCCTGCCTCTGCCTTCCTGAGTGCTGGGATTACAGACATGCAGCACCACACCCAGCTGTGGCTTAGGTTTTGTATAAAAGTATTATTTCTTGGAAAGCCCAACACATTATGTACAACTCTTGTTCCATGTATTTATTGGTGACATGAAGCAGAGAAAGGCAGTGACATTTATGAGCAGATGCAGACATATGTGAACCTCTCAGATAAATATACACTAGCATAGGACTGAGGAGATGGTTCAGATGATCTATGACGTGAAAACTAGATTTCTGATCCCTTGAATGCAGGTAAAAAATTCACTGTGGTTCATACGTATAAACCCACAGGAATCATTAGGGTGAGGGTCAGCTAGTCAGGCTGAATCACTGATCTTTAGGCTTAGTGGGAGATTCTGTCCCCCAAATCACATGGGGAACAACAGAGGAAAACCTTTAGTGTCAACCACAAATGCACATATACACAATTACTCACAACACTTAGTTATCCTTACTATTGATAAAACATTTTTGTAAAAATTACTGTTCATTTATTAAAGTTTTTACTTATATAACATATACATGCTACACACACACACACACACACACACACACACACACACATATATATATATATATATATATATATATACATAAATTTTGATGATGCTTGTTAATTAGAACAACCTGCTTCTTCTTTGAATGAGCAAATGCTCTGCTAGGGTTTAATGGAATACAATGTGATATAAACTCACCTGCTTTTTTTAACTTCTCTTTGGTAAAATCAACATTTAATACCCTTTGAATTATTCTGAATAATTTCACACGTCTCTTTAAAGTTGACCATAGCTTATGATGATTTTATTTAAGAAGCCGTAAGCTTAAATTATGACCACATACCTTCTACAGTGTTGGTTAGAATGCTTGCTCTGCTCATTGCTCTTTGCCTGAGATGTGGGTCGTTCAGCATGTCCTCAGACAGAAAGTAAGAACTGGAGAGTCTCTTTTTGCGCATTTGATTAGTTGTTCCCTAAAGGAGGGGGAAAGGCGACTAATTCCAATCTTAAGAACAAAATTTGAATGTAACATAGATAGAAATGAAGTCTTGTGCTTGGGAAGCTATAGTAACTAACTAAAAGTAGAGAGTATGATTGCTGGGCTCAAATGATGACTCTGCTGCTTACTAGTTGGAATCAAGAAGGAAATGACTTAGGGCATTCATCATGAGTAAAAAGCATATAATAAAAGCTCTCTCCTCATATTCTTTTTTCAAAGTTAAGAAAAAAAGTAGCTCTTTTTTCCATCATAGCACTATTGTGATCTCTCTGCATATACAACTTAATCAAATATTTACCAAGGAAAAGCCAGAGATGAAAAGAGCTAGACTGGAGTTGCAGAGGTATGGGCATAAATGGGGAAAATCACATACTCTAGTTTCTGTAATTACTATTCCCACAATTGTTTACTGTGATCCCCACATTTAGGAAAACTACTTTAAGAATTTTTTTCTTACAGCTGAAAGAATACTTTATAGCGCTAAGAGTCTCAGCTTGAAAAAGATGACTAAGTCTGATGGCAACTGCAGCAGCATGGAGAGTGTAGGCTCCATCTCAAAGAGGTGACCACGGTGCAGCTCTAAAGATCATCGCCATGCAGGACTACGAGCTGAGGCAAGCCAGGCATATTCATGTTTAAGTGAAAATGCTTGTTCTTCCAAGCATGCCAGCCGAATTAAATTTTTAGGAAAAAAAAAAAAAAGAAAACCTGTAAGCTGGTCTTTTAACGTATACACCCCTGCCACATAATATACATAAACAATTATACAACTTTACAGCTGTAATGTACTAGTTGTATGTGCTATGTGCTATGGTATAAATGTAGACACTTTACCAACATATTAATAATTCATATAAATATATACTTATAAGGTTGCAAAGTTGTATATAGTCATGTATTTATACATATCAGACATGTATACATAAAACATGTTTGTATATATGTATACGGGCACATGATGTGTTTTCTCTGCTACACTCTCTAATTTCCTTTTTTTTTTCTCTTCCAAATCAAAAAGAATTTGACCATACAAATTCTTTTCCATATAGGCGTATGTGTGCAATAGCAGATGTGTGAGTGTAAACAGCATTATGCCAGACTTCTATAACAATCACATCTGTTATTGTTAAGGCTTTGTAACTTCAGCTTTTTAGTTTTGTGGTTAGGATTTCTTTCCCTCTGCTAAAAGCAAACTCTTGAATAAAACACTAATTAAAAATTTGAAATCAGCTTCAACTATGACAAATAGGAATAAGCTGCCCATTGGGGAGCATAAGGGCTGAAGGTTCAAGACTGCATAACATTTAACACATTAAAAACAGAATTTAAAGACAAAGCTTAACTTCATCTCATAGAAATGTCACATGCTAATTGCAAAGAAAAACAGCAGAACAGAAAGCCAAACACTGTACCATGCGATCATAGAGGTTACAAGTTACCCCAGAGCACATGCACGTTTCTTCAAACTGAAATGTGTGTGTGGTCATGACTTTGATGGAACTTTGTTCTCACAGTTTGCTAACACAAACATATAAATGCGTAACACAAGATGGAAACTTGCTGGGATAATGGCAGCCCTGGCTAATATGTAGCAATGTAGCATAACATAATGAGAGGGTGAAATATGTATCTTAGAAACTCCAGGAACCAGAAAAATTGGATTTTCAAGCCTTAGTCAATGAGACATTGCCTCAGCTTTCAGTGATTTGGAGGTACTGGGGAACTGTTATGTGAGACCAGTTACATCTTTAAATTTGCATTTATTTTATTTAGTGTCTTTTAGATATTTTGTATTAATAGAATTCAGACAAGACATATTTTAAATGAAAGTGGGACATTTCCTAAGTGCAGAATAAGTGCAGAAATTCTAAGTTGTATACGAGTTTAGAAACCTAACGCCCCTTGGAAAGGCAGTTGGAATGGAGGCTAAGAGGGCACAGGGCCTTTGTGGAACTGTCAGAGCTGCTCATGAGCTATGGTTACATGTGAGGTTTCTGCTTTATTTATCCGGTTTGCAGTGATGGTAATACACCATCTCATACAGATGGTGCAAAGCTTAATGTGTTTGCTGTTATTTCTGTTGCTATTAACAATCCAAGTAAGAGTCTCTTTCAATAATCATATATTAGGTAGCTTGAAATAAGCAAAAGTAGATGACAAGGGATCCAGGTTTCTTTACAGAAATGGATTCTTTCTACTAAAAATGTCAGTCTATTAAGTATGTTGTAGGCATCTTTTATAAATGTTTTCTAAAGTGATGATTTTTAGAAAACTTGTAATCATAACCTAAATATAAATATTTTATTTTACTAACACGAGATATAAAATGTCTTTGTTCATTTAAGATTTATTTTTAACTTTTTAAGTACGTGTAGTTGTGCGTCTTAGGCCCGTGTGTGTGTGCAGTACTCACTGATGCCAGAAGAGGCTGCCAGAACTATTGGCGCCAGAGTTACAGTGGTTGTTTTTGTGAGCAGCCTGGCTTGGGTGCTGTAGCTAAGGGCCCTTACAACACCTAACATGAGGCTTGAGATATGGATTAAAGCTGTGTTTTCAGAGAGAAGGCATCACCAAATGCAGAGCCATTCACAGGCCAGAGAGCAGGCCCCCCCAGCAGAGAGACCGACTTATGCATGAGTAAGAGCTCAGCCATGCCTGAGCTATGGAAAACATCCTTACACTGTCATCGGAAGTTGCCTTATCTATTATCACCTCTGGAAGAAGCTGTCCATTGGGGAGCATAAGGGCCGAGGGTCCATCAACAAGCGACACGACGCCATTGCAGTCCACCGCACTGTGCCTCTTCCCGTTCACCGGCAGCACCGGGGGGGACCTACTGGCCTGGCTGATGTTACTGCTGCGACGCTCCCGGGGTCTGTGGGGCACAAAGAGTGAACCCCTTCTGCTCTCGTTGTCTCCAAAAATGCTGTGCTCGTCGTCAGCGAATTCGGTCTCAGATCCCAGATCTCTTCCTCGTCCCTTAAAACTGAAGAGACTAGTTCTGCTGCTGCGTCTAGCAGAAAACAAGGAGCCTCGAATGCTGAGCGGTGACTGCGGACAAAACAGAAGACAGACAGTGTCTGCGGGAGCTCCCACAAGTTTAAAAGCAGGTTTCACGAAATTGCCATTAAATTTTTAGCCTGAGACCAGTGATCCTGTGTTTTCTTAGAAGAGAAACATATTTAAAAGAAAAGCAATTCAACAAAAAGAGTGTAGAAAAAATTTAATCCAGGAACATAGCTTCTCTAATCACATCCTTCTGGGTCTGTGTGATCTGGCTGAAATGCAGACATGGCCTTAGTACACACCTTAAACCCAAACAATGAAGGTAACGTTAGTTTGTAGTAGAAAGCGGGGAAAAAGAGGAGACTGAAGGAGAGCAGGGCAGAGGACGAAAGAAGGCTGAAGAAACAGGTGAAGTGAGAAGAACAAGCTAGACACAGGAGAACACAGACTAGCTAGAGAAGGAGCCAGAAGATCAGAACTGATTGCCAAAGTTAGTTTGAGGCCAGGAAGAGCAATTCAGTCAGAAGTTAAGAGAAGCCAGTTTGAATCAGTCAGCTTGGAGCTGCATTTGAGCCACAACAGCTGAGTTGAGCCAGCCAGCAAGAGTTTAGGAAGAACAATAAGGGCTGAGCTTATTCAGCAGTAACTTTCAGATGCTGAAAGTGTTCTAGGTCTAGATTAGAATGTATTGAGACTAGAATCTTCCAGGACCAGAACTAGGTTAGCAGTAATCCTTGGGATGATAATTACATCAGGTGAATAAAAGCAACACGTACTTTTATAAAAGACCAATTCTAACAAATAAAGGTTGCATTAACTTGAAGAATCCATTCCCCAGACCAGGAAAAGGACCTGCCAAGTCCTAATACTAAAACTCATTTAGCCTTTTCATATTTTCAGTTTCCATAAAAATTGAAACGTTAAATTTTTTATTTAAACCGGGTGGGAGACTTGAGGTTAGGCATGTGCCTGGATATCAGTTGTTTCCTTCCATGGTGAGTTCTGGGAACTGACCAGTTTATAAACTGGAGGGCAGTTGGATGTGCTCTAAAGGCTCTGAAAGCAAGTGAAAGTAAGAAACAGGGACTAATACAACTTCAGGGGTGGGGGGTGGGGGGTAGGATGGATGCCTTGCTCCCAAGGAAACAAGGGAAAACTGTAACCTTCACAGTACTCCTATCTGGGATAAACTTTTCATAAATGAAAACCTAGGGCAGATTATTTAGAAGAATTAAAGTCAATAACCATAAGTGCTTGCTATATAGAGGACAAGTGGCAGGCAGGCACTGGGAACAAAGGAAAATGAAAATGACAGGAACTTTGTCTTAGAACAACCCTCTTGTCTTTCCTTGGGTTAGTGTCATATACATTCAAGCTATGGCAAAGATGGTGGCAGCAATCCTGGGCAATGCATGGAGGACCATGCTAGGAGGATGCAGCAGACACAGGGATGCCTGTAGGATTGGGGGGGAGGTAAACAGGGGGAAAGAGGGCGCTGCTGTGAGCAAAGAAATTAATGAAGAAAATTATCCGTATGAAGTAGACTGTATTGAGGACATAGCTAAGTTAGTAGTGTAATTGCCTAGTATACATAAGATCCTTAGTTCAAATCCTGGACCTGTATAAGCAGCGCATGGTGACCAATAATCCCAGCCCTGGAGAGGGAGAAGGAGGAAGAGCAGAAGTTGGCTATATAGAGTCTGAGGCCAGGCTTTGGAAAAAGAAAAGACATGAAAGGAATACAAATTGTAGCATTGCACTAGAGGAAAGGGTGAGAGTCTGCCCAGAATAGTAAGCATTCCAGTTAGGGAAACAGAGTCCAGGAAGGTAGAGGAAGCTGAGAAAGTCAAGCCACAGCCAATCTGTGATCTGCATAAGATATGCTTCTTGGTCATCAATATTTATTCAGCAGAGGGACCTGCATGCACATTTTTGTCTTGACAATAGTTGGAGGGGTGGGGTTGTGTAATGTGTAAATGTTTATCAGCTCTGGAGCCATGGCTCATCTTGTGGGTTTACAGGAAGATCTGATTGTGGAAACACAAGACAGGGAGAGGGAAAATCCATAGGAGAGGAATTCATTTATTAACCAAGCAGAAGTTTCTGTGCTTGAGGTGGGGGTGTCAAAGGTGTGGGTGGAATTCCAACTTGGTTGCCTGGTGCTGTGGTACATGCTGCTCTACAGGACTGAAGGAAGCAGAGACATCAGTCTAAGATTACAGCCTGTCTGCTTCCCTCCCTACCTCCTTGCCTACTGGCATCCCTCCTTCTCTCCCTTCACCTTCCTTTCTCCTTCCCTCCCTCCCTTTCTGAAATCCTTCCTTCCTTCCTTCCTTCCTTCCTTCCTTCCTTCCTTCCTTCCTTTCCTCCTCTCCTCCTCATCCTGCTCTTCTTATCATGAATGAGAAATTAAAAAGATTGGCTGAATATAACTGAAAATTAATCTCTGGAGTGAACCCTACAGCAGTTTTCAGAAACATTTTATTAGAAAAAATGTTTCTTAGAGAAGATATGACAATTCTGAAACAAGCTTTTGTCTGAAAATGGCAACTTAAGTGAAAAACAAAACAAAAGAAAACAAAAACATATGCTTTTTTTTTTCTTTCCATAAATGCCCAGCAGAGGGTAGTATTTTAGGCAAAGCATGTCATTGTCCTGACTTCTCACCCAGAGTTCAACCTTGTCCTGCCTTTTGGCCGTGGAACCTGGCCTGGTGGGGTTCATAGTACCTGGTTGGGGGTGGACAGCCTCTTCTCCCGGGTGCGGTGGTGTCCTTCCACGCCAAGAAGGAAGCTTTTCCTTCGGATGCTTTCCTCTGATTCTGACTTGGACAGTTTCTCATCATCACCCTTTTCCTCTCCACTGGAGATCTTCTTCTGGTTCTTCTTCTTTCTGCGGTTTCTTCTCTCCTTGGCACTCTTTGAGCTCAGCCTGGAGGTTTCCGAAGAACTCTCTGAGAGACCCATAATCCTGCTCCTCCCAATGCTTGTGTACTCAGCCGCCGCTGCAGCGATAGCCTGTTGGACCAAGGCAATCCCAACATTTAAGTAATTTCCAAATAGTGAAAAGACAAGCTACAAGGTAACCACCCTGTGCATGTAGTTACATGTACAAGAAGTGATGCATGTTTGGTTACATTATGGCCAGCAAGCATGCAAGGCATATTGTCTTCCTCTGGCACATTACAGTAAAGTATCAGTACCTTTGCAACTCAATTCTTTTTTTTTTTTCATGTTTTATTTTTATTAATTACAGTTTATTCACTTTGTATCTGCCCTGTACCTCCATCCCTCCTCCCCTCCCAATCCTACCCTCCCTCTCTCTTCCCCACCCATATCCCTCCCCAAGTCCACTGATGGGGAGATCCTCCTCCCCTTCCCTCTGATCCTAGTTTATCAGGTCTCATCAGGAGTGGCTGCATTGTCTTCCTCTGTGACCTGGTAAGGCTGCTCCCCCCTCAGGGGGAGGTGATCAAAAGCAGGGCAATCAGTTCATGTCAGAGAGACAGTCCCTGTCCCCATTACTATGGAACCCACTTGGACACTGAACTGCTATGGGCTACATCTGTGCAAGGGTCTTAGGTTATCTCTATGCATAGTCCTTGGTTGGAGTATCAGTCTCAGAAAAGACCCCTGTGCCCAGATTTTTTGGATCTGTTGCTTTCCTTGTGGAGCTCCGGTCCTCTCCGGGTCTTACTATCTCCCCTTTCTTTCATTAGATTCCCTGAACTCCGCCCAAAGTTTGGCTATAAGTCTCAGCATCTGCACTGATACCCTGCAGAGTAGAGCCTTTCAGAGGCCCTCTGTGGTAGGTTACTGTGCTTTCCAGACAATTAGCA
The DNA here is from genome assembly GCF_030254825.1 of Meriones unguiculatus. NCBI lineage: Eukaryota > Metazoa > Chordata > Mammalia > Rodentia > Muridae > Meriones > Meriones unguiculatus. Next base: position 105,918,304 of record NC_083356.1, read on the forward strand.
ATAGTGCAACTCAATTCTTACATGTTGTAAACTTCTATAGAGATAAGCAAATGTAAGTATTATGTGTTAAAGTTTTACTCACATAAACTGTGTGCTAAGACAATATGTTTGCATTAAAGGCAAGCAACTCACTTTAACCAGTGGAATCAGTGTAATGAGAGCAGTGTATCAGAAAATGAAAATAAGTTACTAACATGTCAAGAAAAACTGTAAGGTCAGAGATTATCTCAAGATATTGGTGAAATCTCAAAATTTTAGCTGTACTTATCATAAAAGGTCTGTGTATTGCCTCACTGGAAAAAAAAAGTTCTTTAAAAATAACATAACAGCACTAGGTTTTACCCTAAGGTTTATGACTTCCCTGGTTATTTTGTTAAATAGCATGCTGTAAAGTTGCCTTCTAAATATTTATGTTTATACTCCATGGACTTGGGCTATCCTCAGCTTTGGTCATGAGAGCTTATTCTTCTGCAAAGGGAAAATGGTCAATGCAGACAATGCAAAATTGGGTTAGGTGGTGAGAATAAGAAACTGAGTGCTCAGCCCTAAATGGAACATCTATCAACCCCCTCCCACACACAACTGGGCTCAGGGAACATCAAAGAAGAAGAGGTAAAAATAATGTAAGAGCCAGAGAATGGAGATCATGGCTATGAAATGCTGACATCTGGGAGGATGTGGCTACACACTCAAAGACTCATACCAACTGAAGTTACTGGCACAAGACCTGTAACAAGACTGAACCAAACAAGATTCACACAGAGATGGGGAAGATAATCGCTGGCCCCGTCCCTTACTGAGGAGCTACTGGCAGTTGATGGCAGCTGGGGAAGGAAGAATCATTGTTCTTTGTCTGTATGGCTGCTGATAGTTTTCCCATGGTCCAGAAGATGGCCCCAGGGTCATGCACCTATGAGCAGCACCAATTAGACTTAGCTGATTATTAACAAAAATAGACATGGAAATGAGAGGGTAGTCTAGGAGAGTTACAGCAGGGGAGAATGAAACGAGTGGGAATGACCTTATTTCACTGTTTATGTGTTTGAAATTCGCTATACTAAAGGCAAATTGTTTAAGAAAACTAGAAAAAAATTAACAAATAAGATGTAAAAGAAAAATAGAAATGTACTTCCATTCTTATCCCCAGACAGGAGTTGTGGTACATATTTCTCCAGATCAATTGTGTATTTGTGTAATATTTACATTGGAATTGTATCCTATCATTTAACCCATGATTGTTTTAGCTTAAAGACAGAATTTTCTGAAAATGCATAATTTTAGAGATGGCTAAAATGTCAAGACACAAAGCTATCAGAATCCTCGTACATGTTTTTGGACTGCTTGAAAATGCAACATATTTCTGAATTTTCAAATAATTAAAATGCTGTGCTATACATATTTATGCAACAGTGTTTCTCCACATCATGGATTATTGCCTTGTGCTAATTTAAGAATCATTCAAGAGATTAACTATTCAAATCACATAACAAGTTGGAAACCTTTTGCTGATCTTCTGAGATTATCTGTCTTTGTAAAAGTCTTCCCTGCCTTTTCTCTGGAAGTATGTCTTTGCAAAGGTTGTCAAGCACCTGTATGCTACTCATAAGTGTAGTCACTAGGTAGCTGCCTTAATTTGAAGGTTATAACATTCACAAAAGTTAATGATCATTTTTCTCTCTACCTTGTAGAAAAACTTTAACACTGTAGTTAATTTTTCTTATGATTATGGGGCCACTTCATAAGATGGAATCCATGCCTGGTAATCAACTAAGTTAAAAACCCATGGAGGAGGTCTTAAGCCCTACCAGGGAACTTACTAATGCTAATTAGTTAAACTGACATGGTGACAATCTGCCACCCAAATAGCTGTGTGTTAAGCAGAGTAATGGCTCTTGGCAGTGAAAGGTGGTGAATGAAGAGATGTGTGGCTGCTCAAGACATTGAGAGAGACAGCTGAGTGCTCAGACCTCAGGAAGACATTCACATCACTCTCTCCAAGGCTCTAGAAACAATACTGAAGCAGGGACAGGAGGAATGTAAGAGCCCAGAAGCCAGGGATAAGAGCTGTGAAATTGTGTGCTGTAAGAAGGACACAGCCAATGCAATCATGGTATCAGAGCAGCAGAGGTTGCCAGCGAAGGGCTTGCACAAGACGGGGCCTGTCAGCATTCATTCATATAGGGCTCATTCGGCCCCATCCTCCCTTTTGTATTATAAGCTACTGATGGATTCTGTGGAAGGAGCAGGCATTTTCTTCAGTCTTTTACCCACTTATGAGTTGACCAGGATCAAGCGACTAGTAGCAAATCTATGGACACAATGACCCTGGTTAAACTCAGTGGGGTAGGAAGAAAAAAAAAAAAAGATGGCTGTGGGAAAGGGACTCGCAAAGGGAGGGATTATAGGGTGATAGGGATGGGGAGAGCAGTAAGAGAGGGTTAGAGTGGCAACAATCAGAATGTACCGTGTATGAAGTTGCCAAAAAAGCTATAATAGCTGAAAATGTACACACAATTTTTACATTCTTTTACACTGTCATGCCAGAGCATCCTGGGTGATAGACTTAATTCAACATCTCAAACATCTATTATGAAGCTGGGAGATTGTTATGTGAGGCGCCAGTTCTAGCTCAGTTTAGAGCTCATTCTTTCAAGCACATTAGAAACTCAAGGATGTGATTGATTTAGAAAACAGGAATTGCTTCTTGGTCTTTTGGCGGAGATCATGTGTAATATACAGAGAACAGGAGAACCTACATGGAGAGGACCCCTTTCCCTCTTTGCTTTCATATGTGTAGTAACAAACACTACCTCTGCTTCTTCCTGCTCTTTTTTGAGCCGGTCTAACATCTGCTGAAATTCTAACTCTTTCTGTTTAGCTTCTTCGATGTTAGCCTGGTTCTGTTCCTCGTACGCCATGGCTACCACAGCCAAGATCAAGTTTATTAGGTAAAAGGAGCCCAGAAAAATCACCACGACAAAGAAAATCATGTAGGTTTTGCCAGCAGCGCGCAGAGTCTAGGGAGAAAAAAAGAGAAATTGTTATTTTAGTAATACACGATTTTTCTCAGTTTTTCATTGTGACTGGTATAAAAAGAACAGGCAAATAAAATATGTTTTTATAATTTGATGTTATAGAAATATAAATAAAATAATAACTTTGGAGAAAATCAGTATTAAACAATTTTTTTTTGCATAAAAGATATAACAGTGTAATAGACTGGCACTAAAAACTGATTCTTCAATAATATTAAATACAGTAACAGTCCTTCACTTTCCACATTATTAAAATCACTGCTGTAGCTCACATGCTATCTTGTAACTTTTGAAACAAGCCCCTTTTATTGTTAAAACCTTATTTTTTTCTTTTAAAAGTGTAAGTTATAGTTTCAAACTTTGATGTAGATAGATTGTCCTTTTGAAGGAATTTATTTATTGACCTCATAGATACTTATCTTTATCTACCATAACCATTAATAATTTTTACATGCAGTTTATGATTTGGCATGAAATGCACTTTTAGATTAATTAAAATTAGTGCAGAGATGTTAACAAAAAGTATCTATATCTGAAATCTCTAATGTTTAACTACTCAATTCCCTGTTCTATCATTCTATTGTCATGATTGTTTTTCTCTTGAATAAATTCCTAAGAGTGGAATTATTAGGTCAATGGAAACATTTGTTTTGACTTTCATTAACTTTCTACAAAGGTTACTCCTTTGTGTGAGAAAGCCTAGTTTCCATATCAACTTACAATATGCCTATCTTTAGACTTCCCTTTGTAAAATTATCTCAGCGTTTTTATTTATATGTCTCTAATTTTGAGTTAAAATGACCTCTTTCTATATTTATAAGTCTGGGAACTGCTACGGTAGTTCATGACTGTGTCCATGGATACACTGGAAGGTATCAAGGGAAGCAAGATGACCACATGAGCCCAGCAACATGGCATTCCAAAAACCCATTTCTAACCCAAATTATTTCTATTACCTCAATTTCCTACAAAGGATATGTATATATTTATAAACATTTATAATATTCACAAAAATAAATATAAAAAAGGCCAAAAGAAGGATCTGTAGCAATTCAGAGAAAAGAACTTCACCATTACATGGAATAATATAATACTATTTCAATCCCATTTTGGGGATTGGGTGCTGAGAATATGTAGTAAACACATAGAGCCCATATTGGGAACAGCCTTACATCCATGCTACAGTGGATGAATGAACAGTCACAGTATGGCGGTTTGAGGTTGTAACCTAAAAAATATTTAAAGGGTCATGATGTATTTCAGGAAGTATTTGACAAGGGAGAGGAACGTTTGGAGAAGAACGGAGCCTTTAATTGTAAATAAGGGTTCAAAACTAAAGTCTGGTGAGCACAGTGCAGGAGAGTCTAACTGGCACAGACAGGCCAGTTGCGTTTAGAAGGTGGTGAGTGTGCAAAGGCAGCTTGAGAAAACTGCAGTGTTCTGTGCTCTTTATGTTGGACTCCATGGGGAGAGACACTAAGGAAGATGGAAGACCTGAAAATGAACACTGCTCAGAAGAAAATTATTTATGCCTTAACTATTTGTTTTAATATTAGCAAAATAAATCATCTCTTACATTAATAATGCACAGGCTAGGAGTCCCAGACTCTTCATGGAAACAAAGTGAAAACTACAATAGCTTGGAAGGTCAGAAACAGTGTACACTGGACACCGATGGCCTCCAGAGACGTGTGCTCTGTTGGCACTTACCTGTTGGTAAAGGTTCTCCCAGTAGTCCTGAGTCATTAGCCGAAACAAGGCCAAGAAGGCCCAGCTGAAAGTGTCAAAGCTTGTGTAGCCATAATCAGGGTTTCGGCCAACTTTCACACATGCATACCCCTCTGGACACTGACTGCAGATGAACAAAAGAAGTATAGGTCAGATATCTTCAGCATGCAGTAAGGAGCATGCCAGCATAGCACTGAAGTGCAAGGCTCGTTTTAGTATCAGTATTGTATAATAACTAAGAGCATGCAATCTGGGATTAGAAAGAACGGGCATTAAATCCTATTCTACCATTTACTAGTTGACTATTTTGCTGAATTACTTAAATTCTCAAAGGTACAATTTCTTCCCCCTTGGAAATAGCAAAATGCCTTGCCTCAAAAACTTAAGATTGATTTTGATGTTAAATAACACAATTAACCCACTCCCTGCCCATAGAACCATTTAGTAAATGGCAGATTGCATAGACAACATTTTGTTCATCATCTCAAATCAATAGGGTTTGATATAAAGGCCTCCGGCAACATGGCTTCTCTCGGAGTTATTCTTGGAGTGAATTAAAACCAAGAACAGCCACGATGGATCATTTGTGAATGCTCATAAAGATTTGTGGCTTTAAAACTATTTACTCCCTAAAACTGTCTGATGGGTTTTTATGACAGGCAATACTTGATTCTGAGGTTGGCAGAGTTCCCAGAGCCTGACGAGGAGATGTCTTGATGGGAGGGAGAGCAGAAACAAAACTCCCCTGAAAACTGAAGGTGGTGGGTGTATGAAGAAATAGCAAACTGGTGTTTGTGTAAACAGAAGGTTCTCAAAATACCTTTGCCCTAGTCCACAGGATCTGTGCACTGTGGAACTCAGTTTCACAGGAGTCATGTTGTGTTAGGCAATGGAGAATTTTGAGATGGAAAGAGATATTGATTTTTTGTTATTCTTCTTTCCAAGAAGAAAGGCCTTAAACTAGCCAACCAACCTTTAATGAGTTTCAGAAGAAATTCTTATATATAATAAGATTCCTCTGACTGGTATTTTGTTTTGATTTAAGCCTTACCTCACGGTCAGTCTGGCTATCCAGAGTATTCTTAAGCTATAAACATTTTAAAGTCTGTGTTTATTGTTAAATAAAATGAGCAAAGTCAAAGCCATGAAATTTATGAAAATTAATGTAGATTCTGTCTTCAGCAAGTTAATTGAGCATGAAATTTTTTCTCTTTCAACATTTAAAGTGAAAGTAAAGCAAATGTTACATACCCTGAATCTGTGCTGAAGCCACAAAGGAGAGCATCTTTGGATCCCTCCAAGTAATAAAAATATTCTGTTAGGAAGAATTTAAACAATATAGCATTACATAACATAAACTGTAAGAATCATATAGCAAGTAAGTTCATGAATATAGACATGTATACAAACGTTTAATCCTGATCTCTGGTAATGAGCATTCATCCTTTTTTATATTCTCATGTATTATTCATAAAACATCTACTTAAAACATCTTATGGGTCAGTGAGTGATTATGAAGATAAAAATGATAAAATCACTAGTGTCAGAGAGTTTCTTTTATCTGGTATGCACGGATGTTGGTGTATGTAGGAAAACAATCCGCCAGTAGTTATTTCAGATAGTAACTGGCTTGGGTTTTCATTGTTTCTTTGAAAGCTATAATGTTGAAGGCTTTTTCTTCAATGGTCAGAGCCAGAAGTAGTTAGTTCTTTTAGGATATTATTAGTTGATTCAAAATGGTTCTACACTCATAAGAGGATTAATGCATTGTGAAGCCATTATTTTTTAAACAATTTTTATTTTTTATATTAATTACAGTTTATTCACTTTGTATCCCAGCTGTAGCCCACTCTCTCATTTCCTCCCAATCACACCCTCCCACCCTCATCTCCTCCTATGCACCTCTCCAAGTCCACTGATAGGGGAGGTCCTCCTTCCTTTCCATCTGACCCTAGCCTATCAGGTCTCATCAGGACTGGCTGCACTGTTTTCCTCTGGGGCCTGGCAAGGCTGCTCTCCCCTCAGGGGAAGGTGATCAAAGAGCCAGCCATTGAGTTCATGTCAGAGACAGCCCCTGTTCCCGTTACTAGGGTACTCACTTGGGTACTGAGATGCTATGGGCTATATCTGTGCAGGGGTTCTAGGTTGTCTCCATGAATGGTCCTTGGTTGGAGTATCAGTCTCAGAAAAAGACCCCTGGGCCCAGATTTTTTTGGGTCTGTTGCTCTCTTTGTGGAGCTCCTGTGCCCTCCATGTCTTTCTATCTTCCCCTTCTTTCATAAGATTCCCTGCACTCTGCCCAAAGTTTGGCTATGAGCCTCAGCATCTGCTTCAATACCCTGCTGGGTAGAGCCTTTCAGAGGCCCTCTGTGGTGGGCTCCTGTCCTGTTCTCTGTTTTCTCCCTCTTCCGGTGTCCATCCCATTTGCTTTTCTGAGTGAGGATTGATCATCTTACCCAGGGTTCTCCTTCTTGCTTAGCTTTTTCAGTGGGAATATTACTCAGCAATTAAAAACAAGGAAATCATGAAATTTGCAGGCAAATGGTGGGGACTAGAAAAGATCATCCTGAGTGAAATATCCCAGAAGCAGAAAAACACACATGGTATATATTCACTTATAAGTGGATATTAGACATATAATATAGGATAAACATACTAAAATCTGTATACCTAAAGAGGCAAAGCCAATCTTAATGAGATCATGAGAGGCAACAGAGAACTATGAGGATCGGGCATGGTTGCATGGTTGGGGCAATAATGTAAGTCACTGAGGATGTTCTCCTGAAGGGCCCATTTTGTCCTTGGTCCCTTTGTACATTTATACTTCTCTTTTTCTACCTTTTGGCCGCCATGAGATGAGCAGTTTGTTTGGTTCTGCTTATTGTCATAATGGTCTGCTTTACCACAAATGCAGACAACAGAGGTAAGTTACTATGGACCACAATTTCTTTAAACCTTGAGATTTTTTTCTCATTTAAACTAAATTCTTCACCCCTCCTTTCAAAGAAATGGAAAGTTATAACTGCCAATGAAAATATATGAGAACAACAAGAAAAGCTGTGTCTAGGAGAGGCTTTTCTATAAAGATGGCATTTGATGAAGAAGCCATTCACTGATGTTTTAAAATACTGTTGTGATTACTCAGTGACCAATGTGTTGATAGATTGTAGTAACTGATCCAAGAACACTTAAACATGAAGAAGGACATAGAAAACAGTGGGCAGCTAATGTTAATGGGGATGTGTGAACTGTGTTTTAAGATAGAGAATGTGGTAACACAGTACCATTTACTAGGTACCAATTACAGCTGGGGATCTGGAGAGATGCATTCTATATGATCGCTATAAGAAATTTGTGTTCAAGGCTGCAGATAATAGGAAGTTTGCCAGAGAGAAAGTAAAGTTGAGAAGGAAAGGGAGGAGAGAGGACAAGAAAGAGAGAAGACAGGGAAGAAAGGAACTGTAAACCGTGAAGCAAACGAATCAATTATGTAATACTGCAAATGAAGACAATTTACTTTTACAAAACTTTCTTCTTGTTCACCTACAGATCAGTATCTATAGGACTTGGAAATTTCCAAATGTTGAGAATTTAATAATGACACCAACTCATATTTTTCACCCATCACCGTCCCTGATGTCCTTCATGCACATTCTTCATGGTAAAGGATTTCCTGCTCTACTCATCATTCAGTATTAAGATTTCTTGCTATGATTGGGAGGTGGCTTGATTTCTTTTCAAATTACATAAAGAACTAAAGAAGCTTATATCATTACTCCAAATGCAAGAGCTTTTTTGTCAGTGTGTATTAATTTTATAAAATAATAAGTTTCACTATGACATCTCCATACATGAATGTAATGACATTATTTTAAATAGGGGCTCAAATCCCCGTTCGGTTCAATTCAACATTAATTTGGTTGGTATGAAACTTTTCTAGCAATAATGGAATTAAGAGGTTTTTGCATATTCTTATATCTGGGTATTGATATACTCCTTCCTATACAATTAAATGATCTAACTGCTTTAGCTGCTGCATTTGTGAACTGTGGTTCTTGCATAACTCATGTATGGCTTTGCATAGAGAGCAATAACTGAATTCCATACATCCTGTATTAGTCATTCAGGGGTAAGCACTACTATTAATAAACTATCATTTAATTTCAAAGGAGCGTGATCAACTGGCTTACACACCGGCTTCTTGATTAACTTGTAGGATTCAAGCAGGATGGGAACACATCTTATTTAGTTCAAAGTGGAAACACAAGTGAGACTTTCTAATAAATAGCTTTTAAAGAAAATCCCATGCTTCAGTGAGGATGGTTCTAACAACATAAAGATACTGAAGTCATGATGAAAGTTTCTTTCCTTTTTATATTTGTTTATTTATTTATATTTACATTGGGATTTTGTTATAAGTATTTTGTTTTTGCCATGTATCCTAGTGTTACATAAAGCTCTTTATGTAACCCAGTCTTGTCTTAAACTCTCATCCTCCTATTTTAGCCTCCTAAATATGGAGATTAAAGAATGGACTACTACATTGGGCTCTTGCGATGCCATTTTTTACACATGAACTTACATGATATTTCACTGAGGTAAGATTATCTAAAGACTAGTCAGGAAACCAACCCTGGGTATTCAGCAGTCATTGTGAGCTGAGTCGTAGGAAGGCGTGCTAGGATTACCTGACTCACACATTGCCAGGCTGCTATTTAATTCAGCTGTCATGATGAAAGTGTGCAGCAATGCAGCTAGCTCACTGTGCTCCTGTACAACATCTTACAATACTTTCTAAACAAATAAGCATTGACTTTGTAGGCTAATTGGCCTCGAGGGAATATAATTTTAAGTTCTAAAGAAAAAGAGAAATGGGCTGAAAAGAGAAAGTGATCATTGTATAAAATAAATGATTCTGGAAATGACTCGTTATCTGATAGAACCATGACTCATTAATTTAACCACTAGATACATACTAAGAATATATATATATATATATATATATATATATATATATATATATGGGACCTGGAAATATGGCTCCCTGAGTAGAAAGCTCACCCAGCACAGATAAAGCCCTAAGTGTGATACACAACACTATAGAAACTGAGTATAGTGGGTGCATGCCTATAGTGGGTGCAGTGCTTGGGAGGTAAAGACACAGATGGGAGGGGAGAAGGACCTCCTCTATCTGTGGACATGGAGAGGGGCATAAGAGGAGATGAGGGAGAGAGGATGGGATTGGGAGGGGAAAAGGTAGGGGGCTATATCTGGGATACAAAGTGAATAAACTGTAATTAATATAAAAAATAAAAATTAGAAAAAAAAAGTTCAAAGTCATCATCATAGTGAATTTAGGTCCAGTTTGGAACTAAATAGTCTGGCCGTACACACAGTCTCAGGTATCACATGAGATTCTGTCCAAGCAAAGCAAAACAAAACAAAACATGTGCACATGGAGCAGCACCATTATGTTCATCACAGCACTACGTGATCAAGGATGCTGGTGAGATTAAAGTAAAATGTAAAGAAAGATTACATTTCTTTGTGTGTTGTAAAGTGTTTCCAAAGACAATAAGATAATGAGGTCGTGGCCTAATGGTTTAATGCATTCATGAACTAATATCTTGTACTGACTGTAGAAATGTGGTTGAACTATGGCCTGTGGGACTTATTTGAAGACTGTAAGTCATTGTGGGTTGGAGAACTGTTCTTAAGGATCTTGCCTTTTCCTCTTCCCATTAAATATACAGAATAGATCAGTCCGTGGAATTAGAAAATAGTGTTTAGAATGAGGAATGACCACCAATGGATAAGTGGTTCCTTTTGGAAGCATTAAAAAAAAATTAAATTAGGTAGTGGTGATGACTGTGTAACTGCGAATGTAGAAAAACAACAAGAACAACAGAAAACAAGAAGTCTTACATTTTGAAAAGGGATTTTATAAATTAATTATCTTTGCAGAGAAAGAAAACGAAACATAATTCCGAAGATTATGGGTGATGCTGAAAAAATTTAACTTTTCACTAAAGTACAAAAAATGAATATAACAAATGTACCAAGTTAATCTAAATTAATAAGTCTAAAAAGAACATTCTGTTAATATCAGGACCAGAGATGCAGGATAGAAAAGCATAATTCTGCGGTTAGGTCTAATTGTTCTTGCTCAAAAAGGCAGCTGTAGCCAGAGCATATGGCTTGGCCTTTGGTGACATAGTGTGTATTTCCCAGGCCAGAGGGAGTTATCCAATTCTGAGAAAACTAAGCAGGGAAAGCTGGGAAAGCATTGCACAAGATGTGCTGTGTTCCCTGTGGTACAGATGCACGAGGAAAGAGCTGAAAATGAGGACAGGAGAAACCCCAGTATCAGTGAAGCCAAGGACTACGGGTTATCCAAAAGACTTTTAAATCACTAATTTCTTAGCTGTAAGTACATCCTTCTGTAGTCCAACACAGACTTGTGATTATAATAATGCTCAGGAGATATTGGAAACTTAGCTCAGAACTACAACGAGTTTATGTTCATGTGTAGTAGCAAAGGGTATCTGACGAACACCAACATAGATGTATAAATTATGTTTTTCTTATTCGGTAAGTTTGCATATTTGATAAATCTTGAAAATCTCCTGACACAGCTTTGCTGTAAGACAAAGAAAGCATTTGAAAACTACTGTATGGGCTTCATTACTAGTCATCTCCTCAGGAATGTCAAATCCATTTGTTGTATGAGTTCTCATGATCTAGCAACTACCTTTACATTCATTCTTGCATTGTTCATCTCAAATCTATGAACACACATTATTGTCTTCCTTTAGTAATATTTCAACTTTCATGAATCTTTCTGTTTATTGAAGTAACCTAGCAGAATCCTAACCTAAAATGGCACCATTTTTTTTTCCAAACTTGCTTCCAAATGATTGCATTTGGAAGAGAAAGTCTCAGTTAGTGGACAACTACTTTTCAAATAAATGAATTTCTTTATCAAAATAATATTCAATTTGACTTGATCATCCAATCCTAATTTGATCCTATAGTGCATTTTCCTCAAAACCCAATGTGAATTCCCCTCTCCATTTTTCATTATACTTCTCAGCTGGTCAATCCATTTTCTACATCGATGGAGAAAAGAAGAGCTACTTAAGTTGAATTTAATCACACTCCCATTGACTCTACCAACTACCCTTCATTTTCTCCTTCACCAGAGATGTCTCTGCCTTCTGCTCTTTCACTTTCTCAAAGACTTGACTTTTCCCTATCTCTCCTGCATCAATCCATTCTCTCTCTCTCTTGCATTAATTGATATCTATAAATTACCACCCACCCATTTCTACTTCTAGGACTGAAATCTCTATCAAAATCCTGATCTGCCTGGTCTACCTGGGACACAGCCAGCAGGGTGAGCCATGTGCAGGCTTTGACCCACATTGTCTGTCATCTCTGAGGAGGCCTATGAGGGTCCCAGGCAGCATTCAAGTTAGAGCTCTCTCCACCTACTCCCAAACTGCCTCACCATCAGGGACAACCAGGTCTGCTAACACCAGAGACAAACAGTTGGCTAGAGAACAGCCTTGGAACACAAGCAGCAACACCCAGGGCCATATAACACTACTAAAACCCAGCTATCTTACCACAGTAAATCCTGTAGAACTATCACACCTGAAACTCAAGTAAATGATCTTAAATATGAGATTATAAAAATGATAGAGCCCTTAAAGGAGGAAAGTTTTCCCCAAGAAAACACAGGAAAATACAATCAAACAGGTAAAGGAAAGGAATAAAATTGTTCAGGATCTAAAAGTGGAAGTAGAAGCAATAAAGAAAACAAAGTCTGGGGCAATCCTGGAGATGAAAAACCTAGGGAAGAGAGCAGGAAATGCAGACACAAGCATCATCAATAGAATACAAGAGTTGGAAGAGACAGTCTCAGGTATGGAAGATATGATTGAAGAAATAGATACACCAGTCAAAGAAAAATGTTAAATCTAAAAAGTTCCTGACAAAAAATATCCAAGAAATCCAAGACACTATAAAACTATCAAACCTATGAATAATAGGAATAGAAGAAGACTCCCAGCTCCAGGGGACAGAAAATATTTTCAAGCAATCCCCAAGCTAAAGAAAGAGAGGCCTATAAACATACAAAAGGCTTACTAAATATATTGGACCAGATAAGAAAATCCTCCCACCACATAAGAAACTAAACACTAAATGTACAGAACAAAGAAAGAATATTAAAAGCTGTGAGGGGAAAAAGGCCAAGTCACATATAAAGGAAGATCTATCAGAATTATACCTTTCTTATAAGAAACTGTAAAAGCCAGAAGGGCCTGGGCAGATATCTTACAGACACTAAGAGACCACAGATTTCAGCCATGACCATTATACCCAGCAAAACTTTTAACCACCATAAAGGGAGAAAACAAGATATTCCATGACAAAAAAAAAAAAAAATTAAACAATACCTATCCACAAATCCAGCCCTACAGAAGAAAATTAAAGGAAAACTCCAGTCCAAGGCATTTTCCTAACTACCCCCAGGAAAATACAGAGAATAAATCAGCAAAACCAAAAGGAAGCACACACACATTCTACTACCACCAACATCAAAATAACAGGAATTAACAACCACTGGTCATTAATAACTCTCAATATCCATGGCCTCCATTCCCCAATAAAAAGACACAGGCTAACAGAATGAATGTAAAAACAGAATACATCAATCTACTGTAGACAAGAAACACGCCTCAGCAATAAAGATAGACATTACTTCAGAGTAAAGGGCTGGAAAAGTTTTTCCAAGCAAAAGGACCCAAGAAGCAAGCTGGAATAGCCATTATGGTATCAAATAAAATAATACTTTAATCAAAAGAGATGGGGAAGGACACGTCATACTCATCAAAGGAAAAAGACAGCAAGATGACATCTCAATTCTGAACATTTATGCCCCAAATGCAAGAACACCCACATTCATAGTTTAAAATCACAGGTTGAACACCATACATTAATAATGGGAGACCTCAGTACCTCACTCTCACCAATGGACAGATCATTAAAACAGAAACTAAATGGAGAAATAATGAAAATAACTAAATAATGAATCAAAAGGACCTAATAGATATTTACAGAATATTTTACCCAAACACGAAATAATATGCCGTCTTCTCAGCACCTCATGGAACCTTCTCCTAAACTGACCATATAGTCAGGCACAAAGCGAGCCTTAACATATACAAAAAGATTGAAATAATCCCTTGTAGTTTATCAGACCACTAGGGATTAAAGCTGTACAACATTAGAAACAACAGAATACCTACAAACTCATGGAAATTGAACAATTCCATACTCAATGACCACTAGGTACGTAAGGAAATAAAGAAATTAAAGACTTTCTAAAATTCAAAGATGAAGGCACAACATACCCAAACTTATGGGACATAATGAAAGCAATGTTAAAGGGAAAGTTCATAGCATTAAGTGCCTTCATAAAGAAATTGGAGATTTCTCATACTAGAAATTTAAAAGCACACCTAAAAGCTCTAGAACAAAAAGAAGCAAACACACCTAAGAGGAGCAGATGGCAGTAAATAATCAAACTCGGGGCTGAAATCAATAACTTAGAAGCAAAAAGAACGATACAAAAACTTAATGAAACCAAGAGCAGGTTCTTTGAGATAGAGAAACTTCTAGCCAAACTAACTAAAAGGCAGAGAGACTGTATCCAAATAATTAAAATCAGAAATGAAAAGGGTGACATAACAAGAGACCCTTGGAAAATTCCAAGAATCTTTAGAATTCAGTGCTAAAACCATCTGGCCTTGGGCTGATTTTTTTGGTCAAGAGACTTTTGTTGACTAATTCTATTTCCTTAGGGGTTATAGGACTGTTTAATCTGTTTACCTGATCTTGAATTAATGTTGGTGAGTGAAATCTCTTGAGAAAATCATCCATTTCCTTAAGGTTTTCTAGTTTTGTGGTGTAAAGAGTTTTGAAGTAAGACCTAAAGATTCTTTACAGAGCTTGAAAGAACAATTCTCAATTTCATATGGGAAAACATCCCAGAATAGTTAAAATAATCCTATACAATAACGAACTTTTGGCAGTATCTTCATCCCTGACTTAAAGCTGTACTACAGAGCAGTAATAAGAACTGTATGGTCCTGGCCTAGAAACAGACTGGTTGATCAACAGAATCAAATTGAACACCCAGACTGGTGTTAGGTGTCCTAACACCTACAGACACTTGATTTTTGACAAAGAAGTCAAAACCATAGAATAGAAAAAGAAAACATTTTCAACAAATGGTGCTGGTCTAACTGGATGTTTACAAGTAGAAAAATGCAAATAGATCCATATCTATCACCTTGCACAAAACTGAAGTCTAAGTGAATCAAAGACCTCAACATAAAACCAGAAACACTAAATCTATTAGAAGAGGAAATAGGAATCAGCCTTGAACTCATTAGCACAGGAGACAACATCCTGAAAAGAAAACCAACAGCTCAGGCTTAAAGAGCAACAATTAATAAATGGGACCTCATGAAACTGAAAAGCTTCTGTAAGGCAAAGAACACTGTTAACAGGAAAAAAAAAAAAGACTTCCTACAGACTGGGAAAAGATCTTCACCAACCCTACATTTGACAGTGGGTTAATATACAAAATATCTAAAGAACTCAAGAAATTAAACACCAACAGCACAAATATACAAATAATCTAATTAAAAATAGGGTAGAGAGCTAAACAGAGACTTAGCAGAGGAATTTGGAATGGCTGAGAAGCACCTAAAGAAATATTCAACATCATTAGTAATCAGGGAAATGCAAATTAAAATGACTATGAGATTCCATCTTAAACCTATCAGAATGGCTAAGAACAAAAACTCAAGTGACAGCACATGCTGACAAGGTTGTAGAGAAAGGGAAATACTCCTCCATTGTTGGTGGGAGTGTGAACTTGTACACACACTTTGGAGATCAATTTGGCACTTTTTCAGAAAATCAGAAATACCACTACTTCAAGACCCAGCCATACCATTCCTGGGCCTATACCCAAAAGATGCTCCACCATACAGCAAAGACATTTGCTCAACTATGTTCATAGCAGTTTTATTCGTACTAGCCAGAAACTGGAAACAACTCAGATGTTCTTCAACTGAAGAATGGATAAAGAAACTGTGGTGCAGTTACACAATGGAATACTCAGTTATTAAAGATAAGGAAATCATAAAATTTGCAAGCAAATGGATGGAACTAGAAAAGACCACCCTGAGTGAGGTAACACAGACCCAGAAAGACCCACATTGTATATACTCACTTATAAGTGGATAGTATCCGTACAGTGCAGGATAACCATACTACAGTTCACAGACCCAAAGCAGCTAAATAACAAGGAAGGTCCAAAGGAGGATGCTTGAATTTTACTCAGTAGAGGAAACAGAATAGATAGCAGAAGTGGTTGAAGAGACACATGTGGAGAGGGAATATGGAGGGAAACAGGGATGGGGAAACAAAGTGGGGAGCAGATGTGGGGTGAGTAGGGCGGGAGGACAGGGGGCTTACAGAGAGAAGAGAGACTGTGGGTGGGGGCACTTCTGAGACAAGCTGGAGACCTACAACTGAGTAAGAGCCAGGGAAGATATGGGGTGACTTTAAATGAGACCCCTAGTAACAGGAGTCATGGAAACTGAAGAGGCCACCTTTTACCTATGCAGGACTCCTAGTGGCGGGAAGTGGAACACCAACCCACCTACAAAGACTCAAACCCAAAATTTACCCCGCCTCCAAGATGTCAGATAGAGATGGAGGGACTGTCCAAGCAACCTCTGGCTCAACCTGAGAAACTCCCCGCGGGAGACAGCCAACTCCTGACACTAACAAGGACACTCTGCTATGCTTGCAGATGGGAGCCTAGCTTAGCTATCTTCTGAGAGGCTACACCCAGCAAAGGATGGAAACAGATGTTGAGACTTGAAGATTGGGTAGAGAGCAGGGCACATTGTGGAACAGTTGGGAGAAAAATCAAAGGAACCAGAGAAGACAGGAGCTTCACAAGAAGACCAACAGAGCCAACTAATTTTGGCCCACCGGGGCCTGCAGAGACTGAAGCACCAACCAAGGACCATGCATGGACTGGATCTAGGACCCCTATACATATATACCCCATTGCAACTTGGTCTTCTTGTGTGTCCCTAGTAAGGGGAACAGGGGATATTTCTGACATTGACTCTGTTGCATGCTTTTAGATCACTTTCCCCTGGTGGGGCTGCCTTGCCAGTCCACTTTTGAAGAGGATATGCTCAGTCCTGATGTGACTTGAAGGGCTCTGGTGGATTAGTAGGGGAAAGGGCTTTCCTGAGGAGTAGGGGGGAAGAGGGAAGGAAGTTTGGACCAGGAGAAATGGAGGATGGGGACTACAATTGAGATGCAAAGTAAACAACTAATAAATGAGACTTTTGAAATGGAAAAACATCTGTAGGCAAAGGACTCTGTCAATGGAACAAACCAGCAGCCTACTGATTGGGAAAAGAACTTCATCAGTCCTATGTCGGACGAAGGTTTAATATCCAAAATACATAAAGAACTGAAGAAATTAAACATCTGTAGCAGGTGTTGTCATTGATATGAACTCAGTGGCCAGCTCTTTGATCACCTCCCCCTGGGTAGTGCAGCCTTGCCAGGCCACAGAAGAAGATAATGCAACCAGTCCTGATGAGACCCGATAGGCTAGGTTCAGATAGAAAGGGAGGAGGACCTCTATTATCAGTGGACTAGGGGCATAGGGGAAGAAGAGGAAGGAAGAGTGGGACTGGAAAGAGACAAAGGAGGGGGCTACAGCCAAGATACAAATTGAATAAATTTGTGAATAAATTGCAATAATAAATATATTTGGAATGGGAGAACTTCAGTTTCAAGAGAAAGAAAACAGTTTGGTTTGGGATATAGTTCATTGGTAGTGCTTTCACCTAACATATGTGAGGTCTGGCCTTCAGTCTCCAGCAGTATAGAAATAAGTACATAAATAGATAATAAACAGAAGATACAAGAAGAATAAGAAGTTAAAAAGCAACCTAGTGGTTGAAAATAGTCTAATTTTGGGTATGTATATATACTAGATATTGATTAGTTCAGTTGTGGGAACTTCCATTATATAGCATGCATCGACGCCTTGGTATTCTTATAGACATCAAAATAATTTCTTTTATGTACTATATTCTCTCAAAAAAATCCTAATTGCCTCTATGCAGTGATCACTTATAAACCAAATGACCTTATTATAGTTAAAAAAAAAAAGATGTAAAAACAACAAGTGCATAAGGGAATATAAGGGAGCCAGAGGTTGGGAATTCTGAATCCCAAATTGAGGCCAAAAATCCTGTTGTCATGGTGACAGAAAGATGCAGCAGTGTCCATGATTTCAATTAAATGGAAATCAGAAAATTGAAGGGTTCTCTAAAAGAGGGCAGTTAAATTAAATTTAACTATCTCCACACACAAAGAGCTGCAAGCAAATGTGGTACAGAATCAGGCTATCACTAAATTAACCCTTACAGCAAGCAGCTGCATCTTAACCAATCACAGGAGCCGTACTTCAGCAGAACATCATGCCCATAGAAGACAAATGTTGACCTGTCACTCATAAGCTGTTTCTCTAAATCATGACCACTTTCTGTCTGTAAATAGTGCTTGCCTAATTGATAGACTGAACTATCTAAGCCCCTTCTCATGCCCAAGTCAGCTGGATTCATGAATCGTTCTTTGCTCAAACAAATTCTAATAAAATTTGTTTGAAGGTTTTCTTCTAACTGAAGTCTGAAGACACTCAGGTTATGAATTCAGAATAGGATAATACTCAGAATTAAAGAAAAATGGCACAAATGTTAAAGTAGTTAAATTTAGGTTAAGAATTGAAAATTGAATTAAAAAATGAATGTAAATGTAAAGAGTTACTTATTGTTATTTTTCATTTCTAGAGCACATAAATGAAAAATAATATTTTCTGGAAATCGAAGACTGAAGATATTGATTATAAAAGCCAGAAACTGGAAGATTGTAGAACGATAAAAGGCAGAAAAAAAAAGTTAATTTGTAACCAAACTATGACAGTAATGAAATACATATAAAGTATTTCACTGTGAAACTTGAGGTTTCTTTCTCATTAGCACCAATGTTACTCCTTCTTTACATCCTCTTTTGCTGTCATACCTATGCTTGGTTCGCTCTTATCTCACTAGTAAGTATTAAAAAAAAAATCTAGAAAAAGTAAAAATTCCCTGCTACCTAAGAAATTCCAGTTTCCTTTTCACAAAAAGGATACAAGCTGGTAAGGTTTCTTGTCTTCTGCACTCCCTAGACCAGATAGGAGTTTTATGTCCTAACATTAGGCACTGTCACACAGACCCTGTCCAGGTGTTGAGACAGACAAAGCCCTGACTTCACTTTAAATCTTGTTCATCAATAGCTCCTGTGAAAGATGGTCTGAGAGGAAACCATTCCGAGATCATGCAGTGTGTACATTTTGCGAGATGTCTGGCATACGCTCGTGTACCTAACAGACTTCCAAGGTTATGTGCAGATCACTTTCTCGTTCCAATGGGGAAGTTGCACTGAGATAGTCTTTGCTGACTCTATCAATCATAAACGGCTGCTATCAGGAAGTAGCTATAAAGTTTATCAAATTTACCATTATGTGTAAGAACGGTGTTGATAAAACTGAGTAAGTTGTTTTATCTTATAAAAAAACCTACATAAATATTATCAACAGGCAAATATCTAAGAGTGATAGTTTTATCACTGTTGCCACTAATTTGGCTATAAGATATTACAGCTCTAAGTATAAACTAAATGTAAAATATCACATTATAAAACAATTGTAGTGTTTTTATATAAATAAAACTATAGAACAAAATCTGTATCATATACATAGATGCAATGGTTAATGAGAATCATTATTGGTCCCTAGCAACTCAAATCTTTATCTTGTTGAAAGTTGTTGTGGAACTAACCCATTTTTCAGCAGACAGAATTACTAGAAAGCTAGGAAATAGAAAAACTTAAAAAATCACTTCTAACATAAAAATACCATGTACTGACAAGCTTTTTTAAATATTTGAATAGCTTCAAAATTATTAAAATTCAAGCATCCATGAACTCATTGGCAGGCTCTTTGACCTCCCCACCCCCCAAGGGAGGAGCAGCCCTGCTAGGCCACAAAGGACTTTGCAGCCAGTCCTGAAGATACCTGATAAAACAGGGTCAGATGAAAGGGAAGGAGGTCCTCCCCAATCAGTGGACTTGGAAAGGGGCAGGGAGGAGATGAGGGAGGGAGGAAGGGTTTGAGAAGGATTGAGGGAGCGGGATACAGCTGGGATACAGAGTTAATAAACTGTAACTAATAATAAAAGTAAAAATAAAAAAATTCAAGCATCCATGCATTTCTAGAGGAAAGTCACACTTTTGTTGTTATTTCTACCTAATAGCAACTACAGGGGCATTCTTACTCTTCAGTTCTTCTTCATCTTCAACGGTATTCAAGATGCTTTTTAACGTTTCATTCTGCTCAAATTCCTCCCTGAGACACTTTTGTTTCAGGTTGCCCATGAACAGCTGCAGTCCTATGAGAGCAAACACGCTGAGACAGAACACAGTGAGGATCATGACGTCAGACAGCTTCTTCACAGACTGGATCAGGGCCCCCACGATGGTCTTCAGACCTTAAAAACGTAGGAGGAAAAGAAAGGCATTCATAATGACATAACGGCTCTGAATGGGAAACAAATGAAAACACAAGCTTTGCTAGAAATGCATGCATTAACTCAAGTCAATGACCTTAAATAATTGAACCCAGAGAAGCCTCCAGGTTCAAAAGGGTGCACCTGTACAACTTGTTTTTATGAACTATAAGTGGTTAAAACTAATAAAGTATTTCAAAGAATCATCAGGTTCAATCATTAAGCAAGGTGGTTGCTGAAATAGCAGCCACGTTCACTTATAATATAAAAATTTTATAACTGCTAATTCAGTAAACATTGGTCAAACAAACCATTTCTACATAATGAACTCAAATAAGCGAGAAACTGAATTAGAGCACAGAGTGACAAGGTACACTGAACCAATTTTCAAATAAGAAACAGTTCGTTGAAAGCGATAAAACAATGTCATGCAATGTCAACATGCAGATATTTCTTATTTTCTTAAGTATATGAAGTTCTGATTAGTTGAAATTTTCCTTCCTGAAAAAGTGGAAAATTGGCCCTTTGGCAGGAGGAAGAATTTCAAGTGGAGATGTAAGCCAACTGTTCATCTTCTTTCTCCAAGATCCATGCAGCTGATTAAACTCAATGGCTGACTTTTAAACAAAGATTGCAGTAAGAACAGAAGGAATGCAATTTGCTTAGACTTGTGGAGGGAAATTCTTTTCTCCAAAAGGTCAAAGTCAGCCTTTGTGTTTAACTCCACTCTCACCTGGAATGACTGAAATTGTTTTCAATGCTCGGAGAACTCTGAACGTTCTCAACGCTGAGACATTGCCCAGGTCCACAAACTCTGTCACATATCTGTAATAAGGGAGTTTATACACAAACACAGTGACAACACACACACAGACAAGGAAAACTCCCAAACAGCTGGAGTTGAGTGGCCTAAAGCTCCACACCAGTCACTTCTTACCTGGGATTACAGAAATAGTTTTCAAAGCTCTCAAGACTCTGAAAGTTCGAAGAGCTGAAACATTGCCTAGGTTTACAAATTCTGTTAAATACCTGTAGGATTAAATCAGAGTTATTCATAATCTAGGTAGAGTCTATAATACTTACCCGTGCTGTTAGTCAAAGTATTGTATTTTCTATATGTAGTTTGGCAAGTATTTTTCTATCCTAATATAACCTCATGTATATGATTTGACTCATTTGATAAAAATACAAATGTTACATTTTAATGTTGTTCATATACTTAAAAATCAAATAGTCAGATGGCTCCATTATCAGCTTAGAATACTAATACAGAGTTTTAATCGCCTATAAAATACCAAGAGCAGTAGACTATGTAGAAGAAGCCAAACAGCAAATTCCATTCAGATAAAATGTTCAGCACAGTAGGTTTCCACAGAACCAATGCAATATAGTGTTTTTCAAGAGTCTATGCAAGCAGGGAATGGAGGGGACCAACGATAAGTGAAGGATTTCTTTTTGGAGTGAGGAAAATATTTTCAATTTAAATAGTAGTTACGCCTGTAAAACTTGTTATTAGGCTAAAAAAAAAAAACACTGAGTTGCATACTTCAAAGAGATGAAGTCCATGGTATGTAAATTATAATAATAGAGAATGGGAAGCCATGAAAAAGGAACCCATATCGCCATTTTCCTATCCATAGACAACAATGAAGCTACAGTGTCTTTATTGGAGGGAACCCTATAAGTAAGGAGGTGGGGAGGTACAAGAGAACTTGAGACTAGAAATGTAAGACCATGCTGAGTTGTCTGAATGTCTCATATAGACGTGGATTAATTTTATGATTCAAGATAATAGAAGAAATTATCTAGGGCTGAGACTTTAAAAAAGGTTTCTGATAGTTTTCAAAAAGATATGAATGACTTAAAATTGTACTGAAAGTTGAGTACAGTGCACATGCAGTAGCTGTGCAATATATTAATGGTAAGAGCAATGTGTGGTGACAGCTCAGAAACATTTAACTTTCTATTTTAATATACTTACTAGCTCATGAATACAGGCACTCTGCTTACAATTAGAGGCCTTAGTCATTCATGATCCTTGCGAGCACTTCTCTCACACTTTTGGTTTTTAAATAAAATCTTAAGAAAAGTGTGTACCCAATTAATACTGTTTATATACATATATAATATTTGTCCATTTAAGGGCTGGGCAGGCAGAGAAATAATCTTTATGTTAAACATGCTTTGAGTAAACAATGCTTTCTGAAAAAATCTGACTGAGTTGTTAGCTTCTACACAACTCCGTTTATCTTTAAGTATAGCCATCACATGCAAGAAAAATCACTCTCTTAAAGTCGTTCTTACTGGACTATTATTCTGAAACTTTCAAAAATTTCCTAGTTCAAAAAATTGAGAGTACTTACGCAAAAACAATGACAACAAAATCCAGCCAGTTCCAAGGGTCGCGGAGGAAGGTGAATTCTCCCACACAAAAGCCTCTTGCAAGGATTTTTATGAGTGATTCAAAAGTATATATCCCAGTGAAAGTATATCTAAGTAAAGGAATCCATTGAAATATTAGTTGTGAAATAAATAATGTCTCATTAACATCTCTACAGTTTATTATCCCTGGTTAATCAAAGGAAGGCATCTCCTGGAGGCTGCTGTTAGTATATGGACTAACTCATGGATTATACTACACAAGGGAGTTCCAGGAACTCTAAAATATCCTTATCACAGACACTCACTGAAGACATGGATACTTAAAGGACAGAGAGCATAGCTATTAAAGCTGCCTAGGCGATCCCAATAGAGTGCCTAAAAACAACATAGCCACTAACACCAGATACATATCATATTTATGAACAGGAAGCGCTGTAGCATCTAATGATTCAAGCCTATTCCCAGTGAGTTAACATGGAAAAAAAAGAACTGAAATAAAATTGCATGCTTGGGAAAATAAACTACACTGTTTTATGGACTCAACTTCTCAACTTCTGGTAGGAAAAACAAAGCTTGAAAATGATCACTTAACCTTAATGTATGCTAACTCACACTTACTCTACATTTTTGGTCCATTCTGGAGGGTTGCTCATGGTCATGAATATGCAGTTCGTCAGAATTGTGCACATGATTAGCATGCTGAATAAGGTAGCTTCCAGTCAAGGAATATACAACACCACAAAAGGAGGAGCTGATGATGACGTTGGGTGAAATGCAATAAACTTTTCTTTAGAAAACAATGGAAATGGGTGCATAGATCGCACTTTTGTCTCTTTGAATAAAATTATCATATTCCAAAATTATCAGAACATCCTCTCATTCCCTTTTAAGATTAACGTCTCTTGAAATCTATAAAGATCTTTCAAGGTGCAGAAGAGCCCATGTCTCAGTTGGAATATAGGAGCAAACACAGCATCTTAATATACTGTTAAGCTAGGCTTTGAAAAGGATATGAATGCACTAAAATCTTAATAGATATTCTTCTTAGAGGACTGAAGGGGGACAGCATGTACAGAGCAGGCGTGGCGTTGAAACGGAAGATTGCTTTGCCTTTGTTCAATACTATAAATGTCTGCAGGAGGAAAAAGAAACAGGGTGAAGCTGACCTCCCAGCATTGAAACCCAGCACATTCCCATCAGCAGTTCCTGCCTCCACAGGGTAGAGCAGGGCAGAAAAAATGCTGCCCTGGGACTTTACACACACTTCCAATGCGTGGAAGCAGCTGTCTGTCCCTGGCCAATGAACTCCAAAGCTGTTTATTTTCATTATGTGAAGAACTGAGCGATACGCAAGTATGTATTACTTATAGGCATGGCCGATTTTTAGCCAATGTGGCAGCACATTGTCATCCATAAAGTTCATACGGAATAACATTGAAATAAAGTTACCCACCCCCAAAGTCTCATGTCGTAAATGTATTTGTGGTGATGTGTTGGACAACACTCATAGCTCTCTTCAGCTTCATGCAGCCCAGGAGGAGTGACATGGATAGGTCAAGGGAGCTTGCAAAACATTACGTCTTTTCTTTGTCATAGCCCTTCAATGATTACAGCCATTTGTCATTTAGCTGTAAACATGGCATTTCTCTCTTTTGTTTTACAGATTTAAACATCTGGTAGAAACTATCTATCTCTGATTTTGATGACAGTAAAGGGAGCGCTTTAAAATGTGTTGTGAATTGTCATGGTTCACACAAAATGGGCTTTAAAAAAATTCATTAATTTAAGGCATGTCAGAATTGTAATGTTTGTGTGTGTGTGTGTGTGTGTGTGTGTGTGTGTGTGTGTTTGTGCGCGCGCGTACTCACATACAGTCGCCTGCGGGTTGTGATATGCTTTCAAATGTGTGCATGTGGAGGCCGGAGGACAAAGTCGAGTGCCATTTCTCAGTGGTAATGCACCTAGATTTATGAGACAGGGTCTCTCACTGGCTTGTCACCCTCAGATTCTGCTAGGCGGGCTGGCCAGTGGGCTCCAGGGAACCCACCTATCGCTGACTTCCCAGGGCAAGGATTGTAAGCAAATGCTGTAATGTTTATTTTTCTTTCTAATGTGGGTTCTGGGTTGAAACTCAGGGTCTCATCATTGCAACACAAGCGCCTTGATGACTGAGCTATCTCCCCAGCTTGGGAACTTCCTTCCAGCATCTCAGTTCAATTCTTGCAGTTTAGTTGTATAACTGCAATGGTTAAACAATGTATTTGCTAACATTCACTGAAAAAAATATGCTTGTATAGAGCTCCATTCTTCACTAATTAAAAAAAAAAAAAAAAGACCTTGGAGTTCATTAACCAAATTCATTTTTAAAAGTTCATTAAAAAATAAAATTAAAAAAATCCTTAAGATTTTTCTTTAGATAGTACAGGTTAATGATATTTCCCATGAATTTTGTATTTAGTTAAACAAATAGACAAGTAAAATATTAAAACTCAAAATTTTGAACTAATCTAACGCTGAGAGCTCAAAAACACTAAGTCTTAAGCACATCATTGTTTCTGACACATAGAATGGAAAAGCACTGATCTTTCCCTTCTGTTGTCTTGTTTCTTGACTTTTACAGACATAAACACATTTCCTACAATAAATATTTTTCACAAAATTGGGGGAATAAGTTCATGAGTCTGCTTTTACTTGTATGGGAAATCTATTTTTTCAGGTAGTCATTATCTCAACAAACTGGGCTTTCTACAAATTCACAGTGAGGAATTGTGTCATAAAAGGCAAAGAAAGGAGTCAAAACTAACATTAAAAACTACTGATTACACAGTCTTAGCAAGATCAAGTTATATTGCATTTGAAATTTAAAAATGAAAAATAAAATTTAAAAATAAAAATAAAAGAAATGACTTTGGTCTTAAATATTTTTTTCTTTTATTAAAGCTATACATTTTTCCTCACATAATGTATCATGATTACAGTTGCTCTGCTTGCTACTTCTGGTTCCTTCCCATCTCCCTTCTTTTCTGGACCTGCTCCCTTTCTGTCTTTCATTAGGAAACAAACAGACTACTAAGGGATAATAATTTAAGTTAGTATTATTCGTTTGCATTTAAACTTTAAAGAAAATTTAATATCCACACACAGAGAAATTAAAATTTCTTTGAATTGTTGGCAAGATGGCTCAGCAGGTAGAGACATTTTCTACCAAGCCTGATGATGACTTGAGTTTGATCCCTAGGCCTCACATGGCAGAAGCAGAGAAAAGACTTCCACCCATTTGTCATCTGACTTCACCCATGCACCCCACATGCCAAATCAATGTGAAGAAGAACAGCCATGACTATAAAACTACAGAAAATATGACACACCTTGACACACCTAAACTTTCTATAGAGTGTGTTGAGAAGTGTATCAAATCTCATAAGTATGCCGATGCCACTACCAGTTTAATGAAATGCTAGAAAACGTGCATATTCTCAACACACTAATATGTATTTACTATAATGCTCGTGGTGTGTGGTCATTGAGTTTCATGTGTATTTTGTATGGAACAAAATCAACAGAACTCTACCATGGAAGTCTCGATAACTTACTTTTTTGTCTGCATAGTAGGGGTCCAGGTCCTCCAGGGGCTCCGACACCATTCCAGGGGGAATGTCTCCATAGATGAAGGGCAGCTGCTTACCAGCTTCCAAGTCGCTACTGGGCTTGGGACCTTCTTCATCATCTTCTTTCTTTTCATCCTTGTGTCCCTTGGCCTTTTCTTCAGAAATGCGTTGCTCAATGAGGGCAAGAGACTGTTTCGTGAAGTGGACAAAGCTCTGAGGTCCTGGAGGAGGCAGCAACGCCATCTTTTCATCCTGTATGTTTTATTTCCCCTTTAGCTCCTTAACCAAGAGGCCTGTATAAAAATAAAGAGACAATGTAACTACATGGCTTCTAGACAATTTTAAAACTGATGACAAAAACATCCATCCTAGGGGTGTACTCGGTGGCAGTGATTGCCATTGATTACCAACTCAATAGAACCTTCAGTCCCCTAGGAGACAAAACCCTGAACTCAACTGTGAGGGATTATCTATATTGGGGTAGTCTATGGGTATGAGAGTCAGGGAATACCTAGATTAAATTAACTGAAATGGGAAGACCTTCCTTGAATGTTGGCAGTATCATTTCATGGCCTGGGATCCAGGATTGCATAAAAAGGAGAAAGCCAGTGGAAATCAAGCATTCAGCACTCTGCGCTTCCATATTATATACACAGTGTGGCCAACTGCCTCAAAGTCATGCTGCCATGACATTTGTGCCACGATGGACTGTTCGCTTGAACGGTGAGACAAAATAGACTCTCCTTTCCTTAACCTTGCTTCTTCTTGGGTATATGCTACAGCAAAAAAAAAAAAAAAAAAAGTAACTAATGTGGTGGGAGCATATTTCCTTTCATACACAAGAGCTGTGGCTCTGGCTTGCAAATCCAAAACAAACAAACTAACAAACAAATAACAAAACAGATGATTCAAATATAAGAAGTAATGGTTATCTATAATCATAAGAAAATAAGATTTTTTAAAAATATTCCTGGTCAGGCAATATGTGCTACTTTGTTGAAATGTTTGAAGCTAACATATCACAGCTCTAAAGTGAAATGAAAATGACAATTTCCTAAGGAAAAAATATTTTAAATGAACTTTATTTTTCATCTGTATGTAATATATCTATACTTACTTAATATAGATATATTAAGTTGTATAATATTATATAAATGTTTAAGTGTTTACTTGAGTTATGAAGAATGCTTTTCTCAGGACTTTAATGATAGCATAAACATTGGCTTTTGTTATCCGTACTAGGAATCAGAGCTCTTTTTATTGTGCTCAGCACGGTGGCCCATCACAATGATGTCAGAAGCTAAGGCAGAAAATCATGAGGTCAAGACCAGCCTGGGCTATATTACAAATCCTGCCTTGAAAAAGTAATAACAACACCCTGCACTAAAGTAAAGTCCAAGTGGATCAAAGACCTCAACATAAAACCAGGCACACTAAACCTCTGAGACGGAAAAGTGGGGAAGAGCCTGAACTCATTGGCACAGGAGACAACTTCCTGACCCGAACACCAACAGCACAGGGTCTAATATCAACAATCAATAAATGGGACCTCATGAAACTGAAAAGCTTCTGTAAAGCAAAGGACACTGTCAACAGGACAAAACGAAAGCCTACAGATTGGGAAAGGATATTCACTAACCCTATATCTTACAGAGAGTTAATATCCAGAATATATAAAGAACTCAAGAAGTTAAACACTAACAAATCAATTAATCCAATTTAAAATACAGGGTACAGAACTAACCAGGGAATTCTTAATAGAAGAATATACAATGGTAGAGAAACACTTAAAGAAATGCTCAACATCCTTACTCATCAGGGAAATCCAAATCAAAACAACCCTGAGATTTCACCTCACACCCAACAGAATGGCTAAGATAAAAACTCAAGGGATGACACATGTTGGACAGGTTGTGGAGAAAGGGGAACCCTCCTCCATTGCTGAAGGGAATGGAACCTTGTAGAACCACTTTGAAAATCAATCTGGTTCTAATTTTCTAAGAAAATTAGGAATGGTGTTGCCTCAAGATCTAGCTACACCTCTCCTAGGCATACACCTGAAAGATGCTCAACCACAACAAGGACATTTGCTCAACTATGTTCATAGCAGCTTTGTTTATAATAGTTAGGATCTGGAAACAACCTAGATGTCCTTCAACTAAGGAATGGATACAGAAAGTGTGGTACATTTATGCAATGGAATACTACTCAGCAATTACAAACTAGGAAATTTTTCCTTGCAGGAAAATGGTGGGAACTAGAAACGATCATCCTGAGTGAGGTAATCCAGAAGCAGAAATACACATATGGTATATACTCATTTATAAATGGTTATTAGCCATATAACATAGCATAAACATACTAAAATCTATAGTCCTAAAGAAGGTAAACAACAAGGAGGACCCTAGGGAAGAGGCTGAAACATCATTGAGAAGGGCAAACAGGATAGACGTCGGAAGTGGGAGAAGACAGGGTAAAGGACAGGAGCCTACCACAGAGAACCTCTGAAAGATTCTACACATCAGGGTATCTAAGCAGATGCTGAGACTAATGGCCAAACTTTGGGCAGAGTGCATGGAACTCTAGGGAAGAAGGGGGAGACCGAAAGACCTGGAGGGGACAGGAGCCCCACAAGGAGAACAACAGAGCCAAAAATATCTAAGCCCAGGGGGTCCTGCAGAGACTGATGCTCCAACCAAGGACCATGCATAGAGAGGGCCTAAACCCCCTGTTCAGATGTAGGCCATAGGCAGATCAGTCTCCAAGTGGATTCCCTGGTAAAGGTGGCAGGGGCTGTCTCTGACATGAACTTAGTGACAGGCTTTTTGATCACCTCTTTCTGTGGGGTGCTGCTTTGCCAGGTCACAGAGGAAGATGATGCAGCCAGTTAGGGTCAAATAGAAGAGGGGAGGTCCAACCCTATCAGGGTACTAGGGGAGGTACATAGGGGGAAAAGAGCGAGGGTGGGTAGGACTGTGAGGAGACAAGGCGGGGGCTACAGCCGGGATACAAAGTGAATAAATTGTAATAAATAATAATAAATTATTAAAAAAAGAGAAAAAAGGAAAAACAAAACAAACAACAAACTTGACCAGTTGTTCATTTCCTGACCTCCTCACATGCAGAAAGAGGGTAAATTAGGAAGAGTTGTTATATTCTGCTCTTTTTACACCCCCAAAAAGCCTAATGTAAACTTCATGTGAATTGTAGTAATGACAATACTATGCATATAATTGTATAAAGAGATTGTTGAAACTATTTTTAACCAGGATTTCTCCTATTCCTGTGGCCAAACTAATAAGCTTCAATTAGGACAAAGTAGAATATTTTTCTCCTCAGGCAGCTGGGCAAATTGCAAGTTGAGCTGGATGAACAACAAGGTCCTAAAGTGACCTAATAAAAATGGAAACTGCAGCGGTGTACAGAGATGTCAAAGTTGGGGTGTGGCTTACCTGTTACTACAGCTGCCTCCAGCTTCCCTTACTCTGCTGTATGACTAGTTAAGGCCACGCAGAAATTGCAGATTTCTTCAAAAGCTTAACACAACACAAGACTTTTTGAATGTAGTTTGTTTTAAGATTTGTAGAACAAATTCAGCTTTTCTGAGGGACACTTTTCATGGTTTATTAGGTAGCTGACATATCACGGCACATGTCCTCACATTTCCTTCCTATACTAGTAACTCATCTTTATTCACAGGAAGTGCCTCACCAAACACTAGATCTGCACATTTCATTATAGCAGACACTTACAGGTGTGAGAATTAAGAGGAAATTCTCTTTGTCTTCAACAAACTTGTGTGTGAAAAAGGCACACTCTCCACTCCAAAAACAGACTCAGCTTCATGCTACTAAAGGCAAATATGACGAGAGTAGCTCACATCATCTTTCCACTCTCTTGTAGAAACACAGATAGAGGATTAAGACCATGTCAGGAGATAATCACAGATTAATAGAAGATGCCATATGTGCCACAAATTGTGGCACAAAGTTGGCTAATTCTGACATAAATTGCATTCTTGGTCTTTTCTCTGTTCACTGGCTACAATGAAGAACTGAAAGACATTGATAGGGAGAAGCAGAGACAGATTTGACAAGACTGAAAACATTGAAAGCTGTGCAGTGTAGCATTTGGGAATAACACATCCATACTTATACACTCAGAATTATGAAACTGTACAATTATGAATGAGGAAGAATGGCCACCAGGAGTTAATATTATTACTGTTTGTGAAAAAAAAATATCTTGATAGTCAATTAACTGTACTAGCTCTTGGGTTGACTCTGTGTGTTTGGTACAGTGTGTAGAACTGTCGTCATAAACCTGCTGACCTGAATCCAGATGTTTGTAGCTTTATTAAATTTATTTTCATTTAATTTGAGACGTAGGCACGTGGGTACAATTGCCCTTAATGCCTAAGACATTCCACAGCATTTCTGGAACCAGTACAGACAGAGGTTCCCAGCCTCCACAGACTTTCAGTGGGCTCTTGGTAAACATGACCGAACAGCTAATGATTATGCACATTCTGAAGTAGATGGTAAGGACTTCTGTTATTCCTCTCTCAAGAAATACTTGATAAAAATCCATGGAAATAGATACATGTCGTGACTTGTGATGGCTATGCTTAGTTCCATTATTTTTATAAGTTTATTTTATTTTCTTCCTTTCTCCTCCCTTCACCGTTCTTTTGATGTATCTCTCTGTCTCTGTATTTATCATCTATCTATTATCTATCTATCATCTATGTATCATCTATCTTTTTATCTATCTATCCATCTATCTATCATCTATCCCTTGATCTATCTATCTAGTGTAAGTATATATGTATGTATACATGTATCTAATCTATCATCTATCATCTAATGTATGTATATACGTATGTGTGCATGTATCTATGTAATCTATCATCTATCTGTGTATCTATTATCTATCTATCTATCCATCCACCATCTATGTATCTATGTATTTATCCACTTACCTATCTAATGTATGTATGCATGTATGTATGTATGCATGTATTTATCTAATCTATGGTCTATCTATCTATCACCTGTTTTCATCATTACTTTCACTATTCATGCATATCTTCAGCAGACAAGCTCCTTAATAACCAAATGTTATACAAAGAGAGTAATATATATATGTGTGTGTGTGTGTGTGTGTGTGTATGTGTGTGTGTGTGTGTGTGGCAAATTAACATTTGCAAGACCAGAGGCAACATTTTTGTGATGAATGACAAAAGAATGGAGACATTAAGTACCAATTTAACATTTCTGGAAAATGAAATTGTAGACATAATGATTGGATTCTGTCATCTTCATCTAGCCTGGGAAGCGAAACTTCATTTTGTTCCAGAAATAAGACTGCTTTCAAGAAGAGCAGGTCTAGTTGGAGTCTGAATGTCACTGGAAATTATAATACCACAGGCTGTGGAGAGGGTTGGGTGAAAAAGTTTTAATGGGAAACATGACTAAAACTGAAATCTTCAACATAAAGATGTCAGTGTTGGAACAGAGCCTGTCTGTTACCACAGCTGCTTCCAACCTTCCTTCCTGGTATATGGGTAATTAGGCCATGAACACTTTCATCACTGAGGAACAGCTTAAGAACGGATATTTATGAGCAAAGATTTAAATAGAGAAGCAAAGCTCAAAAACGCTAATGAAATAAGAATGTAAAAGTACAGAAACTCTGTGTTAAAGCTAACTTTACTTCATGTGAGCAGGTATTTGCCTAAGGCATGCGGTATACCGTGTGCCTACGGTGCCTCAGATGCCCTGGAGCTGGAGTTACAGATGCCTGTGAGTCACTGTGTGTGTGCTGGAACTGGAACCTCTGTCCTCTGGAAGAGCAGCCAGTGCTCTTACTTACTGAGAGCCATCTCTCCGGCCTCCAGAAACTCTTTAAAATATCAAATGAAAGACATCACTGACAGGAAAAAAAGAATGTAAGACAGAAATAACATTGAAAAATGGAAGACATATAGAAAATTAAAGAAAATACAATGAAAAAACAGATGAAAACGTTTCTTTAATGAAGTATTAACATAATAGTATATCACAATGCAAAACTCAGCAAAGAACAAACTGACTATAAATATACAAATAGTTTATCAGCATTTCAAGTTACCTGTGTCAAACATCACAAGGAAAGAAATAAAAACCAAAATATGAAAAGCCAGATATAGTTTATTAATATATGAAAGGTATTAATAAAACAATAATGATGTTTGAGATAAAATGTCTAGACAATATGAACAAATAAGGTACACAACAGTTTGCAAAGATATTTTGCAAACCTAGGAAAAGTCCTAAATACACTGGCTAATGTGAAGTACATTTGTCAGTATAAATGCTTCCCCTTCTAGGAATTTGTCCAAATCCAATAATGTAAAATGTCTTCTAACAATTGTGAAGATGTGTATTGAAATGCTTTTGTATTATATAAAATTGTAATCAATACAAAAGTCAGACCTTATTAACTAACAAAACAAACATTTAAGCATAAACCTGAGCAGCTTTTAAAGAGTACTTTTATTGACTAATAAATTATAAACAGCTTATAATGGATAATTGATGGAATGCAAATTTGCATTCACATATATATTAAACTAAATTTTTAAACTTATAGAAATACATTCAGTATGTGATGTATTTAATAAAAGCAATCCCTGGTCTACAAGAATCAATTATTCTTTAACAAAATTTAATGTATTTATTTATTTGTGCAAATGTTTCCTTAGTAAAATATTAAAACCTGTTGTATCTCACACAGTGTGGGGTGGACATCAACCTTTAGATGTCAGTTTTCTCCTTCCCTCATGTAGGTCCTGAGGATCAAACTAAGGTTATCAGATTTGATAGTGAGCAATTTTACACTCTGGGCAATCTTACCGAATCATATGGACTATTTTAAAACGTTATTTCTATTAATTTATCCACATTTTGTTTGAAATATTTTATGCCATAAAATGTCATATTCTTTTTTTAATTAAATTTTTATTTTTTTACATTAATTACATTTTACTTACTTTGTATCCCAGCTGTAGTCCCCTTCCTACTCCCCTCCCAATCCCACCCTCCCTCTCTCATCTCCTCCCATGCCCCTCTCCAAGTCCACTGATCGAGTTGGTCCTCCTCTCCTTCCATCTGACCCTTGCTTATCAGGTCTCATCAGGACTGGCTGCAATGTCCTCCTCTGTGGCCTTGCAAGGCTGTTCCTCCCTCAAGGAGAAAATGTCATAGTCTTATATTAAAATGATACTTTATAACAAAACATAAAAAATTATTTGTCACTGCTAAGTTTAACTGGTACTATGAAATAAAACATCACCATACTTTTTGCCATTACTATTAACATATGTTCTTTAGATTGAAATTACAATATTACCCACAGATACTTTTTAATTTAAATACTATTTTATCCATTTATCCTTAAATTTACAGTAAAAGTTTATTTAAGCAATTGCCAAAATGAAAACCTAAATATGTTATGTTGGTACCTGGGACTTCCAAAAGTTTAAATAAATATGGAGGCATTCTAAAGGTTTAATTCTTTTCTTATATCGCTAGAATCATCTACTCACTACTTATATGTCCATTATATTTCTATTTATGCATCATCCCTGTCTTTCTACCCATCCATTTTTCAATTTTTCTTTATATATAGTTTTAGTTATACAATGCTAGCTTCTAATTTAATAATAACGGCCTTTTTCATATGGGTATCACCTTAGGGTCTGAATTCCCTGTGTAGTGACAAAGATGGTTTTGTGCAGGCAATTTCATGAAATTTCTGGAATCCAGAAGGAAAATATCCCTGGAGTCCATGAGTCTGAAGAACAGGATGAAGATGCCATAAGGAGGTGGAAACAGAAAGCACAGAAGAGATCAGAGTCGGCAAGTGGGGAGAACAAAAGAAAACAAATTGGTTAGCCCAAGGACTGTCGACTCAACAATGTTTCAGGTCACACTTTTTGATGTCACCCCTTCTTTATCTGACTATGGATTGGTCTGATATAATCCTAAACTGAACTGAAAACTTAATTTTGGAATAAACTAAGCTGGATTATTAGAGTGTTGATTTCCACTGCAGCTAGAAGCGAGGTGGAGCCCAGAGGAGGGGATACTCTTTGCTTCTCCTTGCACATATGTACTAAAATGTAGCCTAGGTATCAGGATTCCAAACATGTAGACAGAGCTTGGAACAACCCTGCCGTTTGAAGAATGACTTAGCTGGGAAACAAATCTACACCTACACATAGGTTAAAAACAACCTTCTCCAAAAGCAATCCACTCATTCCCCAGTAGAAATTATTCAACACGTGATGAATTGATACGCTAGTACTACAAAACAGAAAACTGTAGACCCGGGTCAATATACTGAAAACTTAAATACAGAAAAAGTACAAATATTATACATATTAAAAAGGATAAAACTAGTGCTCCTTGAGAAGTTTGAGGGGACAGAAAAATCTACTACATAAAAAACAGGCAACAAAAACAATAATAATAATAATAATACAGTTCTTCATAACTAAAGGCATGGTGATAAAAATAAAATCTCAATAGACTGCTAATAAAAGAACTGAGAAATGTAGTTTTCTTTCAAGTACATATTACTGGGAAATTTAAAAGATTCCAGAAACCAGAGCATAACTACACAAAATGACCATCGGATTGCCACTAAAATTTCCCCAACTACCCTCTTCCCTCTCACCCACTGAGAGAAATAGTCTGTGTCAATTTCTATGTCCACACTGCCTCACATGAAGTCTGACAGAAAATATAACAAATTTTGAGGCATAAAGAGACTCAAAGTTATTTTCCCTTCTTATTTTTTTGTAAAGAGTTATTTGGACTTGAGCCAGGTGTGGCAGTGCATGGCTTTAATCCCAGCACTCAGAGAAGCAGAGGCAGGCAGATCTCTGAGTTCAAGGCCAGCCTGCTCTCCCCCCTCCTCCCAAGTTATTAGACTTGAATAGTATTTCAAAAAGCACCTTGAATACAAGGAAAAGTTCAGATGTGACTGGTAAGCAAATAGTGTTAATAAAAAGAAGAGAATTTTTTTCTTCAAAAACTGTTCACAACTAATAATATTTTTCCAAACAGGGGATAGATAAAAATATGGCATGGCGTTTGACCATCTAATAGAATTGTAGAAGAGAAGTTCTAATTACGTTAGATGTAGTTTTCAAGTTACAAAATCTAAATGATTGGTTTTTTTTTTTCTTTCTCTATTTCAACAATGTCCAAGAAAAGCATTTTTAAGCTTCAGCAAGAGTATCAGCTTCTCATTTCGCCACTGTTTTAATAACTAATGCTTACAGGAATTGTAAGCACTACACTGTACTTATTTTAAGGGTAGTAACTAAACAGACAGATATGTGTATGTAAGCATATCATACTGCTACTGGAAAAAATGAGATAGTGAGCTTAAGCTGAAAGGATAGGAGCATGACATGCAGGAAAAACAAAAGAGGTGATTCCCTAATCTTATAGACATTCAACATAATCTTGGGCATCCAAACACTTGATCCCCAGTTGGCAGCACTGTTTGGCTTAAAGACGTGGCACTGCTGCTTTATGAAGTATGCCATGTACGAATGGACTTTGAGTATAAAGACTCCTGTCACTTCTAGTTTACCTTCTGCTTCCTGCTTTCACTACAGAGGTCTGAGCTTTAGCTCCCTATTCCAAAAATCATGCTTGCTACATTCTGATAAATCTCTCTTCAGCTCTGGACTGTTACCATCTTGAATCATAACTTTCCTTGGTTACAGTGTTTAGTTATAACACCAGTGGGAATAGATATGTTTGGGTAATAGTGGAAATAGAAAGAGGTTCAGGCATATTTTGTTGAAAATATGAATCTAACAAGGTGAGTTAAGGTAAATATATTTCAAATGGCTAATAACTTAAAATGGAGTAAAAAGAGGAAATTACCAGTAATGTATGTTTTATTGTTCAAATTAAAAAAATAGAAAATTATACTTAAAGCTAATGAAAATATGAGGCCAGCATAGTCTTTATAAATATGAAGAATGCTGAAAAAGTATGGAAGGGAATGGGTAGAGGCAGGAGACAAAACTCTGAGTTCATTACCAGGCAAATCTCTTAATTTTACAATACTAGTTAAAGGAAACAAAATAGGCTGTGAGTTGAAGGAAGCAATGAACTGTACCTTGAGCCAAAGTAGTCAGCGTGCATTTTCTTCTATAGAAAATACCCATTATCTGTATTGGACTTTCAAAGTACTGTTGATTTACACCACTCAAATAATCAGAATATTTAAATCTAATTGAGGACAAGTTGTCAACAATTTACAAATTATTTTATTAGTACATCCCAAGGGAACAGAGTAACACATGGGAAGATTGTGTTTTCTTCTGTCTCAGCTTAAGGAAATGCTGAAGACTTTACCAGATGTGAGCTGTGGCTGTGTAGTGGGATGTATGTCTTCCTACAGTATCAAATGTCCCAATATCCTATTAATTCTCCCATGTTCAGCTTCTTTATATAAGCATTCTACCTTATGTAAAACCAAGATTTTTGATTTGGAATTAATGACTCTTAATTCCTAATGTTTTCCTAAATATTACTTTTTTTAATTTTTTTCATTTGAGACAATCACCAAGGAATGGTGGTTAAGTATGGCTTCCACATCATGCTTATGTCACAGTTAACCTAACTCCCTTATGGTTCTTGACCATAGTGTACACAAGAATTATCTGTGTAACTTAAATACATACATACAATGGAGCAATAATTCTGAAATAAAATTCTCAGGCAAGGACCTAATCTTTTGTCTTTTAAGGACTATAATTTAATAATGGAAGCTATCCATTAAGAACTACTTAAAATAGTGTTTTTGAGGAGTGTAAGAAGATCAGAACAACTTGGAGGAGCCAGTTGTTTTCTCACTCACCAGGTGAGTCCTGCGAACTGGGCCCTTGCTCCTCAAGCCATCTCACTGGGCCAAGAGACACATTTAAAATAAAATATCTGTTTATTTATGTAGGAATGCACAAACTATCCGAAATGTTTATTAGTAAAAAGTAGAAGAAATTCACTTTAAAGATAAGTTTTTGAATTTTAATTGAAAAACATAAGAAATAGTGGTACAGCTATATCTAAAGGGAACAGAGAAAACCATAAAGCTAGCACAGCTGCTTGACAAAGATTCAGCAAAGCTGAGCCCAGTGATGTAATCGCTGTGGTACAGTCTCCCACTCTTTTGGTCTTGATCTCTATGTCACATGCTTGGGTGTCTTTTGCTGTTTGTACAACTTGGGGATAGTGGGTTGATGGAAATTTACTTATGAATCACTTATGGCTTCTTCCAGGAATACTGCTTCTTAGCTTTCCCAGGAATGTCCTGACATACTACCTCTCCTGTTTTTAGAGAGATATATTTATCTGGCCCTACTTGAAGGTCTTCCTTATGCTCTGGAGGTTGTGACTCAAATAATTATGCCAGAGACCTCCTTATGAGGCTCTCACTCAAAGGTACTCTTGTCACATCTCCCCTCGCACTTGCTTGGGAACAAAATAATCAAAACAAATAAACTTGAAAAGGTTAAATAATATAAGGAGGGCTAGAGAAGTTGGCAGCAGATCAGATTAAAAGCCTCTTCCGACTACTGACGGAAAAAGAAATGGTGTGGATAAATAATAAGAGAATAAAATATTAAGACCCCCCTTTCTTAGAAAAAGTGAACTCATATGGGGCCACTAATGTCTCATAGAACCGAGGAATAAAAAAAATAACAAGACTAGATATATAAATAAATTCTACAAATATATAAACTATAAAGATTGTATTATGGCAGAAATTAAGTAATAACTGCAGCAGCTTTGGCCTGAAGACTTTTCATGGGACTAAGGACAATTAACACTCTGACTATTAAAAGTTGATAATCCACTGCTTGAGATATGATAAACTTCTCAGGCTAGATTGGATGTTTGCTTTCTGTCTAGCACCTTTGAAACTGCAAGAGCTAACAGCCTGAGAACAGGCTGTCATGCTTTGGTAAAACATGTTCTTGAAACTTCAATACTGTTAAAAGTTGCCTTGTAGGATTGATGAGAGAAAATGATTGTAAACAATAACTCTGTTCTGTCATGGATTATCAATAATGACTAAACTTATGACTAAGCAGAAGTTAGAACACATGCCCAGGGACAAAAATATGATCTATGTTTTGGAACAACATGCCTCTATCGCTGCCTACTAAATTCTGTGTAAATAAAGAAGCACCCAGACTGCCAGTCAGTCAGAATGTAAAACTTCTCAGTCCTGACTCATTGGTCCCTTGCTGCTCTTGCGACCACCCTTCTTCAGGCCCTGTCCTCACCTGGGGCTGGACCCCAGCAAAATAGGATCTTAAATTTCTCCATTTTAAAGTTAGAAAGGGTAAACATAACATAATTAAATATAGATGAAGGGTAATAATAATCATCATAAGGTCAGAAGACAAATATATGGAACTCTATCTGTTTTATCATTTGGTAAAAAAAAAAGTTGGAATAAGGAAAAATGATTGGAAGAGAGAGGGAGGGAGAAAAGGGAGAGAGAAAGAGAGAATGCTTAGAGAAGGATATAGCAGATGACCAAAAAGGAGAGGAGAGAATGATAAAATAAAAGAGCAAATGGGTAACAAAGTACTCATGGTCTCCTAGTGTACTTTTAGCTGCAAGATAACAAAAAAAGCAAGCTTTTGAACATTTTAATTTTAATTTTAATTTTTCTGTGTTTTAAGCCTCACTCGTGCCACTGACTGGATTTGTTTGTCATCAGCAAGACCACCTTTGAGTCTTTTACTCTCTCTGTATTCATTTGAGACTTGTAACTCAGATTATCCCACATAGTCAATCATTTCTAAAACCTGTCAGCTATAATGTAACCTCAGGCAGTCTGTTGCCAAGCAACGGGCAAGGACAAAGGGGAACCACTGCTGTGGTAAACTAACCAGGAGATACATTTAGCCTTTCCAGCACTTATCTTAGAAAGCTGAATTGCCAACTTTCAGCACTAGATGACAAATTTTCCTACTGAAGCAGAACCAGTGAAAGAAGTGTTTATTGTTTTTCAACTTCAGAAGTAAAGATGTAGATTATTTAAACTGTTTTATTTTATTTACTTTAATACCTATTTCATTTCATTTTTGAGCATGTCACATTTAAGGATCACACCATTAACCCCCTCTCTTTTCTCCTTTAAACTGCTCTTATGTCCTCCTGACTCCTCAAATTTGTGGTCTCTTTTTCTTTAATTATTATTGTTTTACCCACACATTTGTGAATACAGCCTGCTATGTACACTTAGCGTTTCTTATGTGTGTATGTGTTTAGGGCTGTGACTGCTTGGAATTGGGTCATCTATCCGGAGCTCCAACCCTAGAACACACATTCTTAGCAGTTGTTTATTGGCCATAGCTTTAAAAATGTATGTTTAAAAAATATTTTTACATTACATTGGTTTCTGTAATTTCTTCTAAATTCTGAGTTTTCAAAAAAAAATTGAATACATGGCCCAGGTTATTGCTTATCTAATATAAAATTGGTAAAGTTATTCACAACAATTTGTTTACCCTGAAGTGCACATGTGTTAGGTAAATAAAAGTCCACAATGTGTCAGAGATGACAGATGAAGAATAATTATGACCTGCATAGTCACTATCCTGGCCCTCTGGTTTTGAGCCGTGGCTCTATTCAGATGATGTCATCACTTTAAACTGCAATTTCCTAATGAGAAATAAATAGGATTATTCATCTCGCTGTCAATCATCATACTGTTTCATATGGGATAGAAAAATGTGTAAAGTACCTAACAGTGTTTTCTACTTGCAGACACATATGCAAGAAGTTCAGTGACCCCATTTCAGGTCTCTGTTTTAATTTACCACTGGAGTCAATTAATTCTACTACCAGAACCTACTAATCACATTAATTTAAAGAGTTTAATTTACAATAATTTCTTAGCCTTTTAAACACAAAACATTTCACATCTCCATAAAGCAGCAAACACGTGATTTAATGTCATGACTTCAGAAGAAGTTTTGGAGATGGAAAAGATGAGATTCGAATCTCGGATTTACCGCTAGCCTTGAGAACTTGACATTCAAAGTACACAACTTCTCTTTGTCAAGGACTGACAGCATTACTAGCTGCTTCATACAATGCCACTGTAGACCCTGCAGTATTGTCTCTGGTACGGACTGCCCAGAGACTTAGTTTGTGGCTCCATTAATTTCATTCAGGTACATTATTGCTTTAAAAGTTGTTTGAAGATATTATAGGTATTGTTAATTAGAACTAATTATGCGGTTCAGGAAATGCCATTATGATTTTTGACTCTTTACATTTTCTTTCTTTCTTTCTTTCTTTCTTTCTTTCTTTCTTTCTTTCTATTTTGGTATGTATTTTTTCTTTCTTTTTTAAAAGAAATTATTACAATTTATTCACTTTGTTTCCCAGCTGTAGCCCCCTCCCTGTCTCCTCCCAGTCCCACCTTCCTTCCCTCTTCTCCTCCTATGCTCCTCCCCTAGTACACTGATAAAGGAGGACCTCCTCCCCTTCTATCTGACCCTGACCTATCAGGTCTCATCAAGACTGGCTGCCTCCTCTTCCTCTGTGGCCTCACAAGGCTTCACTCTTAATCAATATTCGTAAGCTCAAAAGAAAGTGCATTCCAACTCTTGGTTCCTCTTCTGAGAGGCATTTAAGTATCATTAATGGAGTCTGAATGGAGTACAAGAATGGTCCCTTCCTTCAGGCAGAGAAATATCTCAAGTCTCTGAGGTCTCTGGAGAGTTTTAGGGACTCTGATGCCTGGAATGGATATTGCTCCAAAAGCTTATCAGAAGTCAAACATCAGAGACAGCTGTGAGTGCAAAAATTCCACCTTTTAAGAGATTTGTTTAGTTTTCAAGATTTTGTAAAGTCTTTTTGTATAGAGAATATTTATGGGAGAATCCTGCTAGACATTGACAGTCCAAATTGTGACTCCCACAGAAATTAGGAAAGTAGATTCCCATATTAACTCTTTCTGTAGTGACTGAATGGGGGAAAGGTGCTGGCGGTGCTTGCCCACTGTCATAACCAGCAAAGGTCTCACTGGACGCCTGTGTTCTTTTGAATGCACTAGAAGGATGTCTGATGGTAGAAATTAAAATTGTAATTACCAAATGATTGGTGACAACTCTATTGTCGTTCAGGTGGGCTAGGTTCACCTTATGTGTATAAAATTGGTAATTTCCATTTTGTTTCGCAATTAATATTACTAGCATATGTGTTGCATATAATATCTTATGTTTTAATATGGAGGTATTTTTTTAACCTTTCTCACAAATTTAAACAGCAAGTTTGTTTTGGAGTTTTCAATTATGTCTTGCCTGTGTAGTTATAACTTTAGGACAAAGGCATGGCAAATCCTTTATTTCAGGGAGTACAAACTAGTTATTAGTTTACAATGACTGCATTGCAAATGGCAGGCTATGTTAGACACCCTTTCCCATCCTGCCCAGTGAGTTCCTTACCTGTTGTAACTTAAATTCCATTCCTATAAAAGTAGTTCAACAAGCAAAATGAACAAAAACGTCTTTCAAAATCAGAAAAGAATTAGTTCAGATTCAAATTATAAAACAACAATGGAAAAAAGAAAAAATATAAAATGTCTTTTATATTTTTGCTCACTGTAGCCAAGTGAAAACTGTTCTGAAAACATCATTTCTTTAGTAGCGGTTATGCTTTTTAATGAGTAAAGTTTTGACTGAACTTCATCAATTTTTGAAGCATTTTCAAGGCATCATGACGTCTTTAGAAGCATTTAAAAAGTGGCCTTAAATTATATCAAAGTTAATGTTAATGAAGACAATCTAACTTGATAATATATACCATTAATATAATATGATGGTATTCAGTTTATTAATGTGATACCCACACTGATACACTGAACTTTTAATATAGAGTTTTCAAGAGAAAAAATATCAGAAAAGCCCTATGTTAGAATAGAGCATGTGTGATGGTTTATAGTGATTGACAAGTTACAGAATCACCTTAAATCTCTGAGCATGTCAGTGAGGGACTTTCTGATTTAGGTCACCTGAGGTAGGAAAGATTCACCTTAACTGCCAGACCGAATATAAAGGAGAAGATGAGCTGAGTACCAGCTTCATCCTCTTTTTCCTGAATATAGAAACAACATGGCCAGCAAATTTCAAGCTCCCAGCAATGATTTTCCACCATGATAGGCTACATCATGCTCTAAGCAAGAATCAGTTCTTCAATCCTGAATTTCCATTTGTCGAGCATTTGATCACATGAGAAAAGTGAGCAGTACAGAAAATTGCTCCTGAGACACCAGGATGTTCACTGTGATAATCCTGGCCATGCAGTTCTTAGACCTTGGGAAGTGGTTCATCGGGGGAATGTGGAATACAGCAGAGAGAAAGGGGCCATTTCTGGTGGAAGCTCGGAAAAGAGGAGTGCTGAGAGAAACAGCCAGTCGCTGCCTGGATCCTGAGGTTTTCAGAAGGAGAAATGACTGCCTTGGATTGGGCTTAGGAGTACTCTAATTTTGGCCAGGAATCTGGCTTTATTCTGTCCCTGGTCTGAGAAAGTAAAGGAGGTTGAATTTAAAGTAGATGACTAGTATGTTTGACAGAGGAAATTTCAAGACAGAAGCATGTTCAGGCTGTCCTGTGGTTACTCCTCATTCCTCTCCTCCATGTCTAGAAAGAGAGGAGAAGAAGGAGGGAAGGAAGGAAAAGAAAGGAGAGGGAAAGAGAGGGAGAGAGACAGAGATAGATAGAGAGAGAAAGAGAGAGAGAGAGAGAGAGAGAGAGAGAGAACAAAATACAGGACAAGTTATTAAAAAAATGTGAACTTGGTGAAGACAACTTATGTGAACCAATTTGAAAACTGGCACTCTGCACTGGGCCACAGAAGACTAACCTGAGCGCAAGCCCAGGAAGGGTTAAATAGTTGTGAGACAGGAAGTCATGGCAGAGAAATGATCACAGGACAGGAGAACTAACACTAAAGGCCTTTAGAAAAAATATCAGATAATGCCTACAGCTGTATAAGCTTTCTACAATACATGCACATATGTATAAAAAGAGTTACAATGGAGTTACCCTATGGTGGACAGGACACGCATTTACTTAGTACCACAAAATAACA
The DNA here is from genome assembly GCF_030254825.1 of Meriones unguiculatus. Classification (NCBI taxonomy): domain Eukaryota; kingdom Metazoa; phylum Chordata; class Mammalia; order Rodentia; family Muridae; genus Meriones; species Meriones unguiculatus. The sequence continues at coordinate 105,961,968 of NC_083356.1, forward strand.
AAAAAATTGGTGCTTGACATGGGCTATTTATTTGTTGGGTTATTGGGTATAGACCCCCCCCAAACGTAATAGGATATTACAATGCTATTGGTTACCCACTAGAACTTGACTTTAAGACCCTATTCCTCAAGACAAGTCAAACAAGAGTCATAGAACATGGAAAAACCAAATTAGTATTGATCGGGGAACTTTGTACCTACAGGCTAGATTTCGTAATGCTGGGAGATTCTGCTGTACTTGACAGGTTATAAAAAACAAAGAAGACACATGTTGAATAGATAGTAAAAGGGTATCCGTGAGGAGATGGTAATGAATAAGGTCAAACCTATTGTACAAAATTCCTAAAGATCTGTTAAAATAAACAAACAAAATCTTTTCCAACATAGAATTAAAAAAAATCTTTGTGCAAAAATAAATCACAGAATGAAATTTATACAAAAGTATGAATGTCCCATGGTACATGTCTCCAAGGTAGGAAGATCATGAGTGCAAGGGCAGCCTGCAACATATGGCAAGTTTGAGGCCAGCCTGCTCTACATAAGATCCTCTCTCAACAACAACAACAACAACAAAAAAACACAAAAAACAACAACAACAAAAAAAACACACAACACAAAATGTGTTGCAGTTAATGCTTCATGTTTACATGATCGGGTTTATTAATGTTTGCATTACTGTCATTTAAAGTATATCTGTGATATCTGATGCATAATCAGAACTACTGTCCATTAAGAAAAGGTACAATTAATACAGGATCCCATATTTTACTATTGTTAATTAAGATGTGTTACGATTAATACAGAAAATACGTATATTTTATGTCATACAAATAGCATTGCTTTGATCAATAGAAGATCCATTAGAAATGCTGATCAATTTTTTAAGTCTTCAGTCTTGGTAAGATAATTTTCTATAAGTGCACCCTCTTGGGTCATGAATGACCTTTCATCTTATAAACAGAACTTGACTGGAGTCACAATGTCTGAGTTCTAATTACACTTGAGAGTTGTGTGGTTCAGTGAGCTAACGAGTGTGTGGTTAGGGGTTCCGTTTTTGTTTTGTTTTGTTTTGTTTCTTCTTTTAGAATATGAACAGCTTAACTCATCTGTGGTAAATACACTAAATAATTTTAAGTCACTAAATTAGAATCTTACTACATAAGCCATCTTAACTGTGCTGTCGAAGTACAAATGTTATCTTTTGGATTTTGCGCTGCGGTAACACATTTGAGAGAAACCTGTTTAACTCAGAAAGGATGTCTTTACAGAAATCCAAGTGCCTGTTGAAACGATCAGAGCAAAGTGACAGCTCCTGTGTTCTGTCAAGTATACACTATAAATGGATCATAAACACAGAAGCCTCTTTGTCAGCACTGCAGTTAAATTTTTTCTCCATCCCTTCACATATTTTTTTTTTGTAGTATCTAAAATCCAGCGACAGAAAAGCATCATTGCAGAAGGTTAGAAATGCAGCATTCCACTTTGATGAAGGTAAGAATGAGAACTAAAACACAGACGCATGGAGCATGGAGCTTGACACTCTTGTGAATATTGGTACCAAAGGAATTAGTGGTATTGGGTCCTTGTTTGGAGTAAAGTGTCTGTTTCAATCTATAAGTGACCCTTGCTTTCCTCAATATAACACTTCAGTTTGTGTTTAACCTTACAATGGCACCAGAAGTGAAAAGCCAAATCCAATATAACCTTGTTTATCAAAGAACCATTGTCTTTACTGTAGACTTAACCAGGACGGCAATTTCATTAGGGTAACTCTTTTTTTTTTTTAAATTTTATTTTTCTCATTAGTTACATTTTGTTAATTCTGTATCCCAACTGTATCCCTCATTCCCTCCTCAATCCCACCCTCCCTCCCTCATCTCCTCCCTGCCCCTTTCCAAGTCCACTGATAGGGGAGGACCTCCTCCCCTTTCATAGGACTCCGTTTTGTCAGGGTAACTCTTCCTTCCTTGAATACTATCTCCTCATTATCACTCACCAGCACCTTAGGAAGATTATCTGATGAAAGGGCAATGTCGCCAGTCCGTGTCTCCATTTAACTACTGTCCACAAATATGGCATGGCTTCACTTAAGCAGTTGCTTTAATTACCTGCCTTTGGGGAAGTATATCCTGAGAGGAACAGAGTCTGGAGCAAGGTAGACCTTTCTTTTGATTTTGTCGACTTTGTAGTCTTGGCCTTGCAGACAAATAGTGGGAAGCAAAATAGCTGATCGTGGTGGAAGTCTGTGTGTTTATCTGGAACTAGGCACATGGTTTGTTTTATTTCCGAGGATTCCATGAGACTATATATTTTATAATATGTGCATTTTCCTACATTGTGCTTATAAAAATTATGCTATTTTTATTAGTGCATCTTCACCATGAAAGTGATACATTTCAATCCAGCATTTTCATTGGGCTCATATCGCTCTTAACCCAAGACTGTCTCTTGCCCTCCCTCCCAATCATGACAATCTCCTTCTTCTAGCCGAATATTCCCCATTCTTTTTATATGATGTTGTCTATATAACATTAAATGTGTATTATACCTGAATTAAGTTCCACACCAAGATTAAACAACTAATTAATTTTGTTTTGAGCCTGTCTATTTTGTTTAATATAATAATTTAAAGTTGTATACCGCTTTCCTTTATGTGAACTCATCTGACTCTTCCTTATGACTGAGTAAAACTCCGTTGTGTGTAGATACTGCATTTTCTTTACTCGTCCATCTGTTCACAGACATGCAGGTGGGCTCTATAACCTAGCTGTTGCACTGAGTGCCACCACAAACATGAATGTGCGGCCCGTCTCTGTTGTGGGCTAAGTTAGACCCTTTGAGGTTTACATCCAGGAGGAGTATGGCTGATCTATTCTTTTTTTTATTATTTTACAATTTTTACAACAATATACTTTGGCCATGTTTCTTCTCCCCTTTTCCAATTTTTTTCAGATTCTCCCCATCTCCCTACCCAACCAACATTTTTTCCTCTCTCTCTCCCTCTCTCTCTTTCTCTCTCTCTCTTTCTTTCTCTTCCTCTCTTTCCCTCTCTCCCTGTTTTGAGGAGCTTCTGCTCCTGTGCTACGGCACACACTTATTTTTGAAGTATCTTCACTAGTTAATCTTTTGTTTAGAAAACCTTTTCATAAACACCAACGTGGTAGAATTCATTCCTGCACTAAACTATGCAAACACTAAAGAGAGTTCTGCTTGCATAAGGTAAAGATTTCAAACAGAAGGGTGCTCGTGTAGCAAGAAATGAAGGCATTGATTGGACCACATGCCCCATATCCTCATCTGCATATATGCAAAGATGAACTGATGTTATAGAGGAAAATCTAGAGAACAATGAATGTAGTAATGATTATTTCATGGATTATGAAATTATGTAAAGTATGTAAATGAGCTTACCTATTTTCTTATGTAAACAAAGTGTTTATCCCTTCATTTTATCTTCAATTATTTTCCCATTTACTTGGTTTTATTGCTAACATAATGTCTAGCTGATTTCAAAAATTTAAAAGTTTTTTTTCTCTGTCCACAAGTTACCTTATTATGTAATTTGTATTAAATGTTGGCTTTAAAAATTATTTTGAAACACTTAAACAAATGCTCTTTGTCCTTAGCCATTTGAGAAATGCAAATCAAAATAACCCCGAGATTCCACTTCACACCCATCAGAATGGATAAGATCAAAAACTCAAGGGATGACATTTGTCGAGAAAGGGGAACCCTCCTCCATTGCTAGTGGGAATATAACCTTGTACGACCACTTTGGAAATAAACCTGATACTTTCTCAGAAAATTAGGAATAGTGCTTCCTAAATATCCAGCTATACCACTCCTACGCATATAGCCAAAAGAGCCTAACCATTCAACAAGGACATTTGATTTACTATGTTCATAGCAGCTTTATCTGTAATAGCCAGAATCTGAAAACAACCTACCTGTCCCTCAAGTAAGGAATGGATACAAGAAAGTGTGGTATATTTACACAATGGAATACTACTCAGCAATTGAAAACAAGGAAATCATGAAATTTGTAGGCAAATAGTGGGAACTAAGAGAAGATCATCTTGAGTGAGGTAACCCAGAAGCAGAAAGACACAAATGGTATATAATCACTTATAAGTGGCTATTAGTCATATAATATAGCATAAACATACTAAAATCTATAGTCCAAAAGAAGCCAAACAACAAGGAGGACCCTAGGGAAGAAGCTAAAACCTCACTCAGAAGGCAAACAGGCTAGACATTGGAAGTAAGAAAAGACAAGGAACAGGACATGAGCCTTCCACAGAGGGCCTCTGAAAGACCCTATCCATCAGGGTATGGAAGGAGATACTGAGACTCATAGCCAGACTTTGGGCAGAGTGCAGAGAATCTTATAGAAGAAGAGATAGAAAGACCTGAAGGGGACAGGAACTCCATGAGGAGACCAACAGAGCCAAAAGACCGGGGCCAAGGGGGTCCTGCAGAGACAGATACTCCAACCAAGGACCATACATGGAGAGGACTGATAGGTGGCTCAGATTACAAGTGAGTTTCCTAGTAAGGGGATCAGGGACTGTCTCTGACATGAACTCAGTAGCCAGCACTTTGATCACCTCTTTCTGTGGGGTGCTGCCTTGCCAGGCCACAGAGGAAGACAATGCAGCCAGGCCTGATGAGACCTGATAAGCTAGGGTCAGAGAGAAGGGGAGGAGGTCCTCCTTTATCAAGGGACTAGGGAAATGGCATAGGGGGAGATGAGGGAGAGTGGGTGGGACTAGGAGGAGAAGAGGGAGGGGGCTACAGTGGGAATACAAAATAAATAAAATTGTAATTAATTAATTAAAAATCTCTTCAAATCTGAAAAAAATTAGTCTTATTTTTCAAGGGATTTAGCAACTAAAAATTAAGTAGTAACCTATAAGTGACTATTCATCAGTTAAACTATACAGGATAATTTTTGACATTAAAATTTATTTTAAATTCCATCATAGTCGCAGCTAGTAAAATTAAAGGGATTCCCCTTGAAGACGTTTTAAAATTAAGGACAAGTACTGAGGCAGTAATGAATAATAAGGAGATATATACATTGCCAGTTCCTTATTACACAAGTTGCTAAGACAGTGACAGAACCTTGATTTAACGCCACAACCATTCAGTTTTACATAAAATGAATGACAAAATGTTTGAAGTTGGGCGACTCTGATATCCCTTTAAAATATTTATTCTACTTTTTTGGTATTTCAGCAAATGTTTATTTTGCATCTTTTTCTTTCATTTTGGGTATAAAATGCTGTTGAATTTATGGTCTTCCTGACCCTGTCCTCAAATTGTCTTCAGTACAGTCTGGTGTCTTCATGCCTCACCAACAACACTTGAAAGCTATATTTTTCTTTTTATATTTAAGGTATAATGCATAGACATTTTTAATACAAAGATACATTTAAAAGTTTAGTATCACATCTCAAAAAGTATCACATCCAGTTTGTCATGTATTTTTTGTTGGTGTTTTCCTTTTTGTTATTTTTATTTATTTATTTATTTATATTTTTGTTGCAATATGTATTTTTAAGAGTCTGCTGTTAAGTACCATACCTAAAGCCAGATGCTAGGGACACAAACAAAAGGAGACTGTTTTAGTCCTTGTCCCCTGGGACTTACAGTCTACTGGGGACTGTGGGCAGGTAAACAATCACAGAAATGTGCCACCTTGGGGCAGCCAGAGCACCCAGAAAGACACCTGACCTGGACTCCGGAGGAAGGCTTTGTCTGGGGAGGCAGAGAGATGAGAAATCAGGCCCCTAACTCCTTGTATGGCTCTTCCTTCCTAAGACTGTTCCACACCTGCTGTGGGCCTCAAGCGTTTCCACCATTCTCAGGCCTGCCTCTTGTCTAATTGTCCTCAGTGATCTCGATTTTCCAGACAACAGAGCAGTCATCTAGGCTTTGTCTGATCATGAGATATGAAATGTAAAGCCTCAGAGTGACTTGAGAGTCTATTTCTAGGCCTATGTAAACTCAGAACACTCAAGTTTGTAAGAAACAAGACTTGGCTCAAAGCTTACTTCCTTTGTAAAGATGAAAGAGCTTAACTAACCTGCAGATAATGTCAACTGAACACCAGCTCACAGAGGTCAGTTCTGTTCTTCCACCATGTCAGTTCTAGGAACCAAACTTAGGTCTTCAGGCTTGGAGGCAAGCATCTTTACCCACTGAGCCTTTCGGCAAGCCTCAGGTCCCACTGGCTCTTAACTCATGCTTTTTGCTATACCTTAAACCAATCTGCAGGAGAGATTATAAGTTTTGGACAGACTAGTGTGTGGAGGTGTATGTGTGTATGTTCATACTAATGATGTCACTTAAGTTAATATTACTATGGGAGAAGAGTAGATTTAACTGCCATGCTTCTGTAATTCATTGAGCTAATATGTAACTACAGGAAATTTAGAGTACATTGAAAATGCAAGTTTCAGTATAAAATCATTAAATGAATCATACCTCATCTGCCTTGTCTCATGCAAATGGGACACCTTACCAACTTGTGTGGGGATATTGAGGATGGAGAAAGTGTTTACTGATGGATGTTGACTGGATAGCAGCCTGGAAGGCTTCTAAATATAAAAGGCTGCCTCCATCCCGGCACAGAATTAGAAGGCTCCAAACCTGCCGGTTGAGAAGTCAGGCTTAGATCCTAATTACATCTGAGGGAGTTTTACACCGGTTAGTGGCACATTGAAAGTCTCGTATTCAGTTCTCACCTTTTGCTTTTTCTAGCTTCCTGGCATCTAGCAAAGATAAGCCAGATTTCAACAGAATTTGATGAGCTGAAATATCAATCAATGCATCACAACCCACAAAGCAAGACAAACGGATGAGAGCTCTGTGGAGTCCTGGGAAGCCCTCTGCCCAGGGTCCATCAAAGCTTGCTGGTAGAGTGTCTCAGAGGTTCTCCTTCCACCATATAGTCCCAGCAGTTACGCAGTAATTCACTAAGCAGAGGGCACCCATCCCGATATGATGAGATCACCCCACACACAGCAGGTGCAGCAACGGTAGGCATATAGGATTATGTCTAGAATTGTAGAAGTTATAACCATAAATCCCACATGCCACTATCAGCTGTGACAGTTCCCTATGAAGAGAACGACGTTTATGAGTCACTCTGTTTAGGAGGCTGGAGTAAGTTGACATAAGCAGGCAATTTTTCCTCTCCATGGTCAAAGAGAGTTAGAACTCTCAGCTGATTTTACCTTCCAAGATCCTTTATATGCAGACGATAATAAGTGTTGAAATCACAGAACATCCGCGGCACATGTGTACATTCATTTCTGTCCTTTCAGCACATGCTGACTCTTCTACAAGCTTTGATTTTATTAACTATTTTATTTATTATATATGGGAACATTATATATTATATATCATACATATCATATATGATATATATATACAGATATATATGTATATGTATATATATATGGGTCACATGTTGAAGCTGTAAGCATGTATTGTTTTCCACATTATTTTTTGAGACAGGATCTTTCAATAAAAGTGAAGCTTGCTGTTTTGGCAAGGGCGGCTGGCCATGAGTTCTTGGGATCTGTTTGTCTCTCCCCCACAATTTTGGGATATTTGGCATGTGCCTTTACCTGTCCTTTTATGTGGGTACTGGGGAGCTCAACTTATATTCTTTTATATTCACATAAAGTGTTCTTGATCAACAAGGATCTTGGCAGACAACAAACTTCAGTTTTTAAATGGCTCTTTATGTGTGGACGTGTGGGGTTATGTGCAGCACCTGTGGAGGCCAGAAGAGGGCGTGTCCTGCAAGTAGAGCCACAGGCAGCTGTGAGACGCCCTATGTGCAAGCTGGGAACTGAATTCAGGTCCTTAAGCAGTATATCCTCAAACTGTTCTTTCTTTGTTTGTTCATTTGTTTTGTTTTATTAAACAATCTTCACTTTGAAATTAACGTTAGTTATTCAAGATAGGAAGACAGTATAAAACTTCTCATAAAGCTACCTATTTTTTATAATGTTACCACCTATGTAAAAATAGCATAACTATCAAGTGTAGAAAATTAATATTAGGAAAACAATACCATTTAAGTTGAAGGCTTTACCTGAGCTTCAACAGTTTTTTATTCAAAGTGTTCTCTCTTGCTAGCTTCTCTCTCTCTCATCTTTAACAAGTCTTTGTTTTTGCCCTCTTGATTCTTTTGAAGATAATCAGTTTTGAAAAATATCACTCAGTCTAGATTTTTTTTTCAGTTGTTTTTCATCTTAGGAATAAGGTTTTGAAATTTTGGTAGGAGTATTGCAAAAATTCACACCTGCCATGCATTATAGAAAGTAGCTGTTATCATGTTACAGAAAATGTTTATGCTAGTAACTGGAGTTACTTAGGAATTTCTGGCTTCCTTTACTTTCTTTGTTACACATTGCCCCAATGTTATGAAGCCCCTTGGAGAAGATAGTCTGAAATTGTGGAAGTTCACTTTCAACTCAGTTTTTTGTTGTTGTTGTTCAGAATTTCAGAACCAGTAGTTGATTGAGGAGCATCACTTATTGAGATGATGTGTGCTTCCTGTCAGTCTTCCATATCTGGGGCGACTTAATAACATATCGGTGCATGGGTTTATTAGCCACTTCCAAGAAAACAAAACTGATGAATTAACTGAAGACTGAATTGTCAGGAGGAAGAAAAAAGGCACAGTCAGTGTTTTTCTTCCAGAAACTTGAAGCTCCCTGATCTCTGGAGCAGGGTTTCGTACACACAAATCCATTCACAGGAGAAGGAACAGAGTGGTGAGGATGGATAGGTCTAAACCAAATGCTGGAAGACACAGTGATTTTTCTTTTTTTGGGAAAGTAACCCTTTTATCTTTTTCTTCACATCAGCATCAACATTTGGAGTCAATTAAATTTGGAAGGAAGGAGCACAATACATTTCACCTTTTTGTTTTTCTCTGTCCTCAGGATACTGTGTTTACACCATTTTTGGTTCAGAAGCTTTATTGAAACTTTAATGTCTTCTATGGAAACATTTTAAATGTCTGTCACTTTTGTCAGACCAAGTCTACTTTGTAACCTATATACAGAGCAATGTCCACACAGATTGTTGATGCCATTTAAAACTCATAAACCCCAAAGAAATAGTTGTTTGATAGTATTATTTGCATGCTATATCACATTCATCAAGAGTTAAATAGGCCCCTGGTTCAACTGTGCAAACACTACATAATCTTTCTATGAAAACATCATTGAATTCTAAGCAAATAGCTTCTGATCACACTTCTACAATTTCACCCAACCAGCAACCTAGCGAGACTTTTTCTTTCCATGTAGAAAGCTTAAAATGGCATCAGATTAGCATGAATGTTAAAATATTTATAGTCTAGTATTCATTTCAGAGAAGCAAAGTGCAGAACACAGGATCTTTTGGACCATAGTGTTCATCTTAATGTAGTACAGAGAATGGTGTGAGCCTCAGTCTTTCATATTCATGGCTTGTCTCACACTTTTATTAATTCTGAGGCCCCTGAGTGGGTCACTTAGCCTGCACTACCGCTGGTTACCTCAGATGGAAAACCTCACACAGAAAATATAAAAATTTGATGACAATCCCTAACAGAATTTTCTTGTCTAACGTGTTTAATTTAAATCACTGATTTTTCTGAAGTTTTTAATATATCAGAATTTGTTTTTAAAAGCAATGGTGCCTATCAATAATTATTTGGTAAATCATTGTTATTTTATAATACTTTTCTTTTAAATAAAAAACCAAAATATTTATAAACTTGGTACATTGTTTGTAACTGAACAGGAAATGTATATTTATCCCCCAATCTGTTTTTACAAGGGAATTCTGGATTATCAGTCACCTCTGAGCTGGATGTGGTTCATTCTGGTTTCTGGAAAAGTTTATAGGCCAAAGGCTCACTCACCAACACGATGGTATAGGAAATGGCAAAACTTTAAGATAGGCAGGTAGTAATCAAGCTATTGGGGATGCTGCCCTTGGATGAAATTAATGTACTTGGCGGGACCCCTCTTTCTTTCAAAGTAAGTTCATGGCATGGTACCATACAGCTCATTCCTGTGATCCCAGCACTCAGTAGACTGCAGCAGGAGGATCACAATTGTAAGACTAGCACTTTGGACTACGTAACCAGACCTATTCTCACAAAATAATAAGGAGAGGGGAAAAGAGTAGATTAGCATGACAGGAGCAAACATGCTCCCTGACTCCCAGATCTCGTTATGCTGCATCTCTTCTCCAGGCGTCCCACTGCACTGTGCTGCCGTGATGCTGCAGCCCAGGAGGAGCCTCGCTATGGAACCAGCAGGACCAGCTTATCTAAAACTTCCGGCGAGAGAAGGTAAAATCCCGCTCTCCCACCTTTTTTTTTTTTAACCTCAAATCAAATATTCAAACTTTAACAAGGATTTTAGACCACAAGGTTGGAGGACAAGTGACAATCAAGCAGGCAGATTGTGTGAGTTCTTACTGACATTCAAAGGAGTCAGCCCATTGCAGAGACTCACTGGAAGCGTTGCTTGAGTGCTGGTGTGAATGGCTCTCCATTCAGTTGGGAGAAGGGTTAAAAAGCAAATGAAAATACATTACGGATTAAAGACGGGTTACACTTTTTAATTAGGATACTTAATAAATGTTTTCAGTTTCTGTGTATGAAGTCCTGGATAAGGTGCCCTGCACGCTGGACAGACACGCTACTGTGTTGTTACTTATTTAATATTCTACTTGTTTGACAGTTTCATACATGCCTCTACCAATTTTTAGCCATTCTAGCCCCAGTGCTCTCTCATCTACATCCCTCCCCCAATGAAACACTTCTTCCCAACAACCCCCTCTCCCACCTTCAAGCTTATCTGTGTGTGGCCCACTGATTTTAATCAGCATTACTTGCCCAAGCCTGTGTGGGAGGTTGAGCACCATGAAAATGGAATCCTATCAGTAGTATCCCACTGACAAAAATGACGGCCACGTCCCCAACAACCTTTAACTGTCAGTGGTCTCATGGACTCCCATCTCATTCATGACGAATGTTAATTGATCTAATTACAAGAGGGCCTGTACAGATAACCCCAACTGCAATGAATTCATGTGTACAATGGCTGTGTCATGTGCAGGCTTCTTTTTGCCATATTTCTTCCTATTCCCTGGCTCTTAGGTTCTTTCTGCCCACTCTTCTGCAATGTTTTCAGTGACTAAGAGTGGGTGACATGGCTGTTCCATTTAGGGTCAGGAACTCCGCTATCAATTGTTCTCCGCTTCTTGGCCATATTTTATAAACTTACAAAACAGAAGGCTATAAAACAACCTCATATTCAAACAACTTTCACACTATCACAAATCATGAAAGGACCATAACTTTGCACTCTATAGAGGACACTCAGAGGCACAGAAAAATGGAACTTTTACTTACATGAGAATTCTTAGATTATTCCTATGAACCCAGAGACAGTCTATCTCCTCCCTGAACCCCACCCTCTCTGATCTCTCTCTGTAGCCCAGACAGGCTTCAACTCAAGATCTTTACTCCTGTGCCCTCACCTCTTCACTCCTGAGTAATAAGCCCTGTAATCGTAAGTTTGAACTATTGTTATTATTCATAACATAAGGATGAATTTTAAGTACATATCCCCTGCTAAAGGTAGCATTCAAATAAGACTTCCACATACCACATAGAGTCAACATCTCATATATATACAAATGCATATAGCGAAGCTGAAGAATCTTCCTGAGTGACTCTTTTCTATCAGTCTCCCATGCGATGATTAGTCTTGGCTGTCATCTTGACTCTCCATGAAGCTGATCTCTGGGTGTGTCTGTCTAGAGTTAGGTAGATTAGGTTAATTGTGGTGTGTGCCATGTTAGTATGGGTGGTACCCATCTCATGAGCTGAGGTTCCAGCCTGAAATAAAAAGGAGAAGGCAAGCCGAGCACAAGCGTTAATCATGCTTATCTCCTGGCTGTGGGCCTGACATGATCAGCCACCTCTTTCTCCTACCTTTTTCCTGTCATGATGGATGTGTGTCCCCTGGAATTGTTGATCAAACTGCACTTAGGAAGCTGCTTTTGCCAGGTATTTTGTCACAGTAATGAAATAAATAATATACCACTCAAAGCCGTTTTATGGCCTACAGATGAAAATCGAAACACTCTAAGACTACATTAACTACTCCCCACTGAGGCCCAAAAACTATTAACCATCTTGATTGGATATGCAAATCTCAGCCTGCAATTTTCAAACTCACCGTTCTGAAAGGAACAGTACTCAGTAAAGTCAACACTAAAATTGAACCATTGGCCTTTTTAGATGAGGAAATCTTTTTAAATGCATCGCTCATTTTAAAGGGAAAACACTGAACATTGTTTCAAGAGCCTGTTGAAATTTCCCATGACCAAATGTAAGTTAGATTATGAACTTTTTCCATATTGATTCTATCTCAAGCATAAATGATCTTACTTCATAGTCATGCTAATATTTATCATCTAGTATTATAGTATTTTAAAGGTTGTAACAATTACATTTTTTTTTAATAAGGCACAAATGCAATTTATGACGTTTTCATTTGGGAACTAGCACAATGAAAAAGCTGATTAACATTCTAGAAAAGTTCCATTAAAGATCTTTTGATTATAATAAGCAGTAAAAACTATGCTTATGGGTAATGTTTGCTAATTGTTCATTCTATTTTCATCATTTACATTGGCTTGTGCCATTCTCTCAGAAAACTGCTTCTGTATTTAATGAATACTTAAAGGAAATTGAAGTCAATCCTTTCAGTCCACTTGCCAGGCAACTGAGGTGTCATTTAGAAGGTCAGATGGTTTGTCTAATCTGACTATGTCATAGGTAGTGAAGCCAGTACTAAAACTATAATCTGCTGTTCCCCAGTCCAGTATAGAAAAATTCATACATATAATACTGGGGAAGGATTTCTGTGTGTATAAAAGCTTACAGTAGGGGAGTCCATGGCTTGGAATATTTACTTGTCATGAAGGTCTTGGCATCTGAATCACTGAAGATTTTTCCTGATGACTCATTTGGTTTTATTCGACAGACCTGAGTTTAGAAATTCAATCAGTGACTAGCTTGTTTGGTGAACTGTTCTTGTAATTAAATAAAACAATCCCAAGAAATTTAATCGAATAATGCCTGCGCATCAAGAATCTAGAGGCCACACTTTGTTGGTTTGTTTAAGGCAAATTGCTGGCCCACTGCTCTTTAAAAATCAAATTTAACATGACAGGCAAGTTGTCCCTAACTTCTTTAAGGGCATGAGCAAGTAATCACAGACCCTCAGATATCTAATGTGGCTCAGAAAAACTCATTATGTAATAGCCCTCTAGTGACAGTGAATGATCTCTAACTTGTATATTCCTCACTTTAATTAAAAAATATTTGCTTTGAACTATCTTAAAGTGTAACCCATCTTTATATCTTTGTATTGTCAAATATGCGTGCCCCTAAGAGCAATAAATTTAGGAAGATTAATGAGAAGGTCCATAAAAGTGTTACCCTTTATACAAAAGTTTCTAGATTAAAACAAACAAGTTTATTAACAATAAAGTATCAAATTTCCTTGTATCTAAATTGGTTGCTGGTCCATAAATCTCTTTATCATAAAACTTACCATTGCAAAGAAGAGGTAATAGTTAATGTAAAAATCACTTTTAACAGGCTGAAGACAGCTCAGTGGCAGAACACTTGCCTAACGTTTGCAAGGCCATGGGGTTTTATCTTGAGCTCCACAAAAATCTAAATACAAACCATAGCAACAAAACCTTAACACGATAAGTCAAAATGTAAATTAGATAACCACTGTGAAATGAAATGATAGAAAGGATGTCAAATGAGAACCTTGATCTATAAATACATATGGCGTTCCCTTTGGCATTCTCTTAAATTAAAGGCTACTATCTGGGGAGTTTGCAGGCTACAGTTGGGAACTCAGAAGTTCAACTGTTGGCTCTGCATTAGATGTGCAGATGTGCATTAGATGTTTTACAGCCATGGAAGCTCTCATATGCTCAGAAACTACAGCCTATATCATTAGGGGTGGGGTTGGCTACAGAGATGATTTCTTGGGATGCTCAGGAACTCTACAGCCCATAATACCATGGGTTGGTGGGGAGGGCTTGCCTGGATGATTTCTTGGAAACAAGGCAAGTTATAAGCCTGGACAACCCAGCCTCTAGGATTCTCCTGTTTCTGCATTCCTGAGCTGGGACTGAAAGCATATATCACCACACCAAATTTTTAAAAATGTGGTTTCTAGAGTATCAAATTTATGTCCTTGTACTTGCAAGGCAAACACTTTACTAATTGAGCTGTAGCTCCAGCCTATAGGAATTCTTTTCCAAAGCATTTCCTTCCTGTAACACAGTCTGACAATAGCCAGGTGCTCTCTTTAGGATGCTGCCTTCTTCTGCCTACCCAGCAGTTTTGTATCCTTTAACTAAAGTCAACTTAGCTGTTCTCAACATTAGAAAAGAAAGAACCCAGTCATTTTCTAGTTCTATAATATCACAGCTTTAGGAATGAAAAACATGAGAAACATGTGCGCACAATAAAAATGAAGACAAAAATGTTATAAATATGAAAAAGAACAGACTTCTGGGAGTTTTAACTTTATATTATTTACTCTGAGAAAATATAGTATATAATATTATATAAAATATAATATAATTTATAGTTGACTGTATACAAGTTTTTCCCTCAAAATTTTATGTAAGCGTTGGCTTGTTAACAGAAGGACAGGTACATTTTCTGAATAGTGTTTTCACTCGCCCTTCTGGTTCAGTCTTAACGTCTCTCTTTCAACCACTACTGATTCTTTGTTTCTGTGCTGTAAAACCAAAGTTTCTGATTTCATATATGTGGCCTTTTAATAATACCATGTTTGTTTCTGGATATACTCCTGTTTACCAAGCATGTACCAGTTTTGTATTTGGTATTTATTCTTTAAGTCTTTGTATTTTTGATGGACATTTATGTACATGTTTATATGCCTATATATGTATATTTATACATGTAGTTTGTGGAGTCATATATATGTATAAACATATTTGTATATATGTGTGTGTACTGTATATATATCATCTGTGAAATAATTTCCTCTGGAAATATTTCATAATTAATTTGCCTATTTATGGAAGCAATGAACACTTAGATCATTGAACATGGAAAATAAAATGCTTTTATTATTATGAATATAGTAGAATGGCACAAATTAACAATTCCTACTTATAATATATAAACTATAACATGATTTTAGCTTATGTTTTCATAACTCCTTCACATATACCAATGATCTGAAAGAGAAAATGAGTAGACATCACACATACTTTAAAAAAAACAAATGTTGACACCAGGCTTGGAGATTTATAAAGTTTGGTGCTGTCCAGTAATTCCTGTTCTAGTAAGTATGAAGTCAAGTTTTGAGCATTCCAGTAGACAGTGCTTGAGATGAAAGAATTAGAAATATCAGGCATGGAGTTGACAAAAAGAGGGAGGAGTAAAAAAAGAAAGGAAAAAGTACCAAGTCACAAGCATACCTAAATACCTACTTGGTTGTCTTTGTTTTAAGATTCCACAGAGGGACAAGGTAAAAACTCCAGGGAATGGACAAGCCCTGGTTTGGGAACCAACTCTTAGCTCACAGTTGCTATGGGAAAAATGATAGATCCAGTTACAAAAAGTCTAGAAGGTTTCCTATAATTAGCGGCTGTTGCACTGCTTCTGTGTATGACACAATGCAGGGAGAAGGAGAAAAAGGGATAACCACAGACACGAATTGCTGTTTCCTCCACATATTGTCTTATTGCTTTCCCACTAATAGTTTGTGTCTCGAGGAAGAGGAACCATAACAATTCCATCAATAACTGTAACTTGTCATTGTAGTCAGGAACAGTGATGGAGGTGTAACCCTTAACAAAGAGAATAGTCTATTAGATTCCCTTGTAAACATACTTTCAGCATTATACCACCCCAAAACAGGAAGGATCCAGACATGAACTCTATTGTGTCAGAAAACTTATCAGATAATAGCAGACTACTAGTTTTCCTCTATGTTGCTACAAAGGTGTTTCTGTTGATATTGTACCTGACATTGGAGAACACTGATGTCATCCAGCCACAGAAGAAAACTATATGCAGACATGAACACATGTAAAAACACTTTTAGTAATAATACTACATTGTACTTACTTTAAAGTCATTCGGTACTCTCGTCAAATTATTTCATGTTCTTTTGCAAAAATGAAAGACATTTCGATTCATAGTAGAAGTATTCTATTCAGGCATTGGCATAGAGATGAGGTCTGTTACAATGACTTTCTGCACAAACATGGCCATAACCATTGCTTTATAGCCATACTCATTTAGTGCAGTTAGTTTCCTGTCCCTTTCTTAGTATGATAATAAGCATATGGTCATCTTTTCAATCCTTGCCACTCAACTTCCCAACTTTAATTATGGTATCATGCATTTAAAAATCTACTAGCATCAGTGAAGACTTTATTCTCTAGCTGCTTAATATTTGTAGTCTCCAATAATTTTTAATTACTTGTCCTGAGCAACAAAAAATAACAATAAAAATAAAAAAGTGAGCATGCCCCAATAGATGAACATGCATTCTCTAAATTAAGACTCCATAGTACAAATGAAAGATGTATACTTCAAATGTTCAAAATGGAAAATTTTAAAACAAAAGTAGAAATTAAACTGTTCTATAGTTCATCAGGGTTATGAATATTTAACTATTGATATCATAGATTATGCTTTCAAATATTTAAATCAAACATTATTTAATAGGTTCAGCTAATGCATCCATTGTCAAACTCTTGGGAAAATGTCCCTAATGACCTGTATCTCTATATTGCAAAAATGATTTTAGCAAACAGAGAGGACTGGATTTCAGAATTCACATTTTCAGCATAACATTAATTTGAATGTTCTCCTGAATAAACATTCTGGAATCTCTAAAACTGACTAAGTAAAACAGTATAGGTACATTTTTAATTAATTCATTCATTTATTCACTTTACATCCTGATTGTAGCACCCTCTTTCCTCTTGTCTTGGTCCTGTCTCCCTTTCCTCTCCCCTCTCCCTTATTCCTCAGAAAAAGAGAGCACCCCGCCCCCCAACTCACCCACCCCAGCTCATCAAGTTGCATTAGGACTAACTGACTGCCTTCTCTTCCCCTGTGGCTTAGCTAGGCAGCCTCACCAGGGGGGAGTGATCAAAAAGCAGGCAGCCTCAGCTCCCCATACTAAGTAACCCACATGAAGCCTGAGCTGCCCATCTGCTACATCTTCCAAGGTCCAATCTATGCATGGTCCTAGGCTGGTGCTTCAGTCTCTGCTAGCTCCTCTGGACCCTGGTTAGTTGGCTCTGTTGTTCTTCCTGAGGAACTCCTATCACCTCTAGTTTTTTTTTTTTTTTTTTTTTTAAGCATCCTCCAACTTTTCCCTAAGACTTCTTATGCTTCACCCAATGTTTGGCTGTGAGTCTCTGCATCTCTTTGGATCTGCTGCTCGGTGTAGCCTCTCAGAGAACAACTATGCTATTTAACTTAAATGATTATACGGTAATGTTTTTGTTGTTGAGGTCAAAACAAGCACATGTTTTTGTTTTTGTCATATTCTTCCCTAGATGTATAGAACGGAAGTATAGGTTAATGCCAACTCAGATTTCTAAGTGATATTTTATTATGAAAAGAAAACCAAGCTTGTAACCCTCACCTACACAAGTGCCACCATCTTAAGCCACTTCACATACACCAGTGTTTTAAAATTATCTTTTAGATTTTATTTCATATGTTTTGCCTGTGTGAGTGTTTTGCACATGTAGATGTCTGGTGCCCACTGAAATCAGAAGAGGGCATTAGCTCCCCTGGGACTGCAGTAATGGATGTTTGGCAGCTGCCATGTTGGTGCTGGGAATTGAACCCAGGTCTTCTGCAAGGGCACTGATACTCTAAACTCTTGAGTCATCTCTCCATCCCATCAATGTTTTACAGAACTAGGAATGTCTGTTCTTCTTTTTCTTTTTTAATCTTCTAAATTAGTCTGATTTATTTTAAATCTCCTTTTAAGGATTTTTTTTCTGTGTGTTTTCTGAAAACCCATTGAAAATTCTTTGTGTAGTCACACAAATACAAACAAGATAAGAAGTGGAAATTTCCATCCCTGATGTCATAGCTGTGCTTTGTGATAATACAATCCAAGATGTGTAGGAGGAGGTCATTGAACCCCATTTCTCTGCTTGGATGTGGACCAGAAGCTCTTGTCTGACAGCATTTGAGCCTCTGTTACCTTGGTAAGCATTTCATTTTTTTTTTATCTCTATGCACCAAAAGCAAGCTTTGTCCACATTTCAAACCTCAGAAAATTGATAAATTAGATTTGAGTTGATTTTATTGTGAATATGCTCCAGTTATTTCAGAAGCTAAAATATCACAGCCTCCATGTAATACAGGCATCTAGAGGAATAGAGACTTCAGCTCTTCATGCAATTAGAGGAACAGAGGAGAGCCCACTGAGACATATTAAGTACTTTAAATCTGGTGCCTCTCAAAGTTCTTCCATAGACTATATAGTTTAAAGAAATTTCTAGGCCTGCATGTGACAATTTATGTCTCAAGTCCTAACACACCAGGTACAGAAACAGGTGTATATCTGTGAGTTTGATGGCAGCCTGGGCTACATAGAGTCCAGACCATCCAGTGATATATAGTGAGGCCCTATCTCGAAGAAAAAGAGATATATTTAAGGATGTTTATGACAATGTTGTGACTGTCTTGTGATGTCTATAACCTATAAAGTTGGCCAGTGACAAAGGAACCTTCACCAAGCTGTGCATACCACAAGGAGAGCCTGTTGGTTGAATGAGATTGAAACTATAGGCTCAGACTTTTGCAAGCTACGTTCCCGATTGGTGGACTGTTGGGAGAGATTAGGGGGTGTGGCCTTGTTTGAGTGGGTGTGGTCTGTGTGGAGGTGGTGTGCTGCTGGGAGTGGGCCCATGGCAGGCCCAGTCTCTCCCTCTGCCCGCTGCCTGGGGATCAGGATGTTGCACCGCCTCCTATCAGCTTACTGCCAAACTCCACACCAATGGTCATACTAAACCAGACCTCTGAAACTGTGAGCAAGCCCCGACTAACTGATCTCCTTTATAAGGGTTTCTTCACGAGGATTTCCCACAGAAGCAGAGAACGAAGACATGGGATTACAGGTATGAGCCGCTATACTTGGTTCATTAGTTTTATTTTCAACAACTACCAAATCCTTCCCCCACCACAATGTCTGAGAAGAGCATCTTTAAACATGAGCATGAAGTATTATACTACTCAATGGTACTGAACAGATAATAAGACCCCAGCATCATCATAAAGTCCTTTTAGTGCTGAGTACTACGTAGCTATAATATCAGAAAGATCTATGTTGTGAGACCTTGCTCCTAAGATTTACAGAAGGGGTAGCTTTTGTCATCTGCCTTGAGAATTCCCAAAGGGCAGGGAACACTACCTTGCAGTAGAGGTAATGAGTATATCATATTCCTGCATCTCAGGGCCTCTGCAGTAAGCTATGCCACACTGGAGGTAGTCTGTCTCTCTACTTTGTATAGAAAACACAAACCAGGAATGCAAAGTTACTGATAATCTACCTATTATTCTCTCTCCTGTCCTAAATGTCAATGAGTTTCATCAGAGGATATTTTAAAAACTGAAGAGCTCATTGTAAGGATCTTTTCACAGCTCAGGTCTAATCTTCATTTCAAAATTTAATGGTAAAGGTCTTATTTTCATGGATTTTTTTTTTCCTCACCACAGCGCACCCCATCATGACTTGGCATTTCTCACAGGCCATTCATTGTTGCTTCTGGAAAACTAAACACCTTTTATTCATTTCAGCAAAGTGCTAGGGTATACTAAGGTTTTTAATGCTAAAAAGAACATGGGACAGAAACTATACTACACATAAGAAGTGTATCTTGCTTGAAGTATATCTTGTCATGAAGATGGCCTCTGGAGGCATTTCTCCTAATGAATGTGAGATGCTCGCTCAAGCTGGAAAAAAATTATCACCTGTTTGTGAGAGATATTGTTCAGCTGCTACCCTGACAACAAATCCAAGCATATTAGTGACCTAAGGGACTGCAGAGACATCCATTATTATTTAACACCTAAAGGAACTGGAAAGTTACTAAATGTGGTGCAGATGCAAAGAGACCTGCCATTGTTCCTTAGATAGCATGGTTCTAGGTTCTGAATCCAACTCTCTGAACAGGTTTGGGATACATGACACTTCATGGTAAGGCATATCATTTCTGATAATATGTTAAAAGTCCAAGAGAGGAGAAACTCAGACAAGAAAATACAGGAAAAAAGATCCCTGCTTCATAATTTGTTATTGTTTTAGCAGTACTAGGACTCAATCCCAGGGCCTTGTCCATGCCAGCCAATCATTCTATCTATCCCTAGTCCTTGTCTGATAGTTTTGAGAAAAACTATTCACATTCAAATTATGTAAAACTCTGTTTCCCTAAAAAACTGAATATTTTAAATGGAAAATTAAATAAGAAATGTTTGGCGGGACTAAGCTATCCACGTCTCTATCACTTTTCTTCATGTCAATGTGTTGTTATTTGTATGGCACACTTCACAAAGTTTGTATGATGAGTGCTAACTGAAGACAGACTTTTTAGTACTGAAAACTAATCTAACTGTTCAGGTAGTGTTCTCTCCTACGTTTCTATCTCTTGACTTTTACCCAGACCCCCTTCTTCATCTCCTCCAGGATCTTGCACTTTTTGTCTTTGTGGTTTCCACATACATGTGCAACTCATGCTTCAAGATAAAATATATTATGAAATCAAGTGACTCCTTAAAAACACAGATGGGAATAATGTTAATGCATTGTGCTGAGTCCAGGGATTCACAAGTATTTGCTTTCAGAAAGACTTAGACACCCAAAGACAATTTTTTTTTCCATGTAGACAATCACACTAGGTCATGAAGTCTAGGAGGTCAGTTTTCCCAGTAGAGCGTGCACTTCATGCTTAAGTGGCTTTTGTTTCTCCTGGTCTACTAAACTGCTGTGTAGGATGCCTGGAGCTGCGATGAGAACCCTTGAGTTCTGTGTGGTTTCAAATCTCCCTTTCAACAGACTCATAATCTACTAATGCCGAACGCAAGCCTGTGGCGCTACTGGTACTGATCCATCATTCTTTCTAGAGCTCTAAAACATTAAGGCTGTATGTGAAGTAATCAATACATGAAAACAAAACAAAAAAAAAAGTAAATCCAGGAATCAGTGTCTGACATATCTAAGTTAATTAATGGATGGTTCTTCTCCAGGCCTATCCTTCATAAGCTCCACACTGAAGGGATCAGGTGCAAAGTGACCCTGATAAGGGATTCATGAGGACATGAGAAAGGGTGAACACTTAAGAACTTAGGGTAAGATTTTCAAACAGCATCCATGACCTCCAGCTAACCCAAATCTCAGAACTGAAAAGAAATTCATAACACAGTAAATTCATAACTTTTCACAAATGCATTCTATATGGACTAGGCCTTATACTCCAGTAAGATGGTGGAGACCTAAAAATCAGTGCAAATTCATAGAAGACTCTTCTTACTTCTATGCTGATGATCTGTGACTCTCAGAACATACCCCAGACAGCAATCAATCATGAAGCACAGAAAGTGAGTAATGTATCACTTTCGTCTGTGTGTAATTGGTTATTGATTGCCGTATGGATTGGTTCCGACACAGCAAGAAAGAAAATGCATCAATATATACATGTGAAAAGCAGCTGGTTTCTACTTACGCGTTACCTTGAAGTTCAGCAACATATAATTTTCCATCTTCTTTTACCTCCCTGATTATCAGTAGCCACTTCTAGAACTGGTAAATGCCATTCATTTCTTGGGGCCTCAAGGCTTGTACTCTCTAAGTCATCACAAAGTCAATTCATTTGATTCTCTGTCAGCCCTTCTGGTCTCTGAACTATCATAATCTCCCAGTCTCTAGATTTGCTCAGATCCATTGGCTATACTTTGCTGTCAGAGCGGCAACTAAAAAAAGGCAACCGTGTCACTTCTGTGTTTAAAGGCCAGCAGAGCTGTTCTCAGAGAATATGAGAGCTACCACAGAGGCCTTACACTTGTGTTCTGAGCCTCATTTCCAGCTATGAACTCCCAGCAGCCCATCTAAACTTCTGAGCCTGCGTTGTAGGCTTTGCCCCAGAGGGAACTCATGGTCATCCTTCAAGATGCCATCTGTTATTCCTTCCTTGTTTTTTTTTTGTTGTTGTTGTTTGTTTGTTTTTTGATTTGTTTTTCAGTGCAAGGTTTCTCTGTGTAGACCTTGATGTCCTGGACTTGCTTTGTAGACCAGGCTGGCTTCACATTCCTTCCTTTTAAGTCTCCAAAGTGATTCAACATCCTTGCTTTTTCTTCAGCTGATGAGCACCCTATTCAACCTTATATTACCTGATAATATAGCACACAGCATCTGACTAATACCATACTTATTAATTTGTCTCTGGTTCTTACTTTATGAAGAATAAGAAATAATTTGATACAAAAAGAAAAAAACTCACACAATTCAGAAATTTCTTTGTTTATATTTATTTTTATATTTATATTTAATATAATTATATTTATATTTAGTTTTTTTCTATGTCATTTTAATTTGCTTTTAATTTCTGCATTGAATTAGGTATTTTATTAGTGTTCTGAGGATTTTCTCACCATCTTGTAACAAAAGTATTTTTTAAAAGTTACTTCTAATGTCAGAGAAAGAGGGCGCCAAATCCCACAGAGAACACCTTCTGTATATGACAAATTAGGATTCAATTTTATGAAAAAAAATGATGCAGACAACTGGGGTAGTACAAAGTATAAACATATTGTGGCCATATTTATGGCAGCATATTTGTGGCAGCCATGGTAGAACATACCAATATTCTCAGCTCTTGGGAAGTTGGGAAGGCTTGGGGTCAGCTTGTGTTGCATATATGGGAATATATTCCTTCAAAGATGATAGGACCTTTTAATTTGATGTGGTTACTCTGATTTGTAAATCAAGAGATTTCTTATTCTCCATCCTCAGCTTTCTAAACAACCTCCTGTTGCATAAACTAAAGCTTCATTGAACATAAAATCCTTTACTGAATCATAGTTTCAGCTACAGCATCTGTAAATTTCCTTCCATTATAAAGTATGGTGGTTCCTATCTCTTTTCTAGTTACAATTTTTAAGGGATGATTGGAGATTATTGCGTGAACAGGGATATTATCAGACAGCCCAATGAAAATGTTTCTTCCCTCTGGGTGTATCTTGTCATTCATCAGGACTAAGATCTACTTATTTAGTAGATTTAGTTCTCCTTGGTCCTGGAAAAGGAATCATTACTACAACTGACTCAGAAAACACAGGAAGGCCAGAGCTCCTTTCATGCCTGATACACTTTAGGGTTTACAGATTAATATAGGGAGGTGTTTTGTTTTGAAGAAGGGAATTGCTGTGTATGAGAGTGTGTTTAGGAAATCACTATTAGAATAATTTAAATGACAATTACTCTGAGTAACTTATTATCTTCTGAGACATCAAGTTGAGCTGTCTGGGACTTGCCTTAGATGAGGGTATAAAACTAAATTTTATGAGAACACTTTTTAACGAAAGAGTGGCAAACATATTATCTGCTGGTCATCTTCCAGTTTGTTTGCTGATGGACACTGGGAGGGGAAAAAAGATTAATCATTAAATAAAAATTATAAGTGTCTGCATTAGCTCTAAGAGGCCTAGCAGCAAGTGGACTAGCATGAAAAGAAGAAAAGAATTACTGGAATTATAAATGTTATTTTCATAGTGACATTTCTTTATGGCTAATTTTTTTTCTTTTTTATTTTTTATTTTTTTATTTTTCCCTTTTTTATTAATTTTTTCATCAATTACACTTTATTCATTCTGCATCCCCCCATAAGCCCCTCCCTCCTCCCCTCCCAATCCCACCCTCCCTCCTCCCTCTGCTTGCATGCCACTCCCCAAGTCCACTGATAGGGGAGGTTCTCCTCTCCTTTCTGATCTTAGTCTATCAGTTCACATCAAAAGTGGCTGCATTGTCCTCTACTATGGCCTGGTAAGGCTGCTCCCCCCCAGGGGGAGGTGATCAAAGAGCAGGCCAATCAGATTATGTCAGAGGCAGTCCCTCTTCACATTACTATGTAACCCAATTGGACTCTGAACTGCCCTGGGCTACATCTGAGCAGGGGTTCTGGGTTATCTCCATGAATAGTCCTTGGTTGGAGTATGAGTCTCTGGGAAGTTCCCTGTGTTCAAATTTTCTTGTTCTGTTGCTCTCCTTGTGGAGACCCTGTCCTCTCCAGCTCTTACTATTACCCAGTTCTTACATAGAATTCCATTCACTCTGCCCAACAGTTGCCCATCAGGCTCAGCATCTGCTTTGATAGTCTGTAGGGCCTATGGCTAAATTTTTAAACATTAATTCTAAGGTGTTTATTTGGAGTGCTAATTTGCATTCAGCGTACCTCTACTTTTTGTAATCATATAATTAAGATACTAAATTCTAAGATTTTTTTCAAAAGTTTACTTTTTGGACACAAAGACTTTCAGGGCAAGCATTTAACAAAATGGCTTGAAATAGGAAGTGCCTAAAACATAAAGGGAGCAGACCTAGGTGGGGCATTATGTCACTAGGATCCTAGCACCTGGGAGACAGAAGCAAGAGGAACAGTAGTTCGGTATTAGCCTCAGCTACCTAATGTTTGAAGGCAGCCGGAGCTACATGGATCCTATCTTCAAACACGACACAAAACAAAGCAACCACAGTTCAAAGCAAAAGCCCACATGGCAGGCTGGGGACGAACAAGCTGGAAACACTTCCCTTCTGATTTTTATCAAGACACAATTGCTTTGACATTGTAGTTCACAGAAAACCACCTGTTGTTTGATTTCTCATGAAAAGCAGCTTTCGGCAACTGAACCGGGGGACTGAAAAACGATACACATCAAAGGGGAAAAACATGTTCCTTTTAGATGGAGCACATGGGCCCGTGCTGCTGTGGTAGCTGCATGCCTCCCGTCCAGAGGACTGATGCATTTTTAATCACCTTATCTAATGGATGTGATTTCTCCACTCACAGCTACCCATTAGGAAAGCTCTTGCCCTGCTTCAGCGGAGCACTCTCGTTACATTTCCCGACTCTGTGGTTTCAGAGAAGCAGCGCTGGGGGAGAATTCCCTGGCTGATCTAGCTGTCTCTACTACAGTCAGGAGATGATTGAAGTATTTAGGTTTGGGGGGATGGGAAGGAAGAATCTGTGGAATCATTACGTCCAAACCTTCAAAGGTGCTATTGTGTAAACTTTAATTATTAGATAATGGATTTCTAATGTCTTATCATTCTAGACTAGAGGGCAATAAACACAGAGATGTAAATATCTTTCCAAGTTACCTACGTATATGCCACTGTAGTGGAATTCCTGAATCACATGTGCAGGGTTTGAGCTAACTACTAAGACAAGATGAAAGAGAATCAAACTTGTAGCAAATTAATGATGGTAATGAATTGAGAAAAATGGGGATCCATTTAAAAGCAGATTTCAGGGACTTGAAGGATGGTCAAGAGCACAGGTTCAATTCTCATAACCCATACAGACACTTACTGCTTTTAACTCCAGTTCCAAGGGATCAATGCCCTCCTCTGGCCTCTGCTGCTGCACATAGGATGTGCATAGACATATATGTCGATGAAACACTAATACACCAGAAATAATAAAATAATCTGTAAAAGCAGATGCAGCATTTTTGGGAGTAACATTGGCATCTCTTTATAATGTTAGATGCTGATTTTTACTTCTTTTCTCATGCAATGTTTATCTGTAGCTTCTTCTGCTTTTAAAATAGTCCCCTAATTTATTACCAGTTTTAGAATGCTTACCAAAAGAATAAAATATTTAACATTTTCCCCTGTTGTAAGAGATGAAAATGTATTTATCTGTTTTTGTTTCTTTTGGTTACTGGTGAATTTTGTCCTTTGGTGTATCCCATTAATTAAAACAAACGAATTTTTTTTTCCAGTGGCTACAGAACGTTGCATAACCACCATTAAAAACATTTCTACTTTGAGATTCTGAAAACAGCTCCATGTATTTTCTTCTAATATTTTTATGGTTTATGTTTTATCTTAAAGTTTGCACCAGAACAAAAATATGGAAAACAAATATTTACAGGCAGAAACCTGAATGTGTGTATGTGTGTGTTAGAGCATGGGAGTATCTTTAGGAATTAAACCTCATATAAATATATATATATATAACATATATAACATATATATGTACATATATGATTTATATACATATATTTTTAAATGAACTTTAAAATGAGAAAATATACCTTGTTTTATAAAATACATTTCACTTCAATTTAATGAATTAATTAAATACCCTCATTCAATCTTGATAATTTTTAAAATTTGGTTAACAATACACTCCAGAATATCTCCTATACTGGATCTCCTACAGTCTACTGTTCTCCACCTGAGCTACTTTGAACAATTATAAGAAGATACTCACTTATACTGATTAAACTTTTTCCAGGCTGGATTCCTAGGCTGGATTCTAAATCACAGGTTATTTCAGGAATATAAGCACATCCCTAGAAAACACTGTCGCTCCCTCCCCCTCTGAGTTCTGCACTTCTCAACTGTGTTTTTCCCCTTGGCTGCTCTTGCAGAAGATATGAATTCTGCACCTGTGTGGTGGCTCACAACCAGCTTTGACTCCACTGCCGGAGAATCTGACATCCTGTTCTGGTTTCCATGGACATCAACCACGGATGTGGTGTGCACATAAAATTTAAGAAAACATTCCTAGACATAATATGAAAGACGAAGCAGATCTTTAAAACCAACTATAACTTAAAATATCTCTGTGTTAATGATTACAGAGTAATGTCTCCACACAGTAACTTTCTAGCCTCTTATTGTATAAATGTACTAAAATTTTGGTCGCATGTCCTTTAGTATACAGCACTTTGGCTGCTGTCCAGAGCTGCATTATCTTATCTAGCATTCACTGTCCTGCATGAGAGTTGTAAGACAGAAAACAAAACAAACAAACAAAAACAAAACAAAAACCAAGACTAGGACTGTGGAGTTGAAGTTGTATTTAAATTTTAATGCTGAAAAAGAAATTATTACCAAATCCCATCTAGCAATTCATACCTTTCATGAATAACGTGACAGGAAGTGTTTGTGCCTTTAGCAGGGTGGCCTATAATTCTATTTTATTCTGAAACACATACTGGAATAACAACTGGTGAGGTAGTGATCTGAATTTAACCTTAATCACATGCTCACCATGTGTCTTAATGATACCTATTAGCTAATATCCCATCCTTTTTATTTGAGATCCCACATTTGTTATTACCATATATAATTCTTAAATTTTATTTAAATATTTATTTCAATAAATTCAAGTATTTAAATTACGCTGGTTTCATAAACTAACCCAATGTTCAAAGCAATTATTTCTGTCAAATATGGTCATTGCTCTGAGTATCTTTTTCTTAACTAACTAGTGTTCAGGTTATACACTTTCATAGAGGAAAAGACATAAGAAAGGCCATCTTCATGTATTGCTATTTTTTGAATTTTATCCCTTCTGGATTATAAAAACTCGTTATCATAATAAGAAAATTGAGTTTGCTAACAAGCAAGTTACAGTCTCAACTGTTAAGCATGTCATCTGTAAGTTAAATACACTAATCACCAATTACCATTTTAATATGTTTCTAACTGTTGACAATTGACTTTATAACCAGCACCGTGCTTCTCAAACTAATGAAATCTTGAAACGAGTATTATTGTGCAGTAATGGTTAATTTGAGGGTTGTAGTTATACATTCTCATATTTGTTTCCTCGTCTTTAAAAACTTTGTCTTCATGTCTGTCTTTGTGCCAGTACCTTATTGTTGCCATCACTATGGCTCTCCAGTATTGTTCTAGATGTCAAACATCACCTTTTATATTTTCAAAAAGTAGGTTTTTAAGGCTCAGGGAACACTGTGGGGGAGGGAGGGAGAAGACTGTAGGAGCCAGCCGAACACAGAGTTTGCTGTGAGACTCTAACCAGGTAACATCAGAAATCTATACCCAGAACCAACAGAGTCTCACCAACTTGTCTGCTGGAAGGTGAACTGAACAACTATGACACCAATAGATATGCCAAAGGGAGGAGAAAGGCCCACAAAGAGAAAGCATCTTATCCTTTCTTAAACTTGTTTTCCAGAAAATATCAGGAGGCTTGAATGCTGAAGGAAAGTGAACACTTAAACACTTAAGAAAAAAAAAATAGTAAGCAGTCTTAAAAATCACCACTTTAATTAGCACTTTGAACAATTTATTTTGAAATGGTGTTTATGTATTATGTTTTATTGCACTATAAACTCTATTCTAGTGACTGGAATTTCATCAGTCACCATTTTTCATTTGCTGGTAGCCCTTAAATGGGAAGCTCATGGCTGGGGAACTTAAACTCTACAACTAGCAGTGTGTGTGGATAAACTCTAACCTTCAGGTTTTAGTTTTCAGTGAGATTTTTTTTTTCCTGAAACTTCCTTCTAAATTAATGGAGTGAAAAAAATAGTGATTTTTTATTAAAAATTAGAAGAACCAAGGAAAGGAAGATTTTGAGTTTTTTTTTTTTTTAATGAACCTAAGACTAGGTCTTCCAATCTCAATTAACCATCAAGAAAATGCTCCATAGACATGCTTATAGGTTAGTACAGTCACGGCAACTAATTCTTCAGTAGATGTTCTCTTCAGTTGTATCAGGTCAGCAAGCAAGACTATCCATCACAGATTCTATTGCTGAAGATTCTAAGTGGTAGACAACTCTAGCTTTCTTGCCACTTAAGGAAACAATATAGTATCTATTTTTACATTAAATTATTTAAGTGTTTACTCAGGAAAGTACAACTAAAGTCCATTCTCTTCAAAGCCTTTTGCTTTGGGGTTTCATGGAGATTATAACTTTAGTGAGAGAGAACACAGGCTTTACTAGTCCTGGTTATAACTCTTTGTAGCTCAGATTAGAAAATAGAGTACCTAACTTTTTTTGAATAAGACTCCAGTTGCCTAGGAATTGAGACCAACAATTGACAAATGGAGCATCATAAAACTGAAAATCTCCAGGAACAATCAATCAAGTGAAGAGAAAGCCACTGAATGGAGTAATATACAGAATATATGAAGCCCCCCCCCAAATTACACACACACACACACACACACACACACACACACACACACACATACACCCCCAACAGATTTAAAAAAAATGGACTTGGGATAGAAAGTTCTCAAAAGAAGAAATAAAAATGCTCAAGGAATATCTCAAAAAATATTCATCATCCCTAGCAATTAAGAAAATTCAAATCAATATATCTATCTATATATTGTCTAAGAAACATTTCCTGAAATTTGTAAAGAAGAAGAATAATGAGGATTCCAAATCATTCCTGAAAGTCAAGCCTGGGGAGACACAGGGGTGATTTTGTTTGTTTGTTTGTTTACTGTTTAGAAGTATTCTTTGATGGGTATGTTAAACAGGAGTCATTGAAATTATTCAAAATACACAAATCCTAGCCATACTCTTATACTGTCTTAGTGTCTAAAGCAGCCAACTTTTTAAGTCCATTGGTAGGGGAGCTCCTCCTCCCCTTCCATCTGACCCTAGCTTATCAGGTATCTTCAGGATTGGCTGCCATATCCTCTTCTGTGGCCTAGCAAGACTGTTCCTCCCTCGAGGGGTGGGAAGGAGGTAAAGGAGCCAGTAGTTGAGTTCATGTCAGAAATAGTTCCTGTTCCCCTTACTAGGGAACACACTTGGTTACTGAGCTACCATGGGCTACATCTGAGCAGGGGTTCTAGATTATATCCATACACGGTCCTTGGTTGGAGAAACAGTCTCAGTAATTGCCTCTTTCCTCGTGTCTCCCTGTCTGGCTTTATTTTTTATTTATTGTGTTTCTTATAATACAGTTATGGGGAAAGGGGGTTATTTATTATTATAGTTCACAACTAATATTACACCTTCATGTTTTGCCCAGTGTAGTCAGGCTACAGTGTCTGCAGAAATGCCCGAATAGTTTTTCAACATAGACATCCTTGAGGAAAAAAAAGCAAAAGACCATGTAAGACTCCAAGTGCTGAGAACAGATAGAAGCCTTCTAAAAGCCAGCCTGAGACGCCTGGGCATACCCTCCCCAGCCCTGCAGGATCTCTGCCAGGGCATCTCTATCCGCAAACCTCAGTGGCACCAGCACCAGACTGCATGCCAAATTCTGTCCTGCACATTCTGGAGACTGGCCAAATGGTGCTGAATGATTGATCACTAGCCCTAGGAGGTTTCAGCTGTCTTCTTCTCCTATGCAGAGTTCATCTTTTCAGAATCTTTCGGCTAATGTTGTACTTTTAGGAAAAGACTTGCATTTCAGCATTTCTTAATGCACCAACTTTAGTATGTGTTAAAATATGTGCACTCAGTCATCCAAAGAAACCTGCTATGACCCTGGTCTGGGGGAGGGGCGGGGCGGGCGTACAGTTGTAGTTAAAATGGAACAGAAAGTGCTGTGCTTTCCTGGTGTAGAACCATAACTGTGTTCAAAATTCAATGTACAGAAGAAGTTTGAATGGAATTGCCTTGCTTGGCTTGGGTGGACAATGTCCTTCCCAAAAGACATGGGCTCCTAAATGAAAAATCATAGTACAAAGCAAGGAATGCCTCCCTATGTGGTAGTGGCCAGGGGGATCTAGAGGTCTCCTAACTAACGCAGGTATCGTCATCGCCCTTTGTAACCCACCATAACTGTATGGTAGGACTCCACCCTAGCTTTCTTTCTGTTGCTGTCATCAACACCATGATTACAAGCAATGTGATGAAGAAGGGGCTTCCTTCAGTTTACAGACTACAGTCTATCTTTGGAGGAAATGATAACAGTAGGATCTCAAGCAGAAATTTGGAGGCAGGAACTGAAACAGAGGCCATATCAGAGCATTAATTCCTGGCATGCTCCCAGGCTCATGTCAGCTACCTTTCTTACATAGTCCAGCTCAAACAGCCTAGGGTCAGCACTATCCTCAGTGACATGGGCCATCCTATGTCAGTTAGCAATCAAGAAAATGTCCGAGAGGCATGCTCTCAAGTCAGTCTGATCAAGGCAATTCATTAACAGAGGTTTATCTTCCCAGGTATAGACCATATTATTCTCAGGTTGCTAAATGGCTATGTCATCAAGCTTCTTTCTAAATATTTACGTTTATAACAATAGACCTGGGCTCCTCTCAACCTTGGTCAGTGAAACTTCATTTTGCAGTAGATAACAGTTCATGGAAAGATGTGAAATTGGTCAAAGTAGTGAGAATAAGGGACCAGTATCTGCATTAAAACCCTTACCACCAAGGTTCAGAAAACATTTAGGAAGACAGATAGGGAGGATGTAAAGGTCAGAGGATGTGGAGTAGACTGTGAAATGCTGTCTCCTAGCTATGACGTCCTTTTGTGGTCATGATCTCACAACAGCTGTGGTTACCTATACAAAATCTATAAAAGATTAAGCTGGATAATAGCCTAGAGTCAATGATGTAGATGGCCCACAGGTTCCACCAGTTACTGAGAAGATATTGGCAGTGGGTAGTTGCTACAGGAAGGGTAACTCTTCTTTCCTGACGATAGGGTGCTGGTTAGTTTCCCATGATCTCGTTGATGGCCCCGTAACCCAGGCACAAGAAAGGTAGCTCTAACTTGGCATAGGCATAGTGGATTGTCAAACAAACAAACAAAAACAAGACATGCAATTGGGAGGGGATATGTTGGGGGAGATATAGAGAAAGTTGTCGAGGAGGAATGAGGTTAGATGTCTTCGGATTGCATTCTACATAAGCACGAAATTCTCAAAAGAAAAACGTTGAAAGGAAATGGGACTGTCTGGGGAGGCACAGGCCACAGCTTCCTTGCAGAGGACAGCTCACATGGTAAGCACATCACTTCCTGAGCCATCTGCCTGGCCTATGGCTAATTTTTTCATAAATTTACATCAAAGTAATCTAAGCATAGGTACCAAGGTACCGGCAACTTATTCTTCTCATTCTTAGTATTATTTTTATCATTTATTTAACACACATGTGAGGAACAATTACATATATGACACTAATGGGGGACGCCTTTAGGAACAAAATATGGTTTCCCTTTTATGAATAAGTTAAACTTTAGTTGTCATACAAAGCTATATTTTTAATGAATATAACTTGGTAAGTTTGGATCTGTGCGTAGACTTACACTAGTACCATCAGCACACACAACGTTCCTTCTGTTTTTCTTTTTGTGTTGTTGTGGGTTTTTTTTTGTTGTTGCTGTTTTTCCATTCTTTTTTGTTCTGGTGTGAATATAATCTTTCAATATTATTTTTTTTGTGGTAGTGTCTTACCGTGTTCTCCAGTCTGTTCTCAAATTGAGAACCATGAGCCAGACTCCTGCCTCAGCCCCGGAAACAGCTGGGACGCTATGTGTGCTCCAGCCTATTCTTCGGGAAGGATTTATGGATTTGTTTGCCGCTTGTTTCAGAACTGTACATCAAACTTAAGGGTTCACGAATGTCAGTATAACAATGATGCTACTACGTTCTGTTGTAGAACCTGAAACAATTCTTAAGTGTGTAACTGAATTGTTAACTACACATGTTGCCTTGTGAAGCAGATAGCTAGAGCTCATCCACCTTGCAGAGGAATCTTCAGACCTACAGAAAACAGCTCACAATTTGCTTTGCCCCCAGACTCACTCTACCACTTTCATATTTTCTGTTCCTGCCTAAGTCTAATCATTTCAGGTAAGCCATGTGAACAGAATCATGCTGGGTAAAGCCCTCCGAGATTATTTTAGTTTGCAAGTCTTCCAGGTCCATCCAAACTAGCAGAAGTGGGAGGATTGATTTCTTATTTCTTCTAGGCAAAATGTACTCATTTGGAAGCACAGACCAAATTCCTTTATGAATTCATCTCAATGGCTTTTTGTAATGTCTTACAAAGTGTGAGGTGATATCTCACTGTAGTTTTCATAAATTGTGACAATCTCATGGACAAAGTATAAGTTCACGCACACTTAAGAAATTAAGATATACCACAGAATTCACAGTCAAACCCTGTTGTTTTGTGAGACAAGTTTTCACTATGTGGCCCAGGCTGTCTTGAACTCTATTAATAAGAAATGCTAAAAGAAAAATTTTTAAACACAATTATTAAAACCATAATGTAAAATTAATTCATTTTCTAAAAATATTTTAAAATTTCTGAAAAGTAATCTTGAATCACTAATGTTAAAGAAACACTAATTGACATAGATAATTGACTGTGAGAATAAGTATAGTGATTTTGGCTACATTTGAGTGCAGCAATTTGCAGAATTATAAATATGGATATTCCATTTATTAAAAATGTCTAAATTCTTACTTTTCAAGAAACAAAATTCCCCCAAACAAAACTGTTCTCATATTTCATTTGGGTTGTGACCACTTTGGGGGCTGAATGACTCTTTCAAAGGGGTTGCCTAAGACCATCAGAACAAAAAAAGATATTTACACTGTGGTTCATAACAATAGCAAAATTACGGTTGTAAAGTAGCATAATAATTTTATGGTTGGGAGTCACCAGAACATGGGGGAATATATTTAAAAGTCTCAGCATTGGAAACATTGAGATCTACAAGGTCATCTCATTTCCTCTACTTCTTGATCTCCTAACAACCAGGATATCACATGTGTTTTATTACAGTTCCTTTTGGAATGAACTTTGTCACACATTTCATGTGCATGTCCCTTTTCATGATACAATGTTTTTTATTCAACTCAGGCCTACCTTGAAAGTAACCTCTGGTTCGCTGACTCGACTCTCCCACATTAAACAACATATTACAACAGTGATGAGATCATCCCACACCAGCAACATGAAAAAATGTCAAGTATACAGCAGCTCTTTTCACATTTCAAGAGAAGTTTCAACTTTAGTTTAAGTCAAATGCATTTCTCAAGTGTAATATAAACATTAAGATAAACATTATCCCTAGTTTTCCTTTTTCTTTAGTATTGTAATTATATGGTTTGATCTATTTAATTGCAGATATACATTACTTTAACCCCATTATGTATTAAAAAGCTTTTATGGAATAATAAGTTTAACTATCACGTGTTTCTATCTTTCTGTGTTAAATATATCCGTGTGTGTGTGTGTGTGTTTGTGTGTGTGTGTGTGTGTGTCTGTATACTCTTACATAGGATGGTCTCATTTTTACTGAGCTGAACATCAGGGCTTTGCAGGTGTCCCCTTCAAATGGCCGCAGTCACTCTTTTAGATAATGATAATAAAATGTAGAAAATATTCAGGTTTCCAATGGCTCAGTGACTTCTAAACTTTAGCCATGTGAATATTTTTAAGGTTAAAAAATATGTGTGCAGCTATAAATGTAACTCAGTTGATAAAGAGTTGCCTTCCAGTATGAGGACCTGAGTTTGACTGCTAGAACCCATCTAAAGTGAGCCTGCAGTGGTGGCCGGCGTTTTAAATCTCAGCATTAGAAACATGAGGATCCTGGGGCTTACTGAAAATCCAGTCTATCCTAGTTGTTGAGTTTCAGGCCAGTGAGAGACTCTATCTCAAAACAAACAACCAACAAACAAATAAAAAGAAACCCAAATTTTTAGAAGGTACAGAGCACCTGATAAGCAACACCCAAGGTTTATTCTAGTTTACACATGCACACACACACACACACACACACACACACATATTTATGCATATGGACATATATACACACAAATGTACACCCAGAGGATTTATACATGTATGTATGTATGTAAGTATGTATGTATGCATGGATATATTTATATATAGTGCGCATGTATGTACATATAATGTGACCACACATTCAATACATGCACATTGACAACTATATACAGAACACACACACACACACACAACACACACACAACACAGACCCACAATCCTAGCATATAGGATGGAAGCAGAGTAATTGTGAGTCAGAGGTCAGAGGCCATTCAATGTCAGCAATGTCAGTAGGTAGCTATTTATCACAAAGTGGGTTAAGCAGAATGTCTGACAGATCAGCACATCACGGAACGTTCTGCTGGAATGCAGAATCATGATAGTGTTTGTTCTGAAGCATGACAGAAATGAGGAGAGACATTTATCAGTATCTTGATTTTCACCATTCATCTGTCTTTTTCTACTGAATTTTCTTACTAAATTCATATATATTTACCAATGACCTATACCCAAATACTTAATCAACTGAATGTTAAAAAGTGTTCAAAATAAAATGTTACTAATTTAGAAATGAAAAGTTGTCATCGCCTCTAAAAACAGCTAGGAAAAAGCCTCATCAGTAACCATCATAGTCTACCTAAAAGTAAAAATACAAATATGAACTTTAGATGTGTTATCATTTATAGTTAAAGTATAATCATAATATGTCCTTATTATAATATACTAGCTTGCCAGATGATAATTACTTTTGAATGCCTATTTACTATGTGCGTAAATGTAAAATGGCTGAATATTCTATACTTTAGCCATACACACAAATATATAAGTAACTAGTTTGTATCTCAGTCCTTATGTTAAAAGTAGATATTGATGACTCTCCTGAGAGTGAAACCGAATTTGACACATTCAATTTAACTTAAATTGCATAGGAAGTAACATAGAAATCAATAAAAAAATGTTTCACTATAGTAAACAATATTTTATGGGATTTTAGCATCTTATAAAAATGATTTACAATGATCTGGAATAGAATATGGATATAATAGAGATTTACAGAGGTACTTTGCATAGCCATTCTATTAATAATTATTTTAAAAATTCTGTCAAATGATGAGATGGAATCATAAGAACTTTGATCTCAATTGATCCCTGAAGACGCCATTTCCCTTTTCTCTGCATGAATTACCAGGGGCCAAGGACTTTGCATAGGATTATGCAAAAGGCAAAGATTATGTAGCTAGGTGTGGTAGCATATGCCTGTTCCCAGCCAACAGGAAGTGCAGGTAAGAAAGGAGGGTCTTGAATTCTAGGCCAGTCTGGGTTTCATAGCAAGACTCTGTCATGGAAACATGTATTATGTAGCCAGAAACTAGAAACTTCATCAACTGATATCCCTCAACTGATAATGAAGTTGTAGTACAATTTCAAAATGGAGTATTACTCAGCTGTTAAAAAATAATCATCATGAAATTTGAAAATGGATGGAACTAGGAAAAAATCCTGAGTGAGGTAACCCAGACCCAGAAAGACAAAATAGTATGTACTAACTTAAGTGGATTTTAGCTGTAGAGTAAAGGATAATCACACTACCATCCACTCACCCAGAAAGGCTAACTAACAAGGAGGGCTTGAGGCAGGAGGCTGAGGACAGACATGTGGTTCTCCCTGGGAAGAGGAAATAGAATTGATTTCATAGGTGGACTTGGGGCCTTTGGGGATGTGAATGGGAGAGAG
The DNA here is from genome assembly GCF_030254825.1 of Meriones unguiculatus. Classification (NCBI taxonomy): domain Eukaryota; kingdom Metazoa; phylum Chordata; class Mammalia; order Rodentia; family Muridae; genus Meriones; species Meriones unguiculatus. The sequence goes on from NC_083356.1 coordinate 105,998,587, forward strand.
GGGTCAAGGGGATAGAGGGAGAGAGTAGTGGGAGAGACAACTAGAATCAGGAGGGGGCATTTTGGGAGCGAGGTTGAAACAATGCAATGGAAATTCCCAGAAATTTAGGATCATCCTAGCTAAGCGTCTTAGTAATTGGGTAATACAGAGCCTGAACCAACCATCTTCTGCAACAAAGCCAGGGTTTCAGTGGAGGAATTGGGAAACCAACCTAGCTTCAAAACCTTTGATTTACAATCTGTTCTGTCTGAAAGACATGTTGGAGTAAAGGTGACACAGGACTTGTGGGAGTGACTAACCAATGACTGGTCCCTACTTGAGACCCGTGCCGTGAGAGGGAACCCATGCCTGAGCATTGCCTGTAGAACCAGAAGCCCAGAGACCTAGGATAGCACCAAAAGCAGCTTTTTAAAAAATGATACAGCAGAACCATCGTCAGAGAGACTTCATCCAGCAACTGATGCAAGCAGATGCAGAGATCTACGGCCAAACGTTAAGCAGAGTTTTGGAATCCTGACAAGAGGGGGAAGAAGGATCATAGGAGTCAAATGGGTCAAGGACACCACGAGACAACCGACAGAATCAACTGACAGGGACTATCAAGGAGCCCATAAGGGGTCTGACCTAGGTTCTCCACATATATGTTATGCTTGTAGAGCTTTGGGTTCTTGTGGGACTCAAAAGAGTGAGAGGGTGAGGGAAACTGTCTTTGACTCTTCTGCCTGCCTTTGGTTTTGGATCCTTTCCATTCTCTGTTGCCTCATCCAACCTTCATATGGGAAGACGTGCCTAGTCTTGTTGTAACTTGATATGTCACGTTTGGTTGATATCTCTGGGAGGCCTGCCCTTTTCTGAAAGGAAATGGAGGAGGAGTGGATCTGAAGGAGAAGAGAGATGTGAGTGGGGGGCATGTAGAAAGTAAGGAGAGAGGGGAAACTGGGGTAGGGATGTAATAAATGAAGGAAGAATGAAAAATAAAGAAATACACTATGATTGTTTTACCTTTCAACTGCTACTGTTATGTATAATATACTATAAGTAATCATAAATTCACAAACTGATTGTCCTTAAAAAGAAAAAAAAACATGTATTATGTTGAGTGGAAAACAAATTCTTTACTGAGAAATATTTTATTCTATAGAACTGAATCCATTATAATTCTCTACAAAGAATGCTAACTTTATTTTACCAGAGAAAGTAAAAGCATAATTTGTAAATAAAGCATTCTATTTATCCTACTTACAACATATTTATGTTTAATCCATTATTCTTATCTCATGCTCTTGAGAAAGTACTATCCAATTGACTTGAAAGGATAATTATTTAATAGAATTTAAATCAATGCATGAAATATGATAAACATTTCTTTTATCTGATTAACCTGTTGATATTTAATTGAACATGTACATTTACTTCATTTTGACTTTCTAAAATATTGATCCTCAAAGATATTATATTTTATCCTAATTACTTTGGGATTAAAAATGTATACTTCATGAGCAACTAGCAAGATTGTGAGGGACTACAGCCAGTAAAATTATTCCAGTTTTATTAAAAAAAAAAAAAAAGCCCTAGGTACTCACCATGGAGTCTAGCTTGGCATGTGATACACAACAAATTTCATTATACCTCAGTGTAGAGTCTTTCAGATGCCCTCTATGGTAAGCTCCCATCTTGTTCCCTGTTGAGAAAACTCTCTCTCCATCCTCTTCTCTGCATCCCATTTGCCTTTCTGACTGAGGATTGATGATCACACCTAGGGTCCTCCTTCTTGCTTAGCTTCTTTAGGTGTACAGATTTTAGAATGTTTATCCTATATTATATGTCTAATATCCAGTTATAAATGAGGATATACCACATGTGTCTTTCTGCTTCTGGGAAACCTCACTCAGGATGATCTTTTGCAGTTCCCACCATTTGCATGCAAATTTCATGATTTCTTTGATTTTAATTGCTGAGCAATATTCCATTATGTAAATGTACCACAATTTCTGTATCCATTCCTCAGTTGAGGGACAGGGGTATCAAAGTAGATGTTGAGGCTCATAGCCAAACTTTGAGCACAGTTCAGGGAATCTTATGAAAGAAGAGGGAGATAGAAAGACCTGGAGGGGACAGGAGCTCCACAAGAAGAGAAACAGAACCAAGGAATCTGGGCACAAGGGTCTGTTCTGAGACTGATACTCCAACCAAGGACCTTGCATGGAGATGACCTAGAACCCCTGCAGAGATGTAGCCCAGGCATCTCAGTGTCCAAGTGGGTTTCCTAGTAATGGGAACAGGGACTGTCTCTGACATGAACTCAGTGGCTGGCTCTTTGATCACCTTCCTCTGAGGGGGGAGGAGTCTTACCAGGTGGCAGAGGAAGACAATGCAGCCAGTCCTGATGAGACCTGATAGGCTAGGGTCAGATGAAAGTGGAGGAGGTTGGAGAGGGGAATGGAAGGAGATGAGAGAGGGAAGGTGGGACTGGAAGAGAATGAGGGAGGGGGCTGCAGCTGGGATACAAAGTGAATAAACTGTAATTAATATAAAAAAAGTTAAAAAGAAAAAAAAAACCTATGTCTCAAACCCTAGCCTCAATAATCACCATGTGGGGCATCAGGCACAATACAGATTTGGTAGAAATCTATCTAGTCAAGCACACTGAGAAGCTGCCAAAACATCAGAGTGTTTCTACATTTTACATGCCATCGTCACTGTTGGCAATTCTGGTTCCATCTCATCTACTCTCACCCACACTTGGTATGACCAGCCTTAAATTTAGTCATTTTAAATGCTGGTATCTCATTGGGATTATTGTCTAGTTCATGTTGGTTTTCCCTCATGGCGAATAAATTGATCACATTTATTTGAAAAAAAAAAAAAAAAAACCTCAGTGTAAATGTTCTTGTGTGCATATCTTAATGCATTTGTTTTATATTATTAATCTTCCTCCTAACTCAATTATTTTGTTTGAATCATTTTAACTGAAAGTGAAGTATACAGTGCAAATATGTCAAATATTTAAAAGAAGAAAATAGAGCAAAGAGAGAAAAAAAATCAAATAAGGCATTCTTTATTTCAGAGTAGGAGGGCAGCTAGAAAATATACTCATTTCCTCTAAATTATAAAGTTGAAAAAATCATAGGTACATTTGAGTTTTATTGTATTTTTTGGATAAATGAGTCAGAAAGCTTTGTTTAAAAAAATCTAAGTAAAAATTTAAACTTTCTTTAAAATTTAAAGAACTTTATGAACAATCACAGTCCTCTCAAACTTTGACACACAAAATAACTAGCAATAAAATTATAAGTAATTTTTAACAATAATATTTGGTACTTTGATTTCTGTTATATCACTTAAAATCTAAAAGTTCTCTTTTCTTTATTAAATAAGCAATGACAGTGTGCTTAATTTATAATAAATTAATTATCATTTTAAATAAATAGAAAAGAACCATTTCCACATAGGCTGGAAAGAAAGAGCAAACTCAGCTCTATACATTATGGCAATCCACATTTATCTATCAGACTGTTTTCTGGCAGTACTCAAGGTCTTTCCCTTCCTTCCCTCTTTATTATGGTCTGGCATTTATCCTTGCCACCCACAATGGTTTCAACCATCCAATTTCATTACTTTTTTTAGCCTCCAAGGGCTGATGGCTTTTTTTGTTCCTGAAGGCCATTTCCTTCCAGTAATGCAAAGAGGAAATAGTAAGTAAAATCTTCAATGAAGAAATTCCATTTTGTAGAAAAGCAACACAGCAAAATTGATCTCCGAGATTCCATAAAAGCACTGTATACATATTTTAAAGCTTTCTCACAAATCTTCATATATAATATTTTATACCATTATATAAGATCCATTTGCCATGCCAAGGGCTTATCTGACTGTATCTGGTTTTGAAAATGCTCGACATTCCTATGTAAGAATAAGCTAGCTCATTTGCAATACATAAAATGGAAGACCTTCTTCAGGTAGTACACGGATCCACTCTAGCCGTTTGTTATGACAGCGTGTCTCCTTAATTACAAATTTCACAATACACCAGGTGGCAATTCATGAACATATGTATTCCTTTAAGATAAGGCACCGCCAAAATTTTAACTGAGAAAAATAAAACCCAAAGTAAATGGCCACTCACACACACACACACACACACACACACACACACACTAACCAATGCTAGTCAGTCACTCAACCAAAAGCTAAGTGAATTCACAGCAAAGTACTAACACTGAAACTTGTTTGCTTATTTTATTTAAAAAAACATTTAGCTTTAATTTATGTGTAACATTTTGCCTACATGCATGTGTTGCACTAAGTGTTTGCAGTGCCCTTAGAAGCCAGAACAGGGCATCAGAGCCCCTAGAACTGGAGTTACTGAAAGATGTGAGCCTCCATGTAGGTGCTGGAGCTGAACTAGAGTCCTGTACAAGAGCAGCAAGTTGTCTTAACCACTGAGCCATCACTCCAGCCCTTATGTACTTAATAATTTTAAGGAAGTCTTGAAATGTAAAGGAGATAGAGTTGTTTTATATTAAAAAAAGTCAGGGTTTGAATAAAATTTTCTATGTATCACACTATCATTAAGCAGTATCAGTGTTGAAGCCCTGATCTTGACCCCAATATTGGTGATGCAGTTTGATGACCCACCCCTTCTCTTTCAGAGCCTTCTTAAATAAGTACTTTGTATTTGTAAGATAATTTCCTCCAGTACCTGGAGCAAAGAAAAATATCATATGGAATTCCAGGATCATCTCAGCAGACTCTCATGCCCTGAGTTCACACAAGTCTCTGTACGTATTAACACTGGTGTTTTAATATCTTAAACAACGACTTCAGTGATTCTGAAATCCTTAAAGACTTGTCTGATAGGGTCGTCACTGCTGATGAGTTTCCACTCATAGAAAAATCGTATTAGTTTGGTTATTCCAGCTTTTCTTTAATAAATATTTTAATCCATTTATTGTCATGGCCTTTCTAAGCACACATTATAATCTCCTTATCTTTGAACACATCAGTGCCTGCACCATTTGAGGATATTTATATTTGCCCTTTTCAAAGTGATAGCACAGAGTTATAAACATCCTACATGTTTGATTTCTTACAGTTTTGAAATATAAGATGAGGCATTCTAATTATCGATGAACGTTATTGTAAAATAATCTACATATTCACGCACCATGATTTACGTAAATATGTACAATCCCTCTACTATTCATGTGAGCGCTAGTTTGGGTCAATAGGAAAGATGTTTTCATTTTAATGTGCAACTCTGCAAAATATCTGAGGAGAATAACAAATACTACAAGAGGGAATAGAGATAGTTCTGAAATCATGAATAAAAGGGATCAAAAAGAAATGTGCATTGACACTGTGTCAAAAACAATTTGCTGAAGACAGGAATCTTTGAGCTGAGATATGTTTGAGAAGAAACTACTCAGAGAAAAGAACAAAAACAAAAAACCAGACAACAGGCAACAGAAAGAGTATTTGAGATTGAGATATCCTTTGACTATAATATCGCTTCTAATGTTCCAGGTACTAAAACACCCAGATACTAGTGTGGTAAGAACACACACACACACACACACACACACACACACACATAGAGTTGGGGAGGGAGGAAGCAAAGGGGAAAGGGAGAGAGGGAAGAAGGGAAGATAAATCGTAGAGGTTAGAATGAAGAGACAAGTCAGAGAAGTTAGAGAGTAAACAGCATGCCAAAGGCATTTGCTGTTGCTGTTACTTGGTAACAGCATGTTTAATTTTAATTTTTTTTTTTCAGTTATGAAGCAGTGGACATCATGATACTATTTAAATGGGGAATAAATTACAGAGAAGCAGATCATTGGAGTGGAGAGAGAAGTGTTCGGTTGAAGTATGAGTCCAAGTCCATCATGAGGCTGGCATGAGCTAACTTGGTGCTGTGTAGACAGACATTCAGGTGGATGAGACACATTGGAGAAGTATTATGGAATAGAGATTCATTTGGGAGAGAAGACTGGTAGATTTTTCTAGAGTCAGGTAGAAGTAAATGAGATCATGAGGGAGAGCAAACAAATGTGTACAATGAGTGAAATGTGAATCACCTATAAACATTTGGAAAAACATTAGAAATTTCTCTCAGCTATTTAGGCAAAAACCAAGTATTATTAGCACTGGGACATCTAAACCTGTCCGTTTTGCATTAATCGTGGAATCATGACGAATTTTAGAAAAAAATGCCACGTAAGTCCTTTTTACACTTCGTAATCATGTGCAAATATAATACGAGTGGATCGAATATGATTTTATTGTCTACCAAACACCCAAAATGATTTCCCCTTGCTCTGGACAACGTGAGCTGAGCGTGTTCAGTAAAGTGACTAGCCCGCAGTGATTCCTTCCCTGAATTTCTTTGCAGCCAGATCTCCTCAGCAACAAGTAGCGAAAAACACAGAAGCATTGAGACTAGATAGCTCCCATGATGACCTGCGGCTCCCTACGGGCCTAGGGAGGAGGATAAGGAGGCGCTGGATCTTTTTGGCAGACATCCAAACCTGACTCAGCTCTCTCCTTAGCAGCAGCAGGTACACTGAAAGCCCAGCTCTGCACCACAGATCTCCAGGCACACTTTATGCATACCCAAGCCTCAGTGAAAATGGGTCGCTGTGTACCAGCTACACAATGGTTTACTTCTAAAAGGAAATTCTCCTTTGGAAAAAAGAAAACTGTAGTTTTAAAATTTTACCATAAAAAAAAAATTGTCATCAATGGTCAAAACAGTTGGTATAGTTTCCATTACATCAAACACCACTATTGCCTGAGTTAGTCTAACAGTCGTGGTATGGTACTGCCATGCATGAAGATCAGATAGAAGTAGCTTTAAAATTATATTTTTTAAAAAGAAATTCCATTAACTTTAAATTGTAAGAATGAAAAGTCTAGTTTAAATGCTTGAAAATGACCAAAACAGAAAGAAAAAGATGTTTGGTTTTTTTTTTGTTATTTTGTTTTGTTTTGTTTTGTTTTGGAGTGCATAGGGAAAGGAACTAGAAAAGAGAATGTTTCTAGGTAGAAAGGCCCCAACACCAACTCACATTCAGCAACCGAAAATCCCATCATTTGCGTAAAAATATATGCTAATTTGGTCTTTATCTTTTTAAATTAGCTTTGAAAAAAAAAAAATCACCAAACCTCATTCTGGTGAAAATTGTCACTGGATTCAGATAGTTTACGATGGATGTTTTTTGTTTTTGTTTTTGTTTTTAAAAAGACCATGCAAAACTTTTTGCTATGATTAAAAAAGATGGCATTATATTTTGTTGTTGTTTGTTTAATAAATCTTTTGGGATCGCATATATATGAGTGTATATGTGTGTGTGTGTTTTGTGTGTGTGAGTGTGTGTGAGTGTGTGTGTGTGTGTGTGCAAAGGAAAGAAATTCATCCTAAGAGTTCATGATACTCAGTTGTACTACAAACAAAGTTAAAATGAACTAAAACTGAGAAAGGGGATGGTCCCTTATCTGCATCTGAGGGCTTCTCTGGGAAGCGAGGCTTTTCTGATCATTCCCAGGTAAGTCAGCTAAGCTGGGTTTACGTATTCATCTTTGAACACACAAGCTATTATATAGCACACGCGTTTTTATTAGCTAGTCAAGAAGCATGAGCTGACTTTGGTACTGAGACCCATGTAACAATTCTACTGGAGCAGACAGAGATAAAAAGACTATCAAGCATCGCTACCTTTTCTTTGCGTGTTCCTAGAGCCGGTAGGATCAGAAGCCGCAGGGGCGTGGGGGGCAGCTTTGTGGTTGAAATAGTTGGATCTCATTCTGCACGGACCACCCACCCCTTTCAACCCCGCTGTGTCCCTGGTGGCGCGATACTTGGTGGCTATATCCGAATTACTGTGAAAATGGACACAGGTGGGTGTGGCAGTTGAATGGAGTACAGGGAAGACCCTTAAGTCCTCTTTCCGCCACACCCGAGGGAGGAGCAAGAGAGGGGGAAAAAAAAGAAAAGACTTTCACTGACCTGAGACCTGGCCCCACGGATCATGCCCACCCGGTGCGTGCACCTGCGGAGTCTGATCTTCCTCTCTCCCCAGTCTTCTTTCTTGCTTTGCTTCTTTCTTTGAAATCTTGTTGCTCAGAGTGCGGGCAACTACCAGCCACGGATACGCACGCTAGCGCAGCCCAGCCAGAGCACCGGGCAGGATTGGAAATTCAACAGTCGCCACTGGAGCGCCGGCAAGGCCCGCGCGCAGTCTGTTCCTGGGATGCTGGACGAAGCGACCCCGCCCTCGACAGCCAGCAGCGTCGCTGGGCCTCCTTGACACTCCCTGGGCTCTCGGGTCCCCACCCCTCGCCTCCTCCTCCCAACCCTGCGGAGGATGCAGGGCGGAGACCTAGCGGTTGGGCGCGGTGATGCTGGGGACGCCACAGCTCCTGTACTGCGCTCTAGATGAAGGGACAAGAGGGGGTCGCGCAGCCTCCCATCGTCGGCCAGCAAGCTGGGTGGGGTATTGTGCCAGTGTGCACCTATGAGGCCGGCAGCTAAAAGAGCCCTTTCATCACTTCGCCCCTCCTCCCTTTAGTTCCGTCCTTCCCTCCTGTTCAGTGCAATCTACTAATGTTTCCGAGAAGCCACTTTATGTGGCCCTGACGGCCAAGTCAGATAAAAAAAAAAAAAAAAAAAAAAAAATCCTCCAAAAGTATGGCTGAGGGCTGGAGGCTGGGGAGAGGGTGCAAAGAAGCGCTATCCTCCAGGTGTCTCCCCTGGCCCGAAGTTGAGACCCAGAACTGTTCCTTCCATTAGGCTTTGCTATTGGTAGAGCTGGGTCATGGCACTCAAAACTCATTCTCAGGCTGTGCCCTTTTCCTGCTCTTTTAAAGCAAAGGCTGTAGTCTTCTAGATAGGCAAAGAATGCATAGATGTTTTTGAAGGTTTCCTGAAAGCTGTAGAGATTGGTCTAGGTGGGGGGGAGGGAGGGAGGGAGGGGAGAAGACGCAGTCAAGATTTTCCCAGATTTAGGGCTACTCACTTGGATACACAATCTGCCTCACTGACTGTGAGTTTCCGGTGAGCGTACTTGTGTGTGTGTGAGTGTGTGTGTGTGCGCGCGCGCGCGCGCACGCGTGTGTATTAGGACCCAGCTTTCAGAAAGTTCAGGCCAGGCTAGGTGAGCTCCAGTGGGCTCTCTACTGTAGCTTGTTCCCACATCTTCTACTGTGGAAGAGCAGCCTCAGAACTGTGTGACCTGCTGCGTTGGAGGTAAGGGGGACTTGGATCCTGTACCCTTGATAGACAAAAGGGTGCTAGAAATGGTACAAAACCTTTAATTTTTGAGATTGCACTCTAAAGGATTAGTTCACTTGACAGTAATTCTCAGAACCATGTGCTGGACAAGTCACCTTTTTTCCCTGGTTGATTTCAGATGTAGGAAGAGTTCAACTACAACAGAAACGATAATGTCACACTGCTAGTTTTTTTGCAATTCTAATTTTAGAGTAATTTTATGTTCTCAGCAACACTGAGAAGAACACACAGAGAGTTGTTTGTTTGTTTGTTTTTAAGTACTCTTGTTCCCAGACATGCACAGAATATTTTCATTACCAACATCTTTACCAACATGCTGCCTTTACTAAAACTGATGAAGCTACATTACTTAAAAGATCGTTTCTTTATAGCTCTGAAGAGCATTCCACAGACTGGATCTACCATAGTTTACCAATTCACATTTTTATTGCTCTCCAGCACTGGCAATTTTGAGTAAAGCATCTATAACTACATAAATTTGTGTGTGTGTGTGTGTGTGTGTGTGTGTGTGTACATAAGATTTCAACTCCTTTCAGGAAATACCAAGAATATGATCGTTAATTTGTATTTTGCAAGAAGATGGCAAACTGTTCCAATGAGGCCATATCTTTTGTATTCCCACCACCCATCCCTGAGAGTTCCTGCCAATGTCTCTGCTCCTGTTGGTGGTGCCAGTGTTCCAGATTTCAGCTGTTCTAAGAGATGTGTAGTTGCATCTCATTCATACTGTTGATAACATGTATCATTACCATATATACCCATTCATAAGTCGTGTTGATTTGTTCTTGTGTTTTAAGAGTTCTCTGTGCATTGTAGCTAATGTTCCCTTATCAGATAATGCCTTTTTCAAGTGTTCAGTCTGCAGGGCTGTATTATCATTCTTTCTAACCCTGACTTCTGCAGAGTAGAAAGCTTATAAAAATGAGATCTAAATGACCAATTCCTTCTTTCAGGTTTGTATTTTTTTTTGGGGGGGTTACCTATTTCTTTCTCAGTTTTCTATTTCAAGCATCTATTAAAAAAGCACAAACTCAGCCTGGTGTGGTTGCACACGCCTTTAATCCCAGCACTTGGTAGGCAGGCAGGCGGATCTCTATGAGTTTGAGGCCAGCCTGGTCTACAAATTGAGTTCTATGACAGCCAAGACTGTTACACAGAGAAACCCCTGTCTTGAAAAAAAAAAAAAAAAAAAAAAAAAAAAGACCACACACTCTTCCCAGGGCACATCAGCTCTCTAAGAGTTCTCATGGAGGCATGACGAGTATAATTCATTATTTGTCTTAATTTTTTTAATCTTTCAACTCTTTACATTAATCGCAATCATTTACTTTATTTATTTTTGGTTTTCCAAATATTCTGTAATGTGTTGCTATTAGACTATATTGTGTGATTCTTACTTTTTCCTGTTAGCCATATGGATCCTTGTCTGTTTAAACATACAGAGTATCTCCTCGAATATTATTTTGAACATTACAGTGTGTGCTGAGAATTCACCCCATACTATGTGCTGGTACCACATGCAGACATTGTGGAGAGCGCTTTAGAAAAAGGTTGGGTTAAATTTGAATTATGAAAGGCAGAGAATACTTGACTGATCAACCAATGACCACTAAATTTCTAAGAATTATAAAAACTGATCTTCTGTGATTCTGTTAGAAAAATATGAGATATTAATGTGAATAAATTAATGGCTTTCATGCATACATACTGCCATATGAAAAAAGGGGAGAATGCAATTGTACAAGGCCACAGAGGAAGACAATGCAGCCAGTCCTAATGAAACCTGATAGGCTAGGGTCAAAGGGAAGGGGAGGAGGACCTCCCTTATAGGTGGTCTTAGGGAGGGGCATAGGGAGAGAAGAGGGAGGGAGGGTAAAATTGGGAGGGCATGAGGGAGGGGGCTACAGCTGGGATACAAAGTGAATAAATTGTAATAATTTAAAAATAAAACAAAATAATGGAAAAATTAGAAAGTAAATGTGCTTTTAGAATAATATTGTGTTTTAATATAAAAATAATAGACAGTACGTAAAAGGAACTTATTTTCCTGTTTCAGTTGCTGTCTCAGAGGCTTACTGCCTCCTTCTGCTACCCTAGACCTAGTCCTGGAAGCTTCTAGCTTCCATACACTCTTACCCAGGCCTAGAATGTTTTCTGCTTCTGAGACTTACGGCTTAATAAGCTCACCCTTGTTCTTTCTGAACTCTGGGCTGGCTGGTTCGACTCAGCTGCTCTGGCTCAAACTCCTCTCCCAACTGATTTATTCAACCTGGCTTTTCTCTCAGCCTCTGAATTGCTGTGCTTGGCCTCGAACTAATTCCAGCAATCTTTTTTAATCTCCTGGTTCCTTCTCATTCTCTTGCTTGCTATTTCTAGCTTCTTCTCTCATTCAGCCTCTCTCCATAAAACTTTCCTGGAAAAACTCTCTCTCTCTCTCTCTCTCTCTCTCTCTCTCTCTCTCTCTCTCTCTCTCTCTCTCTCTCTCTGCGTTGCCCTTTAAGTAGCTTTCCTTTCCTCTCTCTTTTCATGAGAATTGGGCATATCCTATTCTGTCAAATCTTTTTCTGATTTGTTACCTTTTCTGACACTCAATTAGACATCACTTTCAAACTTGGGTGCTTTCTTCTATAAACTATCTTTTCTTCCTTGTTTGAGATTAAAGGTGTGTACCACCTAAACTTTTCTTTACCTGATAACTTGCTCTATACCAGGCTGACCTTGAACTCACATCTGCTTGCTTCTGTCTCCTGGATTAAAGGTGTGTTTTGTATTTCACTCTGATCACACAGACCTAGAAGGTCTTTGGATGTGATCTCTTGCCAGAACAGCCATGTTCTGAATTAGAGTTCCTCTACATAATACTACTAAAATTAAAATACAGTAGTATAGAGTTTTCCTCAATTAAAATTCTTACAAAATTTACATTTTAATATTTGGTACATGGTAGTGTGTGTATTTGTGTGTGTGTGCTCACACATGCACTGAGATTGAACATAAGATCATGAAGATTCTAGGCAATTACTCTAACACTAGGTTATATTGAAGACTGTCAATATTGTTTAAAGAGAATGGAGTAAAGGGGAATTTACTTCTGTGGGAGTGAAAACATAAATTACAATTATTGCTTTTTTTTTAAGTGTATATGTGTGTGTGTGTGTGTATAAAGCAAACACTGGTGTTCAATAGTAGAACATCAAGTATTTTATATGAAATTCATTGATGAATATCAAACATAAGATGAAGCATTAAATAAAAAAATAATACAAATTGAAACAACTAAACAAAAGTAGGATCCCAGTTGTGTGAGCGTCTGATGTTTTGTGGTCTAGTTTGACATGGTGTGGATTTTGTGCCAGAACACTCCTGTCAAAAAATTAAATATGCTTTGGTTTTTCATACGGTAGGTATTTAGATAGTATAAATGTTTTTTAATTGTTCAGGGAGAATTCTTTCCACGTGGAGACTCAGTCATGGGTGGGTCCTTCATGCAGTCTTTTCATAACCATGATGTGCTTCTAGAAGAGTAGTTTTGTATGGAAAAATGCTGTTACTGATGCCATATTCTTGCAAGAAGAAATCTTAAGGCAAACAATAGGGAGAGGGTTATACAAATCATTAGTTTTCAGATTGATTCCCCATAGAATAGAACAAAGTGAATCTATGTTTGGACCCATTCAGCATATGAAGGTATTTTCCAAACAAACTCTTAGAAGCATGGAACCAGCAACTGAATGAAGGAGGGGGCAAGTTGACCTTGTCTTAACATATAGAAGTTCCAAGCCAAGAGGAAGCCTGCAGAGCATGGAAGAGATCAGGAGCCCAATACCCTGCAAGTTCTGATTGGTTTAAAATTACACGATAGCAGAAATATTCAAGGCAAAAGACACAACGCAGCAAGTTAAGAAATTATCATATCCCCCAAAGGGCTGGTGATGTTTTATGTTCCTCCTTTTCAAAGGAGAAAAAAAAATGAACCCACAATGAGAGAAATACTGGGTCAGTTCCTAAGAAGGGTCTTATCTTACTGTGAGGATAGTTGCAAGTTGATGTTCTGAACAGTAAATTTAAAGGCAAGTCTTAAAAAGAACCAGCTAATTTTTATTTACTTACATGGGAGCTAGGATACTATCCAACATTTAAAATGCATCTAACAATGTACAATTTGCATTGATGGGCATCCAATTATGTACAAAATTTTCCATCTGTACAGAGAAGCAAATATGATAAAAAGCCATTATAAACATCAGCCAATACTAGTAGACCCAGAAACAACAAAAACAAAAATATGATTACGGAAATAAGGTCATAAATTCCGCAGCACATCTCCTTTCAAAAATAGAAAAAAAAATATGAACATTATGATAGGAGAACAAGAAAACAGAACAAAATAAAAATGAAACAAGGGTTGACCGGGTTGCCCAGGTAGTAAAATGTTTGTCATGCATGCATGAATCTGTGGGTTCAGACCTCAGCATTACAGAAATTGGGCATGGTAGAACACACCTATAATTCTAGTATTTGGCAGATGGAAGCCAGAAGATCAGAAGTTCGAGGATATCATTAGTCTATGTAATGAGTTCCAGATCATCTATGTGATATTGTCTAAGAACGAAAGAGATTTGAGAAAGAATATACAATGTTCTTCATATTTCTATATATCCAATATGTGATTCAAGAGTACTTAAAAATTTGGGGACTTAAGTGAAGCTGAGGATACTAACAGAAAACCCAGTGATCCAATTTTTAGATGTAGGAATGTGGGCTTGTTTGAGAGTTCATACTTAGTAAGTATTAAATTTATTTATTTTTATTTCGAATTAGACTTTTTTATGTAGTATGTTTTGATCATGCTTCTTCCCATTCCCTCAACTCCTTTAGGATCATTCCCACCCCCTACCCACCCAACCACATGTTTTTGCACTGTCTTTCTCTCTTTCAAAAAGAAAAACAAATATAACCCATGAAAAATAAAATGAAAACAAGTACAAAAGACCAGCAACACAAAATCAAGCAAGCAAACAAATAAGCAAAAAAGCAAAACAAAACAAAAACAAACAACCCCCCACCCAAAAAAAAGAAAGTTCATAGGGAAGAACACATGGAATTTATTTTGTTTTGGCCAACTACTCACAGATGTGGGGCCTGCTTTAAAGTCTGGTTAATAGAAGGCACAGTGGTTTTCTCTTTACCATTGCATTTCAATTGCAAACGTGTTCTGTTCTTGGTTAGCAGTGGGACCCCTTGTCTAGATCCCACTTTCAGTACTGGGAACTCAGCTGGCTTGAACTGATACAGGTACTGTGAGTGCTGTTACAGTCTCTGTGAGTTCATATGCATAACAGCCTTGTTGTGTCTGGATGACACTGTGTCCTGAGAGTATCATCCATCACCTCTGATTCTTACGATCTTTCTACCTCCTCATTCACATCGATTCCTGAGCCTTGAGGGAAGGATTTTAATGACTTGATGATGTCATCTCATTTAGGAATGAGTGCTCCAGTGTCTGTCAGTCTCTGCACATTTTTAAGTTCTGTGTCTCTGTGTTAATTACCATCTACTGCCAGTAGAAATTTCTCTGTTGTGAGTTGATCGAGTCACTGATTTGTGGGTATATCAGTATGTCATTAGGAGTCATTTTCTCTGCTAAGGATGAAGTTATTAATTTAAAAAACCCCACAATTTTTTATGATGTAAATAACAACAATGGCATTTTTAATATCATGGATTTTTCAAATTCTTGGGTCTTTGTGATTGTGGGTTTTAGTTTGGTATATATTTAGTTCTTATGTAATTAAAAAATGTAAGTTATGTCCTGCATTTTTTTTAAAAATGATAATCAAACTTAAATTACTGGGAGAAGGAATTAAAAGTAAAGGCTGTCTCACCCTCCCTTCTCCATCCCACCTCCCCTATTCCTCAGAAAAGGGTAGGCCCCCTACACACCCACCCCAGCTCATCAAGTCACATTGAAGACTGAGTTTGTCCTCTTCCCTGTGGCCTGGTAAGGAGGGCTTGTCATAGGGAGGTGATCAAAAGCAGGCAATAGTGGCCATGCCTGAGGCAGCCTCATCTCCACTTACTAGTGGACCCACATGAAGCCTAAGTTGCCCATTGGCTGCACATACATGCGGAAACTAGATCCAGTCCATTCATGGTTCTTGGTCGGTGTTTCACACTCCACAGGCCCCTCTGGGCCCTGGTTAATTAGCTCTGTTGGTCTTCTTGTGAAGCTCTTGTCACCTCTAGGTCCTTTTATCGTTCTCCCCACTTTTCTGCTAGACTCCCTATGCTTCGTCCAATGTTTGGTTGTGAGTCTCAGCATCTCTTTTGAACCTTTGCTGGTGCAGCCTCTCAGAGGACAGCTCTGATAGGCTCCTGTCTGCAAGCATACCAGAGTATACATAATAGTGTTAAGGATGGAGGAAGGGTGGACTGGGAAGAGAGAAAGCAGGGGGCTCTGACAGGGATGTAAAGTGAATAAATAAATTAATTAATTAAAAATAAGATGGAGCAGAGATTGAGGGAATAGCAAACCAACAACTGGCTCAACTTGATACCCACCCCATTTGGGGGGGGCAACCCTTGACACTATTAATGATATTCTGCTATACTTGCAGACAGAAATCTAGCATAACTGTCCTCTGAGAGGCTCCACCCATCAGCAGATTGAAAAAGAGCTGAGACTCACAGCTAAACATTAGCTAGAGCTTGGGGAGTCTTTTGGAAGAGTAGGGTAAAGATAGAAGGATAGAGGGATTAAGAACTCCACAAGACCAACAGAGGCAACTAACCTAGACCCATGGGGGGGGGGCTTACAGAGACTGAAGCACCAACCAAAGAGCCCCCTACATATATGTAGCTTATGGGCAGGTTGGTCCTCCTCATGTGCTTTCCCTATTCCCTAGCAGGTGGAGTGAGGGCTGTTTCTGACATGGAATTTTGTGACTGCTTTTGAATCACCTTCCCCTAGCTGGATGTGCTTAGTCCTAACGCAACTTGATGTGCCAGGGAATTGGTTGGTATGGGGAAAGGAAGCTCTTCTTTTCTGAGGAAAAGGGGAGAGGGAAAGGGGAAAAAGGCTGGGAGGGTGGGATCAGGAGGAGAGGAGGGAGGGGGCTTTGATTGGGATGTAAAGTGAATAAATAAATATTTTTTAAAAAGAAGTAACAAACAAACTTACAAACAAATATAGTCTCTGTTTCTTTGTCTCTGCAGTCTACTCATGGGACAGATCAAATCCAGGAAAAAAAAAAACACTCTATCAATTTATTACATTTCTTTAAAGCAAAACATGTTTATATTTTGGATAGATGATCACACATTTAAACTTGGAAGTTTTGATGTTTAAATAAACTTACTTGCCACTAAAATCTTCTAAGACTGTATTCGTTGATGAATAGTAAATCATGTCATATAAAAATAATAGTACACAAGTAGAGTGTTTTCAATAAAACCTTCAGAAAAGTGGAGCTGAGGTGGCTCAGCAGATAAAGCTGGCTTGGCCAAGCCTGAGGGCCTGGGTTATGACCCCTCCAACTCATGAAGGAAGGAAAGAACTGGATCTCAAATTGTGTCCTTTGTCCTTCCCATACACACACCATGGAACATATGTGTATGCACTAATAAGTACATAGTAGCATGTGTACGTGAGCACACACATACACACTGAATACAAAAATATTCTTTAATCTAGAAAAATAAAAGATTTAGCTTTTAAAATTGTTTAAAACTGCTTTAGTTTTGTTTTGGTCACTGAGATTCATGACAAATGTACTGGTCTTTAATGTATGCTCCCAGAGCATCCCTTGTGAGTTCCTAAGTTGCTGCTCTTTTTTTTTTTTTTTTTTTTTTTAATTGAGAAGCTAGTTATTATATGGTCTGCGGGATGTTGCACATGATAGAGTTTATGCTCACCTTCCAGATATGCTGAAAATTCCCTAGAAATATCTTGTTGGGAACTTCAATCAGATAGCTGCTTATGAAGAATACAAGTCCAATACCCCCACCAACACTCCAGTGCCCTAGCTAGAAACACAAATGTCTCCTCTTTGGACTATGATTTACTCCCACATATTCTTGTTAGAGACATACTACAAAAGAATGGTCACAGTCAAGGTAGATCTGAGTTACAAATCAGAAAACAACTGCACTTTTCAAAATTTGTCTTTATTAAACTGGCAGAAAGAAATAAAATCTTTCTTTAGGTTTCTCATTGACATGTAATACTGACTCCTTTTAAGACTCATAATTTCTGTCACAGAGGATAAAACATGAGGCTTGTCTCCTTACAAGGACAGAGAAAGGAGTTTATTCCTAAGTCTCATAGAGAAGAAGCAGAGCATAGCTTGGATGAAACACAGTTTCAGCAAACATCAAGGAGAATGATGCCCAGATAGCCTACCCTGAACTCCAGGTAAGTTTCTAAACAGAAAATCACAGAGAAATATTAGAAGTAGACAACTGGTACCAGGAGACAAATCTGGAGAGAGCCAAATCTGGGGTAGGGCGAGTAAGAAGTCCTTTTGGATCCTTCATGGTCATGGACACCATTGATTGAAAGGTTAACTTGATGCCAGCCAAAAGAAAAGAGTTTATTTGCAACCAAGTGAGGTAACCAACAGAAAAAAATCACAGATTCTAGTCATATATTACACAGCCTTTGAACTGAAGTGGTAGTGTGGTCTATGGCCAAGGCATGGAAGTAAAAGGGAAGGGGAAGAGGGATGGGGGTTAGCAGCTGTAAAATAACAGTCAAAATTGCATTGGTCAGCACGAGTGACATGGCTGTTGCTTTATCATTAGCCGTTTCTGCTCCAGGGCTATGATGAGAAGGCATTCTCTTACATATACTCCTCAAGTGGCACTGGTATGTTCTACAAGGAAGTAAGCTAAAGCTTACTTTAGCTTTACTGGTAAGCTAACTGGTTAAGTTAGCCAGATAACTAGACGTTGGTGTCCAGGAAGCTAGAACCATTTGGCTGGCAACTGAGGTATATCAGGCACGACAGGAGTCAGAGCCCCTCTGTTTCAGTCTTCCCATCAGTGTCCTAACTGTTTAGTTTAATATCGTAGAGTCAGTCGGCATATTTGGAGTCATTATTCTTAAATCAGAAGACGTTGGATTTATCTGCCTGAAGGCACAGTCAAGGAGGAGCAGAGCTGTTGACTTAGTTTGATTCTGATGCACGTTATTTCTAGAGAGAAGCCCGCCATTCTGTCTCATAAGTACAATATACACACTCAGAAAATATTGTTTGGGTTGAAAATAGGATTGTATATCTGTGTAGAAGAACACAATAAACTTAGGTACATAAGCCTGTCATCAGCTCATTTGTTCACAAACACACCTGTTGACTGAAGTTAAATATGTTAAAGAAAATATCACACATCAGAATCTGGAGAGCGGAGTACCAAAGTCATTTCCTGGGCCCTCAGTCGTCTCTGATAGGTCCCTTAATGTCCGTTTATTTAGTCCTTTTCCTGTGTAAATGGAAACACTCGTGCTAAGTTATACCAGTGTATTTTATTCCTCGGCACTTTTAGTTCTTTTATTAATATATGCAACATACTGACTTAAAGAAAAGCTAAGTTTAATTTCACTGAAACATGTGACTTGGTAGAAGTTAAAAGACGCTATCAAAGAATACTTAGTTGAATGGTGGCCATAGAAGGGAGTAAAACCTTGACTTTAGAGCACATAATCAGAAATGCTTTCTTCATAATGTAAATTCTAGCATGTCATATATATATGTGTGTGTGTGTGTATACACATATATGTATACATACATATATGGAAATAGATTGATTAATTAATCTGACATCCCATGTTGTAAACATGTCAAAACGTTATATCGTACCTCCATATATAGACTTGTAGTTCTTTCTTGTCAATTAAACAGAACAGAAATCCCAGCAACGAACGCTTGTGCAAGCATAGTTCCCTAGTTACTTAAATATTCAAAAAATTACCGAGCGCTAACTTTTTTTCAATTGTATGCCAATGTACAAACTCAAAAGTCTACTGTATATATTTTGAATTCATGATATTCTTTTTTTTTCTCGAAACTTCCCTTGCTCATCTTTGATAAACACTTCCACTTACTGCCACCTGGTGGTCAAAAGCTGTAGCCCAGCATAGGCTGAATTAACAGCCTGGACAGAAATGTTTGGCAATCAGACCTATCTTCATTAAACTAAACAAAAGCACATATAAAACATGGAGTCCCTTTTTTGTTTCGCATTACTCCTGGCATGGGGTCTGCCGTGGACTGTGATTGATATACTCAACATTATTTCATTGGGGAAAACTGACTATCTCTTTCCCAGCAGTGTGGGTACGGAGACAGAGAAGTTCTGGGAGGAGTTGAAGGAAGAGAACAAATATGATCAAAATATATTGCACAAACATTCTAACAAACGCATATTAAAATTCATCTTCAAATGGCATCAAGACAGTCTTTCTGACCACAATCTTTCAAGGAGTTAGTTTCGGTTTATATATTCTACATACATGATTTGAGCACCATTTTCTTTCTCATTAGATATCTACAGTAGTTTGTGATTATTGTATAATTGTATGGAATCTTTTAGCACTGAAAAGCTTTTTCTAAACATTTTCATATAATCAGGACTCAGATACACACAGCAGATACAGAAATCTTCCCTGAGTCAAGAAGTCTCTCATCTTGTAATCAACTTGGTCTCTCTTTATTTAAAAACAAACAAATCAAAGATATATATTTGTACGTTTAAAGGATCCCAACAGCAGGGGAAGAGTAGGAATGAACCTAGGCATTTGCACATGTTTCTTTCTAAATTTTCATTCTGAAACTCTAAATATGATTAAAAATTCCAAGACCTATAAATTAGTTTTCAAGTAAAGAATCTCAAATAAAAATACTTAATCCCTGGGGACCTCTTGCCTCCTCTGCAACAACAGGAAAAGATGGGAGAAAATTAAAATTGAGGTTGGACAGGTATGAGGTAGAGTCAGTGGGCAGTTCAGTGCTCTTGCACTTTGCTGGGATGGAGCATTTTGCCCTATTACCCACAGATGACCACCTCAATTTGAAGATCTTATATAGCACATTTTCTAAACCCTCCTTGACCTACAAAGGATGTCTGCATATTCCCACTACATCTGAAAATATCCTTATTGAACAGAGTGTCATATTTTATTGTAATTGTAAGTTGAGTGCCAACAAAGGCTTCTCAGAAAAAGTGATGCTTCATTTGGACCAGAGAGGTTGCTTAAGAATTTGGTGTCTGAGTTTGAATAAGAAATTCCAGGCAAAGGGGACATTGTGCACAATGACAAATTCTTTTCAGACACTTCAGTTCTGTGTACAAGTCAGGATGTACTTGGAAGATGAAAGAATATGAGACAAGAGGAAGAAGCAATCAAAGGTTCTGAATATTACCTGCCAAACTGTCAGCCCCTTTTCAAAAAGAGATAAGTCAAATGTTTCAAAACACCTTGTCATCATCAGATTTTTTTTTAGAAGCATCATTCCTATTATGAAAGAAAACTACAGCCGTGCATGCTAGCTCATACAAATCATGCAAATCATCTTGATCTTCAGCACTCACAGGGATCCACCTGCCTCTGCCTCCCAGGTGCTGGGATTAGAGGTGTGTGCCACCATTGTCCAGCTTCAATCATTTCCTAGATGAACACTTGTTAGTTGAGAGACTCATATTGACAGTGGTGCACAGAGAGGAGAGAAAACATGGAGTGCTTCCTCAGATCTGGTACATCACAGGGACAGAGAGGAAACTGAGCTCTTCCGTACTTCCTCTCGGGGGAAAAATGGACTCATATAGTCAGAAGCAGTACGGCTACTGTTGGTTTATATCTGAGATTCTGTTTGGGAACTGCCTTACATTGAAGGGAGCTGCCTCACACAAGATTGTAGTTCTTCAGTAATTGCAGTCTACATCCAATGAACAAATGAACACAGGCACAAGTGTCCCCCTCCTCCCTTTGTTTTTGCTTTAACCACCTGTGAGTCCCTGGAGGAAGGCAATCAACTTCTCTACTATTCAGGCTAGAAAGTGCTTTCCAAAGAAACACTACAGCAACCTTTTGGCTTAACATCTCTGCAAGAGAAGCAAGCAGAAGCATTGCACAGCAATGCTTAGCAAATAGAGTCAATTCCCTCATGTTAAAGTATTACGGGAAAACTGCAGGCATTTTGAGGAAAAGAGTCTGCAGTCTATAGATTTTGGCATTATTCGTGACTCTTCAATTAAAGGAAGAAAATAAGGAATTGGAAGCCAAAGAATGAATTGGCTAATTGATAGTATCTTAGGAGCATTGAAAGGAGACAGGAAGAGCCTTCCAAACAATGGAGCTAGCTGTTTGCAGAAAGGCTCTAGACTATTGATCTCCACTGAAGGAAAGTCAGAAGTTGAGAACCAGGGGAACACATTATAAAACTGGTACCCACTTTGGGCCAGCATTGTCTCTACATTGTCTGGAGACCCTGTTACTATTTTTTGTTACACTTCACTTTATCATGTGATTAAAGCTTGTGGTATATTACAACTTAATACAGGCCATGAGAGACACTGAGACTGAGTCCCAGTGAACACGATTGCTTTTACTAACCTCTTCCGTCATTGCTCCATATACAGGGGTGCCATCCTACTCAGCAACTTCAGGAGGAGTGGAGAAGGGAGATGATGGATGGTGATGGATGGTTGAGATGATTGGTACTCGCTCATTGTAGCTTTGCTAATCTACTTCATAAATTGTGGAAGATTTTCATATTATACATTCCCAGTAAATGATTCACATCACCACATAGTATTGTCAAGGACATTTAGGTCTCAGAAATTCAAAACAAAATGTCTCAATTTTGATTACTTACTTTCTTTAACATTTTTCTTTCAGTTGTTTAGCTTTCTTAGTAAATTGATTTTGTAATGTAACTGACAAAAAAGCTGCAAAATAATGTGTTATTACTTTGTTTCTTCTCAGCATGTAAATTTAAAATTATTGCATGTGCACAAAGGGAAATATAGAAGCTTTTCAGTTTCATGAGGTCCCATTTATTGATTGTTGCTCTTAGAGCCTGTGCTGTTGGTGTTCTGTTCAGGAAGTTTTCTCTTGTACCAATGAGTTCTAGGGTATTCCCCACTTTTTTTCTAGCCGATTTAATGTGTCTGGTTTTATGTTGAGTTCTTTGATCCACTTGGACTTCAGTTTTGTGCAGGGTGATAAGTATGGATCTATTTTCATTTTTCTATATGTAGACATCCAGTTGGACCAGCACCATTTGTTGAAGATGCTATCTTTTTTCCATTGTATGGGTTTTGGCATCTTTGTCAAAAATTAGGTGTCCATAAGTGTGTGTTTATTTCTGGGTCTTCTGTTCGGTTCCATTGATCCACCATTCTGTTTCTATGCCAGTACCATGCAGTTTTTATAACTGTTGCTCTATAGTACAGCTTGAGATCAGGGATGGAGATACCTCCAGAGGATCTTTTATTGTAGAGGATTGTTTTAGCAATTCTGGGTTTTTGTTATTCCATACGAAGTTGAGAATTTTTCTTTCCAGGTCTGTAAAGAATTGTGTTGGCAATTTGATGGGAATTGCATTAAATCTGTAGATTGCTTTCGGTAAGATGGACATTTTTACTATGTTAATCCTGCCAAGCCATGAGCATGTGAGATCTTCCCATCTTCTCATATCTTCTTCTATTTCTTTCTTCAGAGACTTGAAATTTTTTTTTCATACAAGTCTTTGACTTGCTTGGTTAGGGTTACCCCAAGGTACTTTATGTCATTTGTGGCTATTGTGAAGGGTGTTGTTTCCCTAATTTCTTTCTCAGCCCTTTTGTCTTTTTTATACAGGAGGGCTACTGATTTTTTTTAGTTAATTTTGTGTCCAGCCACTTTGCTGAAGGTGTTTATCAGCTGTAGGAGTTCCCTGGTAGAGTTTTTGGGGTCACTCACGTATACTATTATATCATCTGCAAATAGTGATAATTTGACTTCTTCCTTTCCAATTTGTATCCCCTTGATCTCCTTCAACTGTCTTATTGCTCTAGCAAGGACTTTCAACACTATGTTGAAGAGATATGGAGAGAGTGGGCAGCCATGTCTTGTCCCTGAATTCAGTGGGATTGCTTTAAGTTTCTCTCCATTCAGTTTGATGTTGGCTATAGGCTTGTTGTATATCGCCTTTACTATGTTTAGATATGTGCCTTGTATCCCTGATCTCTCCAATACTTTAAACATGAATGGGTGTTGGATTTTGTCAAATGCTTTTTCAGCATCTGGGAGATTATCATGTGGTTTTTTTCTTTCAGTTTGTTAATATGGTGGATCACATTGATGGATTTCCGTATATTGAACCACCCCTGCATACCTGGGATGAAGCCTACTTGATCATAGTGGATAATATCTTTGATGTGTTCTTGGATTCGCTTTGCAAGTATTTTGTTAAGTATTTTTACATCAGTGTTCATAAGGGAGATTGGCCTGAAATTCTCTTTCTTTGTTGAGTCTTTGAAACTGAAAAGCTTCTGTAAAGCAAAGGACACTGTCATCAAAACAAAGCAACTGCCTACAGATTGGGCAGAAATAAACAGACCCAGAAATAAACCCACACACTTATGGACACCTAATTTTTGACAAAGATGCCAAAACCATACAATGGAAAAAAGATAGCATCTTCAACAAATGGTGTTGGTCCAACTGGATGTCTACACATAGAAAGAATCTTCACCAACCCTTTATCTGACAGAGGACTCATATCCAGCATATATAAAGAACTAAAGAAGCTGAAAAGCAGCAAACAAGTAATCCACTTAAAAAGTGGGGAACAGAGCTAAACAGAAAACTCTCTGTAGAGGAATATCGAATGGCAGAGAAGCATTTAAAGAAATGCTCAACCTCATTAGCTATTAGGGAAATGCAAATCAAAACAACCCTGAGATTTCACCTTACACCCATCAGAATGGCCAAGATCAAAAAATCAAGTGACAACACATGCTGGAGAGGTTGTGGAGAAAGGGGAACCCTCCTCCACTGCTGGTGGGAATGTAAACTTGTACAACCACTCTGGAAATCAATCTGGCTGGGGCTTTCTCAGACAACTAGGAATAGCGCTTCCTCAAGATCCAGCCATACCACTCCTAGGCATATATCCAAAAGAGGCTGAAGTACACAAAAAGGACATTTGCTCAACCATGTTTATAGCAGCTTTATTTGTAATAGCCAGAAGGTGGAAACAGCCCAGATGCCCCTCAACTGAAGAATGGATGCAGAAATTGTGGTATATCTATACAATGGAGTATTACTCAGCAATGAAAAATAAGGAAATCATAAAATTTGCAGGTAAATGGTGGGACCTGGAAAGGATCATCCCGAGTGAGTTGTCCCAGAAGCAAAAAGACACACATGGTATATACTCACTCATATAAACATACAACATAGGATAAACCCACTAAAATCGGTACATCTAAACAAACTAAGCAAAAGAGAGGACCCTAACTAAAATGTTCAATCCCCATCCTAAAAGGCAAAGAGGATGGACATCAGAAGAAGAAGAAAACAGGAAACAACCTAGGAACTTGCTACAGAGGGCCTCTGAAAGCCAGAAGAAGAAAACAGGAAACAACCTAGGAACCTGCCACAAAGGGCCTCTGAAAGCCTCTGCCGTGCAGACTGTCAAAGCAGATGCTGAGCCTGATGGCCAACTGTCAGGCAGAGTGAATGGAATTTTATGTAAGAAGTGGGAAATAGCAAGAGCTGGAGAGGACAGGAACTCCACAAGGAGAGCAACAGAACAAGAAAATTTGAACACAGGAAACTTCCCAGAGACTCATACTCCAACCAAGGACTATTCATGGAGATAACCTAGAACCCCTGCACAGATGTAACCCATGGCAGTTCAGTGTCCAAGTGGGTTACATAGTAATGGGAAGAGGGACTGCCTCTGACATAATCTGATTGGCCTGCTCATTGATCACCCCCCACCCCCTGAATGGGGAGCAGCTTTACCAGGCCACAGAAGATGAGAATGCAGCCACTTCTGATGAGAACTGATAGTCTAAGATCAGAAAGAAGGAGAGGAAGACCTCCCCTATTGGTGGACTTGGGGAGGGGCATGCATGTAGAAAAGGGAGGAAGGGTGGGATCGGGAGGGGAGGAGGGAGGGGCTTATGGGGAGATACAAAATGAATAAAGTGTAATTAATAATAATAATAAGAAGAAGAAGAATAAAGAAAAAAGGGAAATATATTATGGTTTACATTGAAGAACATTTCCATTACTTATTATAATTCTGGAAATGCTCAGAATGAAATTTGGACCCCTTATAATACATGGTAAGTGATATACCACTGAGGTAAAACTTAGGCTTTAAAATAATTTTTTTAAAAGCATGTGAAGGAAACAGTCTCTGCTTTAGGGGCAAGGGAAGTTTACCAAGTGTGTGGTCATTAGGGTTATTGAAACATTCTAGGCTCTAGTTCTTCATCATGAGAACAATAACAGCTGACTACAATGAATTTGCAAAGATTAAGTAAAACCACATCTACATAGATACTGGAGAAAGCCAAATGAAAGCAGTGGTGATGTTCAATATTAACTACACATGTGACTATGTAGCTATTTTTTTTTAACTTTTATTAATTACACTTTATTCATTTTGTATCCTCCCATAAGCCCCTCCCTCCTCCCCTCCCGGTCCCACCCTCCCCCCCTTTCTGCATGCATGCCCATCCCAAGTCCACTGATAGGGGAGGTCTTCCTCTCCTTTCTGATCTTAGTCTATCAGTTCTCATCAGAAGTGGCTACATTGTCAGGGTTCTAGGTTATTTCCATGAATAGTCCTTGGTTGGAGTATGAGTCTCTGGGAAGTTCCCTGTGTTCAAATTTTCTTGTTCTGTTGCTCTCCTTGTGGAGTTCCTGTCCTCTCCAGCTCTTACTATTTCCCACTTCTTACATAAAATTCCATTCACTCTGCCTGTCAGTTGGCCATCAGGCTCAGCATCTGCTTTCACAGTCTGCATGGCAGAGGCTTTCAGAGGCCCTCTGTGGCAGGTTCCTAGGTTGTTTCCTGTTTTCTTCTTCTGGCTTTCAGAGGCCCTCTGTAGCAAGTTCCTAGGTTGTTTCCTGTTTTTTTCTTCTTTGGATGTCCATCCTCTTTGCCTTTCAGGATGGGGATTGAGCATTTTAGTTAGGGTCCTCTCTTTTGCTTAGTATGTTTAGGTGTACAGATTTTAGTGGGTTTATTCTATATTGTATGTTTATATGAGTGAGTAGCTATGTTTTTTTAAATGTTTATAGCTTGGCATACATTGGCACACAATCCCTTCAATCCTTATTGCAATGCTATTGTTACCTATTTGTATCATCCTTTCAAACATGCTTGATACAAACTTATCTTAAACAAAGACAAAATGTGTTAAATTAATAGTTGAAAGGAAAGAAAACAAAACAAAACAATGTTGCTGTACAAATACTAGAATCTAGAGTTGAGGTTTCAATGTTGGCTACTACTTCTGAGACTGTATCCTTTGAAGATGCCTTGCTACCACCTTTAGCAGAAGGTAACCAAAAATAACCATAGAGAGAATGAGGGAGGATAAGAAAGATGCTGGAAGGGAGGGAGAATTAAAGGCTAGGAGAGAATATAAAAGAATATTAAACAACAACAAAAAAAAAAACTTAAAGAAAAGTTGCTACATGAAACACTTGTTTTAATTTAATTTTGAGAGCTTTATCCACACAGTGCATCCTGCTCATAAGGTCAATTCTCTTTTTGTCTACTTACTCTTTCCATCAGTCTCAGCTTAGGCAAACTATCAGCTCCCAAGGCCAGGTCCAGCCTTTCCCACTTGATACTATCATAACACTTTGAACTTTGTTCTATCATACTTAACACATTTAAAAGTTAATGCACTGTGTGGTTATCTTTGAATTTTTTTCACAATTTATTCATTATATATCCTGATTGAAGCCCCCTCCCTCATCTCCTCCCAGTTCTACCCTCCTTTCCTCTTCCCCCCTATTCCCTTCCCCTAGTCCA
The DNA here is from genome assembly GCF_030254825.1 of Meriones unguiculatus. NCBI lineage: Eukaryota > Metazoa > Chordata > Mammalia > Rodentia > Muridae > Meriones > Meriones unguiculatus. The sequence goes on from NC_083356.1 coordinate 106,025,920, forward strand.
CTGAAAGAGGGAGTTCTCCTCTATTGCCACCAGCCCAAAGCTTATCAAATCTCATCAGGACTGCCTGGAACCTCTTCCTTTGTGGCCTGGTAAGGCCTCATTGCCAGGGGGAATTGATCAAAGAGCAGGCAATTGAGTTCATGACAGAGGCAGCCTCTGCTCCCCTTACTTGGGGATCCACATGGAGACTGAGCTGCCAATAAGTACAGTCAGATAAACCAATGTTCCGTGAAAAGTGAGACTGCCTACTCTGCCCATACCATTCCCTAGTGTTAAAGATGTCTTGAAAAGAGAAACAGCTCCACTGTTAAGAAATGAAGAACATAAGTAGCAGGAATCAGACTTGCACCAGTGAAGGCTTTCTAGATGAATCCAAACAAAGGTCAAAAATTAGATCTAAAAATGATCTACTTCAAATTATTCCAAAAATTTCAGTGATAACTTACAGACTTATTTTTTAATGTCAGAAACCAAATTTAAACAAAAGAACTATGAAGAAATAATTTTGCTGGACAGCATTCCATATGTTCATGGATTCAAAATTCCTGATTATATTTCTAGCAAATGAATCCACGCTAAATTCAAGAGAATGTTAAAAGGATCTTGTACCTGATCAAACATAATGTATCCTGAGGATCTAAGAATGGTCAACATGAAGGATGGTATACATGAATAAATTTCTGTTACAATCTAATATAATGAATGATGAAAATTATAAGAACCTCTCAGTAGGTGTAATTTTTTTTTTTTTTTTTTTTTTTTTTTACAAAATACAAATTCCTTTAACGACAGATACTTAATGGTGTTGATATAGAGTGAATGTATCTAACTGTAATTCAGGCCATCTATGAACACCCACTGTAACTATATATTTGATGTTAGTGATTAATATTTCACCGTAATATTTATATGACAGCACAAGTACATGTTTTCCTCATTTCTGCTTCTCATAGTATTGGGATCCTAAGAGGCAACATGTAGGTACCACTAAGAAGCTATGATCATACACATGAGAAAAGAAAAAAAAAGTATAATTGTGTATGCCATGAACTTATATAAAGAAAATAACTCATGAAGACATTTAAAGATTTTAAATGTTTTGTGACATAACATACTGGATTTCAGAGACTGCTTCAACTGTGCTTAGACAGGGTGTGTGCTCCGCAGCTGTTGGTCCTGTTCCACTTTGGTTTAGTTATCCCATCTTGTCATTTCTGATCATCTAGTCTTGTTCAGTACTGGAGGAGGACTGTAAAGACTCTGATCAGTTGTCTATTTCTCCTGTTCCACTTTGGTTTAGTTATCCCATCTTGTCATTTCTGATCATCTAGTCTTGTTCAGTACTGGAGGAGGACTGTAAAGACTCTGATCAGTTGTCTATTTCTCCTTAAAACTTCCTCTGTTTTGCTGAATACAAGTTCATGTGTATGTATGCATGTGCCTGAACATGTGTGTGTGCGTGTGTGTGTATTAAAGCCAAGTGCTGATAACTCATCTCTTCCTCAACTGCTCTTCCCTCTATTTTTTTTTTGAGGGAAATGGTGGGAACTAGGAAAGATCATCCTGAGTGAAGTATCCCAGAAGCAGAAAGACACACATGGTATATACAGACTTATAACTGGATATTGGACATATAATATACTAATATACATATACTAAAATCTGTACACCTAAAGAAGTTAAGCAAGGAGGACCCTGGATAAGATGATCAATCCTCATTCAGAAAGATAAACAAGATAGACATCAAAAGAGGGAGAAAACAGGGAACAGGGTAGGAGTCTATCACAGAGGGCCTCTGAAAGACTCTACTGATCAGGGTATTAAAGCAGATGCTGAGATTCATAGCCAAACTTTGGGCAGAGTGCAGGAAATCTTATGGAAGAAGGTGGAGATAGGAAGACCTGGAGGGGACAAGAACTCCATAAGGAGAGCAACAGAGCCAAAAATTTTGGCCACAGGGTTCTTTTCTTAGTTTTTCTTGAGACAGTGACTAGCTTCATAGCCTCAGGCTGGTCTTCAGCTCATAGTCTTTCTGTATCTTCTTTCCAAGTGTAGGGTTTACAAGCATATGTCACAATACCTGATTGTATTGCTTTTTTCAAAAATAAAATATAAGGTTTAGATTATTTACAATTAATTTAATTATTATTCTTTTAAACTAATGTATGCCTCTAGTCTACCATTTTGCTATTTGTTTTCTGTTTCTTCTGTTCATTCTGTCAACTGTTTTCCTTTAAAATATTTTTATTGATAGGAGTCTATCATGTCCATTATGTTGGCATAGTATCCAACTTTTTTGTTTGTTTGTTTGTTTTTTAAGCTGGTACTCCACAAATCTATTTATTTCCTTGATTTGTACAGACAATAAATGATACTGTGCTACTTCACGTACATCCGTCACTTTTTGTGTGACCTGTGTGCGTCCCTGTGTATGTGCATTAGAAATGTAAATAGCATTGTGCAATGTCATATTTTTATTTTAAGATTTATTTTTGTTTATATATGAAAGTTTTCTTCCATGTATGTGTATGTTTCATCTGCAAGCCTGGTACCAGTGAAGGACAGAGAGCTTGTCAGAACTCATGGCACTAGACTTGCAGATGTTTGTAGACTGCCACAGGGTGCTGGGAACAAAATTTAGGTCCTCCACAAAACACCAAAAGCTCTTGATTTTTAAACTTATCACTTTATAAATATTTAAAAATATGTCATTCATATAGCGATGTGCTCACAATTTTTTCCAGTCCTTTGTTTACATTCAGATTCAGCCTGGTGTGCCATGTTCTCCACCAGAAGAATTCTGTCTGATCTGTCCTGTAACAAAGTACTGTTGAGAATCAATTTAGGTAACATTTGCTTGTGTGCAAAATACTCATCTTCATGTCAGTAATATCCCTAGATTATTCCATACTGGTCAATAGATCACTGAGGCAGGGCTTTAAAAAAAATATATATATATATATATATATATATATATATATATATATATATATACCTTTTCTGTAGGTTGTAATCCTGGAGAGTCATGAAGTTTATTTTCTCATTTTGAAAGATTTGGTTTTTTTTTTCTCTCTCTCTAGTACTTTTCAGGGTTGTAAAATTATTTTCTATTTTTTCCTCTTACATTCTTAGTGTCATCTAACTCATGCCCAGAGTTATATAATATGTAAGGTGTAGTTTTGTGTTATAATTGGCTTCTTTTGTTATTTATGTTTTGACTAAAATTGTTATGGGTAAGAGTGACATTCCTGCTTCTTTTCTACTGTGAATTCCGGTTTTAATGAAATGCTGGACATAGCCTGGGGAGACAGCTCTGGTGGGAAACCATTTGCCATGCAAGCATGAGCATCTGCGTTTGACCTCTACAAATGAAAAGGAACCTGCACAGTGTGTGCTCCGTCCTCCGAGCTTTGGGGTGGGTGAGAAAAGAGAATCCCCAGTGCTTGCCAACTAGTCAATCAAAGTTCGTGAGCTCCAGAAAAATAAAAAATAAAAAAAGTGGGAATTCCCACAAAAGGGCACAGAGGCTCAAAGGTACTTGTTGCCAAACGAGACAACTTGAGTTCAATCCTCAGGTCCCACATAATAGAAGAAGAGAACTGCCTTTTGCAATGTATCTTTTGACATTCATACATGTGCTACAGTGTGGTCATATTCCCACATGGGTGTACACACGTGTGAAAATTTAAATAAGTACATAAGTATGATTTAAAACAAAAACAAATAAAAATCAATTGAGGAAGACACTTGACCTTGACAGCCTCTCAACCATACCCAAACTGTGTATGTGCACACATATGCACACACATACACACACAAAACTACATACTATACTGACCGCTGAACAATGTGAATTTTATGTCATTGCACATTAGATTTCAGTTCACTCTTAAATACAGCATGCTATCATGTTATTTGTTGATCCTTTCTTTGGAACATAGTATAAAATAGTATATGTGTCCAATCTATAGTAATCTTTTAACGTAGGGCAGAGAATCTTAAATTTTGTTGTCTCCTGCTCCTCTGTGTCATTACACATTATTGTGTTTATTGTTTAAACACAATTTCTCTTTTGCATTTTTGTTCCTTTTGCCCTGGGAGATAGCAATGTTGATTATAGTTACACCTTCATAAATGGAATCTTTGACTCAGACCTTATCACTAAATGAAGAAAACCCCAGTGATTATGCCCTTCACTATGACAGCGCAAAGTTGGTTTTTTTGTCTTTTATCATTGGCATATTTATTATTTATGCACTAAACAAAAAAATTGAGCAGGAAATAACTAAGAAGTGGAGAACAAATCTCTAACAGAGTAATCATAGAAAACTCTTCAGCACTGTAGGACTGGAATTTCTAGAAGAAAACATTTTTTAATATCATTAAAACAATAAGCAAACATTTAATTTTGTAGAGAAAAGATTGATAAATTTTTTATCCAATACAATTGTCATCAAAATACAAAAGTGCACAGCAAAATGAAACACAGAGGGAGACAGCATTGCAGTTAGACAGACAAATACCTGTAAGTGCTATTTAATAATTCATGGTATGGTTAGAACAATATGCCACATTTCTGTTTCTTGTTGAATATTTGTGCAAAGGGTCAAGAGCTTTGTACCTTCAGCATGTGACCTAATTATAGGAGTCTCTGCCTCATCCTAACCAATAGTAGCAACTGAGTTTAGATAATTGTGCTGACAACCTTGGCTGATTGAGCTGTATCCAAAAGATATGATATTTGAAATCCAATACACACTCCCTGGTTGGGAAAGTAGTGTTCTCCACTTTCATCTTACATAATAAAAAGATAATATAATTATGCTGAAGACCCATGATAGTTATTCCAGGAAGGTGCGGCGAGTCACATGATGCTTCTTGTCATTGGCGTTAAGAGAATAGATGAGAATGGCTTCAAAGCCTTCAAGATGCTTCATTAGACACACGTCAGGACTGAACCATTTTCCAGAATCACCCAATTATAGAGTAGGTTTATGATAGTAGCTTTGGCTTCTTACTTTCTCTGAAGTATTACTCTCAATTTGGATTCCTGAGACTTCAAGATGTTTTCACATCTCTGGTTAGTGCTGCATTTTTTTTATTACTGCTACAGTATACAATAGCTTTCTGCAGAAAATAATACAGGTCAACTCAAGCTAATGCACATGCAATCAATGCCTTCCTTGCAAAGCTTTTAATCACATTTTCTTCCTGTGTAGATCAATAGCTAATGAAGGTATCCAGTTACTTCTCTCAGAGTGTATTTGGGAATAGCATTAAGTGAAGAGAGCATGAAATGGCCACCTGTTTATAATTATACATTATTTATGAGACAGTTTCTGTGTGCATCAAATGCTGCTGCTGAGGAGAGCCACACAGACACTGGCTTAATGTACTTGGGGGACATTCCAATAAAATCTTTGCATGAATTTGCTAAACTCAGAGATTCCTTTAGCAGAAAGTGAGGTGAAGGCAATGCTAGATATTTAATAAGACTACAGCACCTTAAAAATAAATCTTCATTGCTCACTGTGACTTAAACGATGCATCTCCTTTAATTAAACTAGTATTCCTCTTGAGGAATCTTACGTATCCTAAATATTTCAGAGTTCATCTTAATTCGAATATATTAACACTATGTTGAAAGGACAAGTAAGTTCCTCAACTTGAACTCCAAGCAGGATGGAAAGAGCAACTAAAACTGATTACTTGGCAAATTCTGGTAGCTCTTTCACACATGGATACAAAGTGGCATATTCTGTGTATTGTATTGCACGACTAGACAGGGCATCCCATGCCCTTAATCTTGGTATTTGGAAAGAAAAACAACCTTGAATTAACAAGGCCAGTGTTAGCTAAGTACTACATTCCATGCCACCTTAAGCTACAGAGGGAGCCCCTGTCTCAAAGATAAAAAACAAAATAAACTAAGCATGAACAACGTCATCTGTGGGATAGGATGTTCTGTTCTTGGGCATATCACAAGCAGTGATATAGGGGTGGTTACAGTAGATTTAACTTCCAAACTAATGTCTAATGCTTCCGTGCCAGTTTACAACTGTGTTACCATCAACTGTGAATGAGAATTCTTTTTCCCTACATGCTCACCAGCCAGGATTTGTTCTCAATTGCTTTCGTTGATCTTAGATGCTCTGACTGGAGCAAGATAAAACATCGACCTTATTTTAACTTCCATTTCCCTAATTGTTAAGGGTGATAATACTTTGAGATGTTTCTTAATAATTTTATCTTCTAGTAAGAATTCTGTTAGGTACCATAGCCCATTTAAGTTAATTATTAATTAATCAATTAATTTTACATCTCTATCAAAGCTTCCCCACCCCCTCTTCCCCCTAGTCCCTCCCTGTCACCTTACGTCCTTGCCATCTTCCTGCCTTGTCCTCCCTGTCTCCTCAGAAGACACAGCTGGCTTTTTAAATATAAAGTTTTATGAAGTAGAAGTTTCTGGCTTCTTTGAAGACTCAATTTTGTCATGTGATGTTTTCCTGGAGGCTGGCTTGTAAGAGGGCACATGATGTTTTGCTGTGAGCTCTCTCATTTGAGGGGTGTGACTTTGGCCAGCTGAGAACATCCATGGTTGGACTCTGAAGAAAGGAGATAGAAAGAAGCTGACACACAGTGAGGCATTGCTTTTTGGATTGGCATCTCCGCATTGTTCTTTGTGTTTGGACACTTGACTTTGTAGAGAGAAACTTTCCAGAGAATTTCTCAGGGCAATTCAACTGAGTCTTGAGGCTTTTGATGACTTGTCCTGCTGATTCATGTTGCTGCTTGGTGTGTTGGCCTTCAGACTGGACTGCTGGTATCCTGCAGACTGAGTTTGGCTCACTGTCTGCAAGAGTGAGACAGAGACAGTGACCCACATGGGGCGGCCCACTTTAGGAGCAAGCTCAAGGTCTCCACCATTTTGGTGCCATGAATCCTGGATAGGCCACTAGCCTGAGATGACAACCATTCCTATATTTTGCAGGCCTGGAATACAGACAGACCATGGCAGAGATGACCCCTGCCCAGTATATGTATAATGCATACATAACACATAGCAATACTAAGACCACTCTTAAGATGATCTAGACATTCAGAGATCCAGGGCACTAAGAAGAGCGACTAAATGGTGGAAAAATGGAAGAGAAAGAGAAACAGAAGGATGTGGGCACAATGAATTGATGCAGAACTGGAGACTTAAGGGTAGTGAGGAACAGCCTGATGTGAGTAGCTGATGATACGACTTGGGACCATGGTGGGGTTCTAGCCTGCACTGCCACTGGGGGCCATTCTGAGTCCTTGGCCTTCCTGCAGCAGGGGTGTCTTACCCCCAAAGGCCAGGCAGACATCCTTGTTCTGGGCTGCCACCTGGGGACATGGTGATGTATGAAGGTTTTACAGAACTGGCTCCACCCTTTGCCTGGGCATTGTGGGAGAGCTGGCCCTAGGGCCATGAGAGCAGGAGAGATGACCCTACCCCTCATAAGCTGAAGCATATAGGGAGATCCGACCTGGCACCTCACCTACCTGGACAGCACATTAGAGATGACCCTGGTGGTAAGGGTGTGGGAGAGCTAACCCTGAGGGCGTGAGCATGGAAAAACCTGGCCCTGCCATTTATCCTCTGTGAAGTGAAATGGGTATGGCAGAGGTGCCCTACCACCTCTTGCTCCTTGCTACCTACTGCAGGCAGAAAAGCTGTTCCTGTCCTTCACCCGCTGTAGTACTCAGGAAAGCAAACCCTGCACCTTGCTTGGGTAACACAGTAGAGCTTGCCCTGGACATAGGGATTGACACCATGCCAGCCTTCTAGGATGTGAGCTCAGAAGAGAGGACCCTGACTCTTGTTTGCTATGCAGTGGAGTAGACAAGGAAAAAATACTACCTATGGTAAGTGGGAGGGCTGGTCCTGAGGCCATGAGAGTGTGAAAACTGGCCCTGTCTCTTGCTTTCCCCACCACTCAGAAGAGTGGATCCTGCTTCTCCCAGCAGCAGCACAGTAGAGCTGGCCCTGCTGATATGGGTGCAGATGACCCAGCCCTGAGGGCAGGAGACAGTGGCATTGGCTGGGCCAGCCAGGGCAGGGCAGGAGAGCTCACCCTGATGCTGTGGGTGTGGGAGAGTTGATTGGTTGACTATGTCAAACACCTTTCAGGCCCAGATCCAGGGCTTTGAATTTGCCCACCTTGGTATCTACTCTATCTATGAACTGCTAGAGTGCATAAAGGAGCCTGTTCTACAGATCCAAAACACAGAATCTCCATGACACAGAACAACAACAGGATATCTGAGAGGAGTCCCGGTGAGGTTCCAGTATTGATAGTGTAGCAGAAGCCAGGAGCCTTGTACCAGACTGATGAGTCGATGCTATGGATGTTTGCCAGCAACAGTGTGGGACACTGTGACACAGGACAGCTTACATTGGGAGTTCCTCCCCCCCCCCATTTGGGGGAAGGTTGCAAGGGTGGAGAGTGGGTAAGAAGGAAGAAAGAGATGTGTGGGATTGGGATGCATGATGTGAAACCCACAAAGAAAAATAATAAAAAAAACCTCAAAAATTAAAATGTGATTCACACTGGGAAAAATAATAGCAAGTTTGTTATATGGCTTCTATTGATTATACTCTACATGCATTTTAATATAAAAAGTTCAGGACAAATTATTCCATGAAGGAGTAATAACAATCTTTTTTTTCTTTTTTTTTTTCAGGTTTATTTTGACAGGGTTTCTCTGTGTAGTCTTGGCTGTCTGGACTCAATTTGTAGACCAGGCTGTCCTTGAACTCATCTGCAATCCACCTGCCTGTGCCTCCTTGAGTGCTGGGATTAAAGGTGTGTGCCACCACTCCTGGCTATAACAATCCTTTGTAAACTCTTTCCAAAAATTTAAGTACAGGGAATGTTACCAGATCTATTTATTACACCAAAATTTTCTGATATGAAATTCAGAGATAGTACAAGCCAAGAAAATTGCTCATCTATGTCTACAATTAACATGAATGTACGTTGCAAGTGTTTCATAGAGAAATGCCACCAACATTAGAATGGTCATTCACCCTAATTAAGTGGAATTTGTCACTGAAAATTAAGGTTGAATCAGCATATATAACTTTTTCTGTATGACACACCACATTAAAAGAACAAAAGTTTTAAAAAGTGAGCATCTTAACTCAATAGTTACAGAAAAAGGATTTGCAAAATTCGATATCCTATCATCATAAAAACACTCAATACGGTGAATAATATATGTGACTAGTAAACACCATAATTAATGATAAAAAGTTGAAAGCATTTCATTAAATGACGAGGAACATGAAAAGCAGTATTATTTTTCACCTTCTTTTTTTAAATTAAATTTAATTTATATATTTATTACAATTTATTCCCTACTGTAGCCCTCTCCTTCATCTCCTCCCAGTCCCACCCATCCTCCCTCTTCTCCTCCCATGCCCCTTCCCTAGTCCCCTGATAGAGGAGGCCCTCCTTCCCCCTTCTATTTTACTCTAGCCTATCAAGTCTTATCAAGGTGGCTGAATTGTCCTCCTCTGTGACCTGGCAAGGCTGAACCCCACAAGAGGAAGTACTCAAAGAGCTAGCCACTGAGTTCATATCAGAGACAGCTGCCCCTGTACCCCTTACTAGGGAACCCAGTTGGAAACTGAGCAGCCTATGGGCTCTCACACTCTTATTTATCATATCAGCAGGACATCTGACAGGACAGGAAAAATGGACATTCAAATGTAAAAAGAAGTAATAAAATCTCTGCTTTAGAAAAACATAATCAAATTTGTGAAAAATTTTCGATTCGGTGAAAACATGAAATCTATTGTTGATTTCCTCATCTGTTAAGTAAGGAGAAATCCATGGATATTTGTTAAAACTTACTATTTAAATAAAAGCAAAATAACATTTAAAAATCCTATGGAGAGCCAGAGGAATCAAGAAAGTTTTTATTTCTTCCTTTGTTCAATGTTATGAAAAACAGTGTGGAAGCAAAGCAAAGCTACCCAGAATAGTAAAGAGATTCTTCGTATAACTGAGTAATTTCAGTAAATCATTTAAATTCTTGCAGGAGAACATTTTTATTTGTTTAAAGCAGGGTCAAATATAAGAAAAAAGTCTTACTTCTAATTTAATATTGTTCTCCTTGAAAATAACACGGTGCATATGTGTGTCCTGAAACAAATCACATGTCATTTGTCTTGATTTTAAAGTACTTAGTTCAGGGGTTGTTAAAACATTTACAGCACTGTTCAATGATTATCGCCGTTTAGTGCCTGAAGGTTTTCATTACGCTGAAGGCAATCCATGACCTTACCCAGTCATTCCCCTTTCTCTTCTCTGTCCAGTCCCTGGCGACTGCTAGACCACTTTCAGACTCTGGATTTCCCTGTCCAGAACATTCTCCATGAAGTAACACAACATGGACTGCTTATGTGTGGCTTCTTTCACTTACTATGATGTCTTAATGTTGCACTATATGTTACTAGTTCAGACAGTTTTGAGGCTGAATAATTCTTGTTGTATGGAAATAACACATTATAACCATCAGTCCATCAGCTGATGACATTTGAATTATCTCTATATATTTGTGTTTTATAAATAATGGTACTACAAATATCCATAAACAAAACAATATCAATATAACTAATTTTTATAGTAATAACAACTTGTCTGAAAAAGTTAATAAAGAGTTCAGTTCTATTTACAGCAACCACAAAATATTTAAGTGTGAATTTAGATGTCCATATACCACAAACTATCAAATATTGTTGAAACATTTTATTACAAAATATATATGACATAATAAATGAAAATATCCTGTTTTTGGATTTGAAGAATTATAATTTAGTAATTCTTAAAAGAATTTATATTAATATTTGAGAAACAATTAAAATGTTTCACATTATTCAGTTATCTACAAATTCAGTGTTATCACTATTAAAATCCCAATGAAAATTTCTACCAAACTATGTGAAAAAAGTCAAAATTTTTATGGAGTGAAAAACAATATTGAAAATAATCTTCAAAGTCATGATGAATAAAAATCCAAAAGATGGAGACATCTTATTAACTGATCTGAATGTCTACTGGAAAGCTGTCAGCAATGTGTCCAACCATTTTCATTTTGACATGATATTTTGATATATAAATGTGATTGGCCACAACCACAGGTATCCTGGTTATGTTCAGTTGGTAGGCTGCAGGTTAGACACATCTGTCAATGATCAAAATACCTTGAGGCTATTATAAAAATTGACTAACTGACCAAAGAAATATTATAAAGAACCCAGAAATAAACCCATATATTTATGGTCAATTAATTTCTAACAAAGTTGCCTATAATACATAGGGCTACACAGGGCAGTCTTCCTAATATACCATATTGGGCAAACAAAATATCCTCAAGTAGAAGAATAAAAGTGAAACCTTATCTAACATCTGTAAAACTTAATTTAAAAATGGATTAAAGAAATCAAACATTCAATTGAGCAGACATGGGGTAAGATGATCAATCCTCATTTAGAAAGACAGATGGGATGTGCATTGAACGTATGACAGGAGTCTACTGAGCGCATCTGAAAGACTCTAACTAGCAGTGTTTTCAAAGCAAAGACTCATGACCAAACCTTTGGCAGAGTACAGGGAATCATAAGAAAGAAGGGGAGTTAGTCTGATGGGGAAAGGATAGGAGCTCCACAAGGACCAAATATATCTGGGCACAGGGTCTTTTCTGAGACTGACATTCAACCAAGGACCATGTATGGATATAACCTAGAACCTCCACTCAGATGTAGCCTGTGGTAGCTCAGTAACCAATTGGTTTCCCAAAGTGAGGGGAACAGGGACTATTTCTAACAGGAACTCGATGACTGGCTCTTTGGTCTCCCCACCCCCGAAGGGAGGAGCAGTCCTGTTAGGCCACAGAGGAGGGCTTTGCAGCCAGTCCTGAAGATACCTGATAAAACAGGATCAGATGAATGGGGAGGAGGTCCCCCCCATCAGTGGATTTGGAAAGGGGCACGGTGGAGATGAGGGAGGGAGGGAGGGAGGGACTGGGAGGGAATGAGGGATCGGGACACGGCTGGGATACAGAGTTAATAAAATGTAACTGATAAAAAAATAAAAATAAATAAAATAAAATATATATAAAAAAAGAAATCAAACATAAGACACACACTGCAAAATTATAATAAAACATATGTCTATGCCCCTTGATATAGGCATGAATGCAGTTCTTGAAGGTGATTCTAAAACTTAGGCAATAATAGTAATTCAACTGTAGCAACCCAAATTATCTTTTAAATAACCCAAAATGAGTTAAAAAGTCAAACGCAAGATACATGCTGTAAAACTGGAATAAAACATATGTCAGTGTTTCCGGATGGGCATGGGCAGAGTTCTTCAATATGGCCCCAAGACACAGGCAACAACAATAAAAAAAAAAGGGGGGGGGATTTCAACAAACCAAGAACTTCTTACATAGCAAAGAATTCTGTTCTAGAGAGCCAATCCAAAAATCTTGGATCTAGAGAAAACATTAGAAAGAGAGGTTTATATCCCAGTAAGGAACAAAAGCAACTTAGTAGAAATAAAACCATTCCCATAGTAAGGGGAACAGGGACTATTTCTGACAGGAACTCATTGGTAGGCTCTTTGACCTCCCCCCCCTCCCCGAGGAGGAGCAGTCCTGCTAGGCCACAGAAGAGGACTTTGCAGCCAATCCTGAAGATACCTGATAAAACAAGGTCAGATGAAAGGGAAGGAGGTCCTCCCCCATCAGTGGACTTGGAAAGGGGCAGGGAGGAGAAGAGGAAGGGAGGGTGGGATTGGGAGGGAATGAGGGAGCGGGATACAGCGTTAATAAAATGTAACTAATAATAGAAATTTAAAAAAATGTAGCAAAAATAAATTAAAAAAATAAAAAAGAAAACAAAAAAAGAATGTGTGAAGGACCTCAAGCAATAGTATCAAAACACTGTTAATATATCTAGGAGAAAACACTTATCAATACTTCATCAAAGGAATGCAAACTTAAATGACAGTGAACATTACCTCACAACTGTTAGAATGTGTTGAGGAGGGTGTGGAGCAAAGGGATCCTTGAGGCCTCTTAGTAGGAATAAATTTATAATCGTCATGGAAAACAATACATTAAGGTTCCTCAAAATACTAAAAATCGAATTACTATATGACTTTCTAATGTATCTGAGGGCATTGTAAAATAATCCAAGGCAACCTCTGCATTCCTGTGCTCATTGAAGCATTATTTATTAAAACTAAGATAGGAAAGTACCTAAGTATCTCTATCAGATTAACTTAGAAAGAAAATATGGGAAGTGCACCACTGGACATACTTGTGATGGGTTATTGCTCATCCCTAAAGGGAGACTATTCTTCATTTTACCAATATAGGTGAATCTGGACAACGTTACGCTAAGTGAAATAAGCCATGAAGACAGATACACAGTGGTTTCTCTAAAATATGATATTTGAAAAAAATGAAAGGATAGAACTCAGAAGTAGAAAGGTGATTACAAGAGGCTGGTACGGGGCGAGGGCAAGTAGAGAGGAACAAAAGTTCATAGGGTGCAGAACTTCTGGTAGACAACAAGAATAAACTACAAAATAAACTGAAGAAAATGCAGACTATAATAAATGATTATGTTTTATATTCTCTCATAAACTAAAAGCTAGGTTTATTTTCTAGCCTCATTTCACATTGTATGCACAAATAAAACATAATATTGAAACAAACTAATATCTATAATTATTGCATCAATTAAAAATTTAAAATTCAAAGGGGATACATTTTGTGTTAGTTCTTGATACAAATTCATAATTTTTATATTTTATTAATTCTTGTGAATTCCATAAAAGGTATTTTAGCTTTATTCATCCCCTTCTATCCACTCTTGTATTTTTCTCTGCCTTCTTAACCACCAAAATTTCTGTTTTCCCTTTCTTTATTGAACTCTTTGAGTTGGCAAACCACAACTTTTTTTTTTGTTTGTTTGTTTATAGGATCTGAGCTGTTGCTTGGTTGACCTACCAGGGGTCTTACCTGAAAAAAACTGACTCTCGAAGTATCTACCAAATGTTAGCTCCTCCTCTGATAGGTAGGATTTTGTGGTCTCTTTCCTCCCTCCATGTTCGGATTTTGTCTGACTTATTTTGCACAGGATTTGTGCACACTGTCACAATCACTACCTTCATACGTGTAACTAGCACGTGTATCTGAAAACATTGTTTTCTTGTAGATTTTCTCTGTCTGTGACTATTACAAACTTTATGCTCCATCTGTCTCAATGATCCCGAGCCTTGGGAGAAAGGGTTTGATATAGATGTTCTGTTTAGGAAGGAGTGCTGTGAAGGTTCATACTCTCTGTAAACTGACCAGTTGTGAGGGCTTGTGTTGTCATCTACTATAGAAAGAAGCTTCTTTAATGAGGGTTGAGAGCTGCATTGATCCATGAATACAATGTTGAGCCATGAGGAGTATGTTTAGATTTTCCCTGGACAGGCCTCTGACTTATCTGGAAACACAGTCATTTTCCCAATGTGTCAGCTATGGGTTTCATATCTTGCAGTGCTCCTTGAATCTGATCAGAAAGTGTTTGGTTGCTCCTATAACATTCATATTGTCATCACTTCAGTAGCAGTTATATCTTACCAAGAGAGTCATTTTTGTAGTTTGGTGGGGTTTGTGCCTCCTAGCACCATAAAAGCTATGCAGTAGAGATGAAATATTCATTTGATTTCTAGTGTTGCATGACTCAAACCTGTGGTGTCTTCAGTCACAATCTTATTCTCAAGTCCTAGAGAATAGCCAAGAACAATAACAGTAATGGGTTATGTTCAGAGATTTTTGAATCTCCACTGGCCAACAACTAAAAAAAAATGGCGACCCATTACTAGTATTGAGGTTCTTGTTTGCTTGTATGTACTATCTTGGCGTATTGTCCATCCTCCATCATAGGGTAATGCCACTTAAACTCTTTATATAGGTATATATGTGCTTGTCGGAGGAATCTTCTACAGTTATAGGTTTACATATGGCTTTTGTAAAAGCCCTTTTGTATTGTGGGTTACATGTGCAGTGATGAATTCATATCTTTGGCTTTTTAAAAAAATCTTTTCCATCCTGTCCCATGTTTTAACCACATAGGCAAAGGACAGCCTTTCTTATTTTTAAACTGAAGTATGACACAATACAAAAAAGGAAAAAGTGGTGTCCACATTTTAACAAATACAGAATTTCTCAGACAATATAAAATGTTTGAATAAATTTCAAGACTGAAAGGAAAAATATCATGAAAAACCAGAAGAGGCGTAGGATCTTCCTTTCATTAGACTAAATTAAACATTCTTTGTGCTGAATATAGGAGAGGGAGTCAATTTGTTTGCAAAAACACAGGAATAAAAATTATACATTTACTAGAGGATTAGCATCCAGAATAAATCCAAAACTAATGAAAAACAAACACCAAGAAAACAAATAACTATATTAAATGGGGTATAGAGGCAAACAGAGTTATAGCAATATGAAACACAGTTGGCTGGAAACACTATAAATGTATAGTTGGGTTGGTGGGTTGGTGGGAAGGATCTGGGAGGAAGGAGTTATGGGAGGGCAAACTTGATCAGAATATATATTTTCTATAAAATTATATCAGAATATATTTATCTCAATAAATAAAAGAGAAACAAAAATTAAAAAAAACAAATAATGTTAGTGTTCAGTGCTAATAAATCTACACATAAATATAAATGGTTAAATATGTCAATCCAACAAACTGCTTCTTATACAAAACTTCCAATTCAATGGCACATAAAATTGGAGATAAAAATGCTCAAAAGCAAAGAAAATATTCATCCAACCAAACACTTTTTCTAAAAAAAAAAAACAAAAAAAAAAAAAAAACAAAAAACAGTACTGGTTATATTATCTGGTGAGGTCAACTTCAGAAGAAATGATTATGGGGAGGGGATATTATACAATAATTTAAAAAAACTGACTTATCAGAACAAAATAGTAATCCTTAAAATAAGCACCTTAAACAACAGTGCTTTGAAACAATGCAAAATTCATTGACAAGAAAAACGGGAGAAATAGAATTTTAATATTTCCATCTCAGAAACCAACAAAATTAACAAATAAAAAATCAGGAAAGACACAGATGATTTTCACAGCACAGTGAGTGAACAGGATGGAAACACACACAGAGGACTCCACTCAATAATGACAGAACACATGCTATTACATGTCCATAGGCAGTGTCTGAAATAGAACAATATTTGGCCAACAGATGAATCATAAGTAAATGAATTGAAATTACATGTTCTTAGGCCATAACGAATTGAAACTACAAATCAATTACATATAGGCAAACAGAAAAATTCTAAACATAGAAATTAAACAGAACAAACTCAGGGAACAAAGGAGAAGCATTAAAGGAAAGCTGAAAAGATACAGAATTAAGTCACACTTCTGCAAATGAAACACAGTCTAGCAGAGTGAACCTCTATACAATAGGATGTTTTAAAACATACTAAAGTGAAACACTCTTAGTTCTATTTATAAAATATTTACAGTGATTATTTTAAGTGTGTGTGCATCTGTGTGTACATGAATACAGGTGCCTACCTACACTTTAAAATATTTCCCTTTTAATTTTTACCTAAATTTCACTGTGGTCAGAGAGCATGATTTATGTGACACCCATTCTCCAATATTCATGAAGACCTATGTTATGGACCAGAAGATGTTCAGTTTTGATAAATTATCCCCAGCTTCTAAAAAGAATGCATGTTCTTAACTTACTGGGTAATGTTCTATATAAATGAAATTTGTTTAATGAAGTCTCACATTTTTGTATATATTTAAACAGAAGATATAGAACTGAATGTAAACAAACATAACACATTAGCATGTTAGGGTGAAACTAAATATAGAAATTCTTTTTTAAGGCATATTAGTCATGAAAAAATAATTTTCTACTGCACAAATTTAAGAACAGAATAATAATAAGTGAGCAGAAAGAAAAAAAAATCCTAACAATAATAGTAGAAATCAAAAAAAGTGAGAAAAGGAAACATGAAATCCAATGAAATAAAAATTGTTTTCAAAAAAAGATCTTAGAATAGATTAGCCTCTAAATAAAACCAAAATACATTCTGTATTAGTAAAATAGAAGACTAAATATGGAGACTATACTAATACCCAAATGAATTTCAAATTCAATGTGAGTCCTACTAAAAGTCTCTTTTTGCTCTTTCACAGATCTGACAGCTGATCATACATTGACAGGTAAGCATCAGAGATCTAAAGGGAGCCTAAAAGTTTTCACTCCTGAGTTTTGAGAATGAACATATGGATAAATTATTGTATAAACATTACTGTTACTAATTTTACTAATCTTACTGTTTCCCACTTCTTTCATAAGACTCCTTGCACTCTGCCCAAAGGTTGCCCACAAGTCTCAGCATCTGCATTGGTAGTCTGCAGGGCAGAGCCTTTCAGAGGTCCTCTGTGTCAGGCTCCAAACTTGTTCCCTCTTTTCTCCTTCTTCTGATGTCCACCCTATTTGCCTCTCTGGATAGGAATTGAGCATTTTAGCAAGAGTCCTCCCTCTTGATTAGTTTCTTTAGGTGTACAGATTTTAGTAGGTTTATCCTATATTCTATGTCTATATGAGTGAGTAGGGGAGCAGCCTTACCAGGCCACAGAAGAAGACAATGCAGCCACTCCTGATGAGACCCAATTGACTAGGGTCAGAAGGAAGGAAAAGAAGACCTCCCCTATCAATGTACTTTGGGAGGGGCATGCATGCAGAGGGTGAACGAAGGGAGGGATTGGGACGGAAGGAGGGGGGAACCACAGGGGGATACAAAGTGAATAAAGTGTAATTAATAAAGAATTAAAAAAAAAGATTTTACTAATCAGATTTGCCAACCTGTCTTTTAAAACAATAATACAAAACAAACAAAGCCGAGTGCACTTAGCAGGTGACATTTATTTTCTGCGGTATCTCAAAAGGAGGATGAATACACGGCAACAGTCTTTTAGAAAAGAAACTTCCTGCAGTATTGGATGTTGACTGCCTACCATTCCTTACAAGTAAAAACAGAATGATTTTTAAACTCAGTGTGTCGTCCACATGAGACTCACGGAAGCAGGTTGTGATTTAGTCTTGGTATCTGTAGCAATTTCCACGTTAAGGTGTTCCCAGGAAGTGGAAAACTGAGAAGCGGAGGAAACACGGAAGCTGGCACATGTCTCCTGTACCCATCACATGGCAGAGCGAAAGGTGAAAGAAGAATACTTGTATAGAAAAACAAACAAACAAACAAACAAACAAAAAAACAGAAACAGACTCCGAAACCCCATTCACTTAGATTGTCTTCCAAGGCAAGTTGGTAAAGTTATTAAGTTTCTGAGGAGCAGAAGTTGGTTACAGGAGTTAAGGCTCAAGACCATGCATTCATTAAAAATACAGTACGCCGAGTTTCATAAAACGCATTTTAAGCTTGTTACATAAGTCAACAGAATATATATTTTTTTCTTTTTTAATTCTGGAGGACTTCATAGGCACAGTGAAATCAGTTTTTTATACAAAATGGAGAAAATATCAGATTCTCAAAATACATGAGGGAAGTAAACAATCTTATCAATGAGTGAAAATCAACTATTTTTATTAATAAAAATAATATTAGTAGTTAAAATTAATGTCGGCTATTTTACAGATTCTCAAATATAAAACATTTAAGTGAGTACTTTTAGTGTGACTTTTATACAACAAATAAGAAAGGAAAATGTAAATGAGCACTAAAACTCATTTGCATATAACGATGTCATAAAACACCAACTTAAAATCCTTTGTTCACAGTCCTTGTTGTTTGACAGATCACTTTTTTTTTTTTAAGTTACAAGAAGCACAAAGTTCAATGAAAAGAACTTTTAAGAGACCAGTTTCCTAATTAATGTTTAGGGCACTGAAAATTCCTATACAGGCTGGCTGCCCTCAACTCTTCTAAATCATGTGATAGCATGCACCAGCTATGAATAAATGGTAAAAAATACATCGGTTTTAATAATAAGGTAAAGCTTTAGTCCATTAACATTTATCTCTATTATATTCTTTTCGTAAATGTGTGCTCTTAAAAAGGAATAAATGTGAAGAAAATACAGAAAATGTACTTAACGTGTAATTTCCTCTGTGCTTGCTCTGAAGGCCTCATCTGTTGCTGAGCTAGAGCTCATGTATTGGTTACCAGCACAATGAGGAACCAGTAGTCCTAAAACAACGAAATATCTAATATCTAAACTAACAAAGAGCAGCAAAACAAACAAACAAAAAAACCAAACATATCAAAAAACAAGAAGAAAAAAAGCAAGGATGATTTTCAATCAAACATTTTAAGAAATTTATCTTGTAAATTAGCCCAGAAGTCTCTATGACAGAACTGAAAGGCACTTTCTGAAGAACTGCATTTTCCCCTTCCACCCGGCAGTATTTGTTTGTGAATGTTTGTGATTTAATGCAGTATCTTCCTACTTCTGAAGCACAATCTCACTTTAAGTAAGTAAATGCCAGAAAAGCCATGTCGAGAAAAAAAAAATTAAGCAGCCCAAACATGACAGTAGCCTCCGTTAATACTGAAGTGCTGTATTTCCTGATGCAGCGGCGGACTGAGTTCACCGTGTAGATGTGTGGGTACACACACGTGATCATTATCTCTACTGTGTGGTCAGTGCTCATGCTTAGTTAAGCTTTTAGAGGCTGGGGGATGCGTGAAGAAAGTAGAAGTGTGAAGTGCAACTAGATCTGGGTTTGAAGAGACGTTTTTTCCTCAGTTTTGTCAGAATGGACACTCTTAGAGGCAGGATCATCTCGGTCATGACCTTTTATAGGGATATCTGATATGTTTTTGTCATTTTGCCTTAAGCGGTAACTTTTATATGCACGCTGGATGATGGTTGCTGAAACTGCCTCTTGTTTGCGTTTCAAGGTAGTTGTGATTGGTTCATAAGTGATTTTGAAAGGGTTTGCTAACAAAAACCCAGATTCTATCTCTGAAAGCATTTTTTCTACCCTCTCATCTTTTCCCATGACTCTTTTCGTAAAGGCAAGTAAGATGTCAAGGCAGTGAATCCTGTCCCCTGCTGCCATAGGGAGATCCATAGCCACAAGCTGGCCCTTGTTTGGTTTTGCCATGAAAAGAGGAGGATCAAGGGAAGCTGCAAAATCTGAAAGCTTGCTGGAGTCTATGTACTGGGTCCTATCAGGGTCAAACCTGTTCCATACCTGGAAGAATTTCTTAAAGTCATCTTCGCTCAAGGTCCTGGCTTTTTTCTTAGAAGGAATACTTAAAAACTCCATGATCACAACAATGTACATATTGACAATGATCAGCCATGAAATGAGGATGTAACTGACAAAATAAAAAATCCCAACAGAAGGGCTCCCACAATCTCCTCTGACCTGAGTCCCAGGATTAATTTTATCAGGATCACAGTCAGACCACTGACTGTTGAAAATGGCATCCAGCATCCCATCCCAACCAGAAAATATTGTAACCTGAAAGAGGCAGAGCATACTGCTTCCGAAGGTCTCAAAGTTGGACACATCATTAATTCCAGCCTCTTTTTTAACATAGGCAAAGCTGTACATTCCAAAGATGGCGTAGATGAACATGACCAGGAAGATGAGAAGACTAATGTTCAGCAATGCTGGGAGAGACAGCATCAAGGAGAGCATCAGATCATAGAACGCCTTCGGTCCTTTCCCGGGACGCAGGATGTGGACGACCCGAGAGAGAAGTATCAGTTGTACAAGTGAAGGAGGCACGAAGTATTGTCCGATTGTCATAGGCAGCAACAGCCCTTAGTGTGAGGAAAGATAGAAGGAGACACCAGAATTATCCAAATGCAACTGTATATAGAAAATAGAATTTATTTTGCAGATAATCTGGTTTTCTATCATTCATGAATCTATTACTCCATCACTTAACCCATCTCATGTATCAGAATAGTAAATATTGGGTTAGCTAAGTATTAAATACATTAATGACCAAGATCTGTACCAAAACTTAGAAGAAAATTCTTTTGCGCTGTCATCTTAAGATATTTTTGAAATCACAGATGACTAGATAAAGCCACACTATAGGTCAATATTTGAAACTTTTCTAACATTGTTGGATTAATAAATTTTGCTCAAATTTACTCATATCTAATGCTTTAAAATGTGTCATTCAAATATGGGAAGATGAATAATATTTCTCTCAAAGATTTTATAATCCATTATCTTATGATAGTCATTAAAGATGAATGGAATGCAAGTCCGGGAGACATTATTAATAATTATGACTATAAAATGTATGATTAAGTGTTTCAGAGATTGTAATATTTCTTTTATAAATATATTTTTAGTCCAAATAACTTCAAATATGAGTAGGATATATATCTCCTTACTGCTTCATGTTGGTTTTTTTATTGAGAAGGTCATGGGGGACAATGTCATGGAGATTTGGTATATTTCCTGAGAGGAAGTATCATGCCTCAAAGATGGCACATTTGTGGGGTTCTGACATGATGTATTTTCTCCAATGTATGTTAGTGACTCTTCCACATTAGCCAAATTTCCATCTCTCCCCTGTCTTCCAGATTGTTCCATTATTCAAGAGACATTCTCATGTAATTGTGCACAAATTTATCCACATGTACCCTACGAGGAAATTAAACCTCTTATCTAAAAATCTGACTCTTCTGGTGACATTATTTTCCATGAAACACTTTCGATCTCAGAGGACATATTCTTACTCTACATTTTGCAGGCAAAAGACAGAATAAGTGTCTTTGTCCCTTTCCAGTGTGACTCCCAAGCACAGTTTGTCCAATCATTTTTAGTAAGAGATAAGATACATTTCTGACTCTCTGGATTATACTGTTCAACTCAATCCTTTCTTATCATGTCCTGACTCTGTGAGCCACACAACCCTCACCATACACTCAGCCGAAGGCTTTAGTAACTGGATCACATCCTCCTTGTTCACCTCAGCATCTCTCTCAGTAAACCAATCCAAGGGAGCACCCCAGTTCTTTCACCATCTCAACTTTACACTACTCAATATTTTACTTCAGTTGACTACATCAGTGCCTTGGAAAGATGACTGACTAGCCCAGAAGATTAGAGATTTAAGTTTAAAACAGCCTTCTCTATGGCTGCTTTTTCTATTCCTGCTTATTCTTCAATTTCTCCTTCAGTCACTGTACATCTGTAATTCACTTGCTTTCTTTCTGTTGCCTATCCCGATCTCCATGTACTTTTCTATCAAGCTTCTAACACTTTACTCTCAGTAGTTCAGTGACATGAATTCATTATTCTACTGAAAGAGTGAAATTTCTGAAAGCAAATTTGGCAGGTAGTTTATATATGTTTTCTGTTATGAAAATTCCTAAATACTAAAATTCTAATGCTGGGAAAGTTGGGAATATTTTAAAAATTTCAAAAGTAAGGAATCTTAATAAACTTTAAAAAGACATTTCATTTTAATAAACAGAACTCTTTTTCATGGCAGCCTGGCATGTGACAGATTACAGACAAACAAGCAGGTATCATGTGTTTGTGACAGATACTTTTAAGATTTTTTTTTAACACATAAGATATATTTTCTCACCCAGAAAATAGTGATTGTACATATATATTGCAAATAGTGATCTATCCTTTTGTGGGAAAAAAAAAAGTGGTCTTATTATTTTGCTTCCTAAGGGTCACTATCTCTCTATGCACTGTGAGAAACTGAACTAATACAATAAAGGGAAATTTGACAAGAGCAAACACTACCTGTAATGGAGAAAACGACCACCGTAAAATCATGAACATTCCACGCATTGGTGAAATAGTGGCAGTGGAAGGCCGTGAGCTTCAGTATGCATTCCAGAGTGAACAGCATGACAAAAATGGAGTTCATCCAGTAGACAGCAGCTTCCATTTGTGAACCCTGCTCATCGTTTTGTATCATAATGGTTGTTGCTTGGAAACAGATAAGAAGTATGACGATCACATTAAAGACACGATGTGTTACTAGGTCAAAAACGAAGCCTTGAAACTTGTTCTGTAGGTAAAGAAAAGGGCAATCTTTATTAACAAGATACACGTGTATGCAAAGTTTCTGGATTCTAACAAGTTTCCTCCTAAACTAATAAAAAAAAAAACCCACTTGAATCTTTGTCAAACAATGTATTTTATAATCTTTGTCAAGAAGCATTATATATATATGCATATATATGCACATAGTATTGCATTGTATTTGACTCTTTACTCTGAGACAGGATGATGTAACCCAGCTGGTCTCAGACTTGCTATGTTGCAGAAACCAGCCATGACTTCCTGATCCTCCTCTCTCAACTTTCCAAATTCTGGGATTAAAGGCATGATCCACTACACTGAACCTACTTGTTAATAATTTTAAAAAAACACATTTTTTAATTCATAAAATGATAAATAAAAGTTTTTATTTTTATTTCTTAGCAAAGAGGTTTATTTATTTATTTATTTATTTTTTTGATGCCAGTGATTGAAGATAGGACCTAGAATTTGTTAGACAAAAACTCTGCCAGAAAGCTATATTTGTAGCCTGAATGAAATGAACATTTTTTTAAAGATGCAAAATAATATTTTCTTACTATGGGGCGGGGTGCTGGTCTCTGAGAGTCTGCATACAAGAGCTTCTTCAGTGACCGGTACTGTTTTTTCTGTTTCACTGTTATAAACATATTTGATCCTCCCTGGTAAAAAATAAATTGAGAAAAAGATATATGCACTGTCTTTGGTTGGTGCTTTGAATCCATCAGTCCCTCTGAGCCTGGTTTATTGGCTCTGATGGTCCTTGTTCCTACTCTTCCACCATTACCTCTGTCTATTCTGTTTCCCATTATGACTGAGATTTACATGTCCTCTTTAGGGTCCTCCTTGTTATTTATTTTATGGGGTCTGTACATTGTAATATGTCTATCCTGTACTATATGATTAAAATCCACTCACAAGTGAGTGCACACCATGAGTATCTTTCTTCTGGGTCTGTGTTAACTCACTGAGGATGATAATGGTTAGGTCCTCTACTTATAAATACCTGGTGGGCATCTTAGGCTTTGTGTTGGCTCAATAGTCAGGGGAGTGGGGAATATCTCTGACATGGACTATGTTACCTGCTTTTTGATCACTTCCCCTGGATGGGACTGCCCTGCCAGGCCACAGGGGAGGAAGACCAACTCAGTCCTCCTGTGAACAGATGATCTGGGGTGTCTGAATGGGGTGAGGACTCCCCTATTCTTAAGAAATAGGGGGAGGGAAGATGTGGGAGGGTGAGCAGGACTGGGAGGAGAAAAGGGAAGGACCTATGACAAAGATGTAAATTGAATTCATGAATAAAAAAGAATTTTCCACCAACAAAAAAGATACATGAAAATCACACCTCAGTTAATCCTTTCCCTTTAGTGATGTGCATTTTAGAAACCTAGACTTCATTCTTTACAGAATCAAGCTTTGGCAGTTAGATATGAAAATCCATAGAAAATACACGGAATATACAATGTTCAATCATCTTCAATGCACTTTTCTCTTTTCAGTTAGTGAGACGAGGAGACACAGTGAAGACACAGAAAGCCCCACCATAAAAAAAAACTGAATTCAATAGATAATGTTTGAGTTGTTTAACAAGCAGAAGTCATTGAAATTAGAATTGGGTAAATTTGTAATTTTTTATAAATTCAAATACAGCCATATTTTGCAAATGCAACGAAAAGATTTTTAAAAATGATTCTAGAAGCGTAGAAGACTTACTGAACAGCACTCTCTCTCATTCATTTGTATTTCTACTGCTAATTCAGTATCTCATATAAAGTACATAAATTGAAGAGTGTCTTTAATCAGAGAGTGATTGTTTATGCTCTGAGTCAGATCATGGACAGGAACTGAAACGTATCACCATCATGTGGCCCAGAAACAAACCTTAATATTCTATCCTATTGGGAGGACAGTCCTAGGATGCTACAGCATCATGTCAAATGAGTCACAGTCACTGGGCTTTCTGGTCCCTCTAAGTAGCAGACCCACACTGTTAAACATTCACATGGCTTGGGTTTATGGCCTACCACTTTCTCTACTTAAAAAAGAGTTCTCTAGGGGATCCACAGGGAGACTGAGCTGCCTACGGGCTACATCTGAGCAGGGGGTCTAGTCCTCTCCTTTCATGGTCCTTGGTCGATGCATCAGTCTCTTCAGGCTAATATCCATCCACTCAAAAGTGAATATATACCATGAGTGTCTTTCTGGTTCTGGGTTACCACAAAGGGAAGCGGGAGCTCTCTCTGGCATGAACTGTGTTGCCTGCTCTTTTATCATTTCCCCCCTGGCAGGATAACCTTGCCAGCCAACAGAGGAAGAGAATCCAAGTCCTGATGGGACTTGATAGACTAGGGTCTGAAGTAGGGGAGGAGGAATGCAATTTTCAGTGGACTACGGGTGGGGGGTAGGGGAAAGAGGGAGGGATGGTGGGCAGGTGAGCAGATGAGGGAGGGGGCTACAATTGGTATCTAAAGTGAATAAACTCTAAAGAAAATTAAATATATATAATTAAATAAATATATTTAATACTATACAATAATAAAAATACTTTTAATTGAATTTTAATATATATTTAATTTAATTATATATATATATTTATATATGTCATAGACTACACCAAACTGGTTATGACTCTGGAGCCCTAGAGCACATTGAAGTCACAACTCTTCCCGGGCTAGGGAGATGCCTGATGGCAACATGCTTGCTTTGCAAGCAAAAGGACCTAAATTTGATATTCAGAACCAAGGTGAAAAATTCTGCATGATGATCCCACAGGCAAAACCAAGGGTAGGGAGGCAGAGACAGATAGATCCCTGCGGGTGCACTGGCCAGGCTAACATACTTAATGAGTTCTGGGTCAGTGGCTAGGGAGAGAACTTATCTCAAGCAAGCAAGCAAACAAAAAGGAGATGCCACGCCTCAGGAATGAGACTGTAAGTTGACCTTTGTCCACATATGTTCACATACACCTGAACATACACACATATGTGCCAACACATGCACACACACACACATACAGAAATGCACATCCATCCTTTGGATAGGGATGATGATGCCTATAGTTGGAGACAGAAGTATCTTAAAATTGAATCTGAGCCCATTAAATCTCAATAATTTGATGTATTCCTGGAAATACTTCATTGCCTGCTCAATATCAAATCTAAACTACATTTAATTTCTATACGTCATAATTTATGTCCTGTGATTGACTGCAAAACTTACCTTACTTGTACTTTAGCAATGCCTTTTGAAATTACCATGTGCTTACTCCAAACAATAGTGAAAGAAAAAAAAAAGAAAAATTTTTTTCTGTGCATATGCATATATTTGTGTATGGAAAAAGTAAGGTTTTGTCATTTGACTTTCATTACTCTATTATTTACAAACACACACGGAAATGCAGGAGCTTTTAAAATTTAACTCTTGTCTGAATATATTTTGAATATCACAGATACAACAAAATTGAGCATTTTTGTAATGTTTACAATGCACAAGAACATTAATATTGTTCTATTATATTCATACCATGTAAAAATAGCAACAAACCAATAAGACAATTCTAAAGCTGTTTGATTTTTAAGCATGGAGAAAGGATATTTATACTTATCTTATTTTTTTGCTTGTTGAAATTACTGACAATAACACCAATCAGCATACACAGTGGGAGAAATAATCCAAAGACCACGAAGACGATAAAATAAGTATACATGTAGAGGTTGTTTTCAAAATTAGGCTGCATATTTACCTAAAATTGAATGTGAAAAAACGAGCACACTATGTATATTAACCTGTTAAAATATGAGACTCAGAAGACAAATGATGACAAGAAAAACCCGACCCTGACAAATAAAGGAAATGCTCTCCTGGTTTCTTGGTACAATGGTTTCAGTGGCTTTGTTCATTTGAAATTTTAAAAGTGTATTTGGTTTAGTTATTATTTTAAAAGATGATAATCCTTCAAGTGGGATAACTGGGCCTCAGTTTTTTGCATATGTTATTGGAATTATATTCAGTGCCCATGAAACACCAAATCTGAAATTTAATCTTTATAAATCACTGTTGTTACCTGTGCTTAAGTTATCACCTTGACAGTGACATTAGGAATGTCTGATACTTACACCAACAGAATCAACTGCTGAATTCATAATACTGATCCATCCATTAAATGTTGCCTGTTGAAAGTAAGATATATGTGAATCTTATCCAAAACTTTTCATGGTAAAGAAGAAGTAAACCTTAATTACTTTTTGTTTAGTACTCTAAAACACTGGACAGTGAGGCTTGCCACACTTCAAAAATACTGTGTAACTAAGACACTCAACACGTTCATTGTCAGATTACATTATCTTTACCTAATTCAATTAAAATTCATAAAATATTTAACATGGTTTTGATAAAACAAGGGAGACAAAGGGAACTGTACTAAAATTCTAACTATATAACAATAACCATCAAAACATTGCTTGTGGCCTTATGTGATTTTTGAATGGATATCAGAACACAAAGTAGCATCACTCAGTATGTTTAGTAGTGTAGAGACAGTGGCAATCCAAGCCAGACTGAAAAGCTGTGACCCTGTTACCAATGAGCAAGAGTGGCAATCGTGAAGTCATGCCTTTTCCTCCCCTTAGTCTGCACTGTCATTTCCACGTGTTTCACTCACAGGATCAAGGACTGTATTTTCTTGGAACTTCAAAGAAGCCTAGGAAAGCATGTATCTCATAATTGTTATCTATCAGTTAATAACGCCTTGGAATTTCATAAGTAATTCTGTTCATTATCCACATTCTGTTCTAACTGCAAGCTTGCTCTAGCTTGAGTGCAAATTTGATTTTAAATAGGTCAAAGAGTGTACTCACCACTTGGAGCAAAGAAAGAAAACTGTTTCCAACATTATCAAAGTTAAGTTTTGCATTCTCCCAGGGCATTGATTCATTAAATACGAGGCTTTCACATTGACTCTTATTCATAACCTCAAACACAGGGAATCTTTCTCCACTTGTTGGGTCAATGCATTCATAAAACTTGCCAGCAAATAAGTGTACTCCAATAATACTGAAAAGCAGCCAGGTCATTAGGCAGACCAGAAATACGCCCATAGTGGGCAACGTTGTTTTAATCAAGGCTCTCAGAACCACCTGGAGTATAAGAAAATGAACATTTTAAAAAAGAAAGGGGAAAACATTCAAATTCTGATCAGATTAAAGGTACTTACTTATACAGTATCATATTGAGTCAGTAAAATGCATATTTAGAGTTTGGATACTTTATATGAAAATATTGGAATAACTAAACAACTATTCAGTTTTAATAAAAATATGCTAAGTCAACATATTTTCAAATTTTTCGTACAACACTAGCAGGCAACAGAACTGATAAGTTCAAACACTAGGCTAAATCTTCATTTCAGTGAATTCTATACTATGTTAGAATAGCTAAGATAATTTAAACTCAGTGCGTGAATTAGACTGTATAAAATACATAAAAGTGGTAGGGAATGGACCGTGAACTGACTTTAGGGCTATGAGCTTTGGAAGGAAGGACTTGCAAAGGAGACAATGAAACAAGGGCACAGGAAATGCAAAGCAGAAACTGACAGATTAGTGAAGTCAAAGAAATAGATTGGCTCAGGAAACACAGTAGCTATAACTTAGACTCTGCCCTCCCCGCTGAATGATGCTACTAAAGAGCCAGACTGAGAGTTTAAGAGAATAAATCCCTAAAAGTGAACACCAGCTACCAGAGTGGGAAGTTGGGTTAATGAATCCATGCCCCAAATGTAAACACCAGTCTGAAATCATTATTTTCATTTTCTCTTCTCTCTCTAGCAATATAATTAGAACTTAGTTCTTATTACTGCACAGAAACGGTTGGGTCAAAATTGAACTGCTTTCAATATCCAACAGAATCCCTTAAACCTTGGCAGTCTGTTTTGCTTTCTTTAGGAATTTATATTTTGTATTTCTTTTCTACTCCAGAAGCCCCATCAATCCTTTTTTTCATCATCAGTCTAAAGATTTTCCTTTTTCCCTTTTAAGCATTAATGTATTTATATCTTTTCCATATTTCTTTGCTTATATGTAACATATTTGTTTCCTAGGGTTAATGTTTCTAATTATGTTATATTTTCAATTGATTTATTACAACTCTAAAATGAAGCCACAGGACTTTTGTTGATATTGTAGATATTTTGGCATCTGTATATTTGAATTCATTAGTTTTCTTCATATTGTTCAGAGAAGCCTTTAGAATCAGAGGGCGGGAGAAAGGACAGGTAATAGTTGACTCTGTGTGATATGTGACTTTAAGTGAATTTTAATTTAGTAATATAGATCATATAATATACACTGTACCCCAGTTTAGTTCAGACATGGGAAAAGCTGAGATGACCTTCAGCTTTTGGTGGACAGATAATTAAAAGGAGGTATCAACACACAACAGAATTTCATTCAGCTGTGAAGAAAAATGAACCTGTGGAATGTCTGTGTAAATGGATTGCGCGGGAAAGCATTATACTGAGTGTGGTAGCCCGCACACGGGAACACGAACACTGCATGTTATTTATTACTCGTATTGAGTCTCTTCATTGGTGTGTTTAATTTAAACCGAAAAGGGGCCATTGGTGGCAATAGATAATAAATATCTTCAGGGAAGGGGGAGAATAGAACATAGGTGATATGAAGGACAATAAAGGAATAATAAGGAACAAGGTTTAACTGGGGTAGGAGCCTGGGGAGGGACAACTAACAGCAAATATGTTTCTAAAGCTGTATGGAAGCCTACTACTTTATAAACTTATATATAAATGTATATTATATGTATGTATGAATATGTATACACATTTATATAAAAGTTAAATTGAAGCTTCCCTACATAGGGGATGATGCTTATTCCAAAAGCCAAATATTGCTAAATAAAAAGCCTAGGGCAGGTAGGTTGAGTTGTTGGCCAGAGGTGACCCTGAGGTCCCCAGTACAATACAAGGTTATGGTCATTGCCTTTTGTCTCTCTGCAGAACTCAATGACAAGACCCTATTGCTAAAGGCACCATACTCATTGGTCACAGGACCTGGAGAAATCACGTTGGTACTGACTAAGAATCTGCCTCCATACTAAATTTCATAATGCCAGAATGTGCTATGCAGACTGCTACAGGTCAAGTCCTCAAACATCTCCATCAACTGTGAATGCTGTGAACTGTAATAATGACTGATGAGACAAGCCATGGCCAAGGGGAGACATGAGAATGTTATAGAGATAATTACCTGATTTCTGGGAGGCTAAGGTGTCCACCTCAGGAGGATAGATGCCCTGTACTGTAAAACTGCTCAAGAACACATGCTTTGGGAATTAACAAACCCCAGGTATACTTCTACTGCTATTATTTTGCTAAATGGACATGTAATCAAAATGTCTTGTAAATCTGTGTTTCTCTATCTGTAGATTGATGTGAGTTTTAGACATCACCACAACTTCCTTTGTGCACTTAATAATGACTAAAGCAGAAACAACTGGTGAATGTAAAGAGAATGAATAAGTGAATGCAGAGTGTTAAGGCACAAGTGGAAAATTTAAATCATTCTTCCTCTTCAAGGCTCAGGAACCATGACAGAATAAAAGGCAGAAGGATTGTAAGAGCCATAGATTAGAAATGTGCAGAGTGAAATGACATATTTAAGACACGACAGGACCCCTGCATTCATGAACTGGCAGCAGCTGTGACCGCCAACACAGATTAAACAAGTCAACATTCCATCATGGTGTAGCGAGGGGTTCCTGAACCCTATTACTTACTGAAGAGCTAAGGAGAGGAATTGCTTTTGGGGAGTGAGAGTTTTCTTTAGGGGTGTGGCTCCAGGTGGGTCAACTATATTTCAGTAGATTGCTCTCACCTAGAAAGAATTTAGTCCATACAGGGTAGAGCCAATGAGTTATTAAATAAAAGAGAAAAAGTTGATGTAATATCAGTGGGAGATATAGAAAGATGGGGGTTGGTTTAGGGGAAGATAAAGGGAAGTGTGGGTCAACATAATCAAACTACATTTCTAAAATTAATATACAATTAATTGAAATGCTAAAATAGTTAATAAATGGAATGAAGTTTTCCCCTGCTCATTATACACACATTATATACATATCACAGATGTATATAGTAGATATCATATATACAATGTAGCACAATTATACAAATATAATACAAATGTGTATATATAGGGTTAGAAATATATTGTTACTGAAACTGCATCAATCTCTCAGCTTTTATCCTCTTTACTTATTTTGTTAATTTTCGTATCTTTAAAAAATTTTATTTATTCATTTCACATCCTGATCATAGCCCCCTCCCTCATCCTCTCCCATTCCCATGCTCCCTCCCTCTGTCTCTGACATGGACCCTGTTGCCTGCTCTCTGATCACTTCCCCCTGGCAGGGCTACCTTGCCTGGGTACAGAGAAAGAGAATGCACTTGGCCTAGTTTTTGTATCTTATGAGCAATAGGTTCCAAAGTGTTTTAAGATGGGACTGACAGCGCTTCTTTATTCATAGGTACTGGAATATTTATTTGTTTATGTAAAAATACCCCGTAAAAGCAGCGATGCACCTTGTTGATTCACAGAAGTTTGGTGGTCCTAACTGAAAACCCACAGTTGAGTTCTCAACCTTCTGTCCTACCTTCATTCTTTCAAACTGAGAGAGAACTCTGAGTCCTCGAAGGAACTTCACGGAGGCAAGGGTGTTCAGATCTTCTCGAGTTTTGCCTATTAAGCTAAGACAAAACACCTGCACAAATAAAAAAAAAGTTAATACGATCACAAACTTTGTGCTTGTAATAAAAAAACACAATATCTAAACCCGCCATTCAACCCTTGAAGCACTTAAATATATATTTAAACCGTAAGAAAATAATTTTGTAAAATAATTTTATAAAAGACAAAACTAATAATTTCTAGAAATAAATAATATTCTTTTATAAGGATGTATGAATCTGATATTCCACATGATCAATATTTACACTGTTTTTAATCTGAAGTAAGATAACTTGTAATACAGCAATGAAAATGTATTCATTAAAACAAGTCATAGAATATATTTACATATTTACCGATATATAATAAGGCAACATATAATAAAAGAATTCAGAAGCCAGATATAAATATACTAATTTAATTTTAACAATTATATATTTAAAAAGTATAATCTATATTTAAGTAATTGTCAAGTAAATTTATATCCATAAAATTGTCAGAGCTTACTATATGTTATTTAGAACTGAAAAAGATGTGTACAGCTATGATTAAACTTTTATTATATCTCTGTGATTCCTACATTTCCAGGTCAACACAGAGAAACTATTTTTGTTCTTAGTTCTGTCCTATAAAGATGGTGTTGAGGTAGCATCAGAATCACAGGGTTGCCTACATCAGCATACAGGGATGTAGACGCAAAGAGCATTGAGCAGAGGTGTGATGTACTGTTGGGTCTCTGTGGAGTCAAAAACTAATGGTAAGAACTGACTCGGAACACAGGGGTCACCTGCTGCAAGTCATTGATGATATACAGAAAAGCCTACATAGTTGTTCGTAACATAGCCAGGCATCTATTCGTTGGGTAAACATTATTACCTATATGATATGCCTAGATGGCATAGGCGATAAAGGAGGAAAGAATATTATTCAGAAAATTTCTGCCTAATAGAGATTATCTTCAAGTGTGGGAAGACAAAATATAAATAATTGGATAAATACATAATAGTCACAGGCACTAAGGAGGTGAAGAAAAATGACAGAGAAAATACTGTGCTGGTTGTAGCTTTAATTAGGAAGCAAACAATGACGGAACTTCAACAGTTTCACTTCATTGTAAAATTTCAATGGGAGGGAGTACCAAGGAAATAGGATGGAAATCATATTGGCTAATTTGAAGCACTTCAAAAATCCAGTGCTGGTAGATCAGCTACAGAGATGGCAGGAGGAAAGAATAGGGGTGGTTGAGAAGAAGGAAGGAAGGCGAGCTCATCACATAATGTAGGGTCTTGGAGACTTCGTTTTCTTTCTTTTTAATTTTTATTAATTATACTTTATTCACTCTTTATCTCCCCTGTAGCTCCCTCCTTCCTCCCCTCCCAATCCCTCCCTCCCTTCCCGTTCTCCACCCATGCCCCTCCCCAAGTCCACTGATAACAGAGGTCTTCCTTTCCATCCTTCTGCTCCTAGTTTATTAGGTCTTATCAGGAGTGGCTGCATTATCTTCCTCTGTGGCCTGGTAAGGCTGCTCCCCCTTCAGGGGGAGGTGATCAAAGAGCAGGCCAATCAGTTCATGTCAGAGACAGGCCCTGTTCCCATTACTAGGGTACCCACTTGGACTCTGAACTGCTATGGGCTACATATGTGCAGGGGTTCTAGGTTATCTTCATGAATGGTCCTTTGCTAGAGTATCAGTCTCAAAAAAAGACCCCTGGGCCCAGATTTTTTGGTTCTATTGCTCTCTTTGTGGAGCTCCTGTCTTACTATCTCCCCCTTATTTCATAAGATTCCCTGCACTCTGCCCAAAGGTTGGCCATAAGTCTCAGCATCTGCTTTGATACCCTCTCAGAGCCTTTCAGAGGCCCTCTGTGGTACACTCCTGACTCATTCCCTGTTTTCTCCTTCTTCTGATGCCTGTCCTCTTTGTCTTTCTGAATGGGGATTGAGCATTTTAGCCAGAGTCCTACTTGTTGTTTAGCTTTTTAAGGACTGTAGATTTTAGTATGTTTATCCTATATTATATGGCTAATATTCACTTATAAGTGAGTGTATAACATATGTGTCTTTCTGCTTCTGGGTTACCTCACTTAGGATGAAGACTTTGTTTCTTTTTGAGATAGGGTTTCTTTGTGTAGCCCTGGCTGTCCTAGAACTAGCTCTCTAGGCCAGGTGACCTTGAAGTCACAAAGATCCACCTGCCTCTGCTTCCCACATTCTGGGACTTGCACCACCACCAGGCTGCCAAGAGAGACTTTTAATTTTAAAGAGTTAACTTTTGGCCTGAGGAGGATAAACTGTTTTTTATAGGGTTCCACAAAGAGAAGTTCATTAGCTGACATTCACTTTTTTTTTTTTTGGTTTGAATGTGCTATTTTTAATAAAATTTTTTATTTATTACAATTTATTCACTTTGTATTCCAGCTGTAGCCCCCACCCTCATCCCCTACCAATCCTGCCCTCCCTTCCTCCCATGCCCCTTTCCCAGTCCACTGTTAGGAGAGGTTCTCCTCCCCTTCCATCTGACCCTAGCCTATCAGATATTATCAGTACTGTCGTTCAGTTTTTATTTTTAACTTTGGTTTCTGTGCATAGAATAATAGAAGCTGCACCTTGGCCAGAACACGAATGTCAATATAAAGTCTACCCGATAATCCATATGATAAACCCTGACACTCTGGAGGCTGTTTATGAAAATAAACATACAAATTGTAGATACAT
Organism: Meriones unguiculatus; assembly: GCF_030254825.1. Lineage (NCBI taxonomy): Eukaryota > Metazoa > Chordata > Mammalia > Rodentia > Muridae > Meriones > Meriones unguiculatus. Next base: position 106,060,513 of record NC_083356.1, read on the forward strand.
TATTTAAATGTCAGGTCAACAGTATTTAAATATTTTTAGTGATATTTTCATGATATTGTTCAATAAACTTCTGTTATCAGTAATTTCATGGCTGAATTATTACAATAATCTAAAACTGAATTCAAGTTGTGGAGCGACAGGATACGAATAAACATTAAACATTACAGATATGGTAATGTAGGAAATGAGATGTTGGTGTGGAGGTTGTATGGAGGGAAAAAGGAGGAATAAGAAGATGAAGGGTAAGAGTGTTAAAAGGTAAGTAGTACTTTAAGGTGTTCTTTGAAATACGTACGATAACAACCAGGAAGTCCAGCTTGTACCAGTTGTTAGAGAAATAGGCTTTAAAGCCATAAGCCACCCACTTGAGAAGCATCTCCAGAATGAAGATGTAAGCAAATATCATGTCCGCATATTCCAGTAATATTTTAATGGTTTTTCGCTGATCAATATATATATCTTCAAGAGCCTGGAATTAAAATTTGAAATGTTAATATAAAAAAAATTCTTGGAACTCTGATTTATATGGAATCAAATTTGACTTCAAATTTGATGAGGCACAAAACTAAAAATAAAGAAAGACATTTCATAATGGAAAGTGAGTGAATTTCACAAATTGCTATGTGTTGGCAATAGCAGGTTGTACAAACTTGGACACTGAACTGCCATGGGCTAATCTATGCAGAGGTTCTAGGTTATCTCTATGAATGGCTCTTTGTTGGAGTATCAGGCTCAGAAAAGACCCCTGTGCTCAGATTTTTTGGTTTTGTTGCTCTTCTTGTGGAGCTCCTGTCATTTCCATGTCTTACTATCTCCCCCTTCTTTCATACGATTCCCTGCACTCTGCCCAAAGTTTGGCTATGAATCTCAGCATCTGCTCTGATACCCTGCAGGTTAGAGCCTTTCAGAGGCCCTCTGTGGTAGGCTCCTGACCTGTTCCTTGCTTTCTCCTTCTTCTGATGTCTATCCTCTTTGCTTTTCTGAATGGGAATTGAGCAACTTAGCCAGAGTCCTCCTTCTTGATTAGTTTCTTTAGGTGTACAGATTTTGGTGTGTTTATCCTATTTATATATCTAATATCCACTTATGAGTGAGTATAAACCCTGTAAATTTAATAATGAATAAAACTTCATTAAGTGCAATAGAATCAAGTATCTATTTCACTTCCTTTTCACATTACAGTGTGTACATTTTGAAATGACTGTATATTTAACTTTGATACTTAAATTTAACATCAATATTAAATACCTGTACATATTAGAAATATAAAATTTATCAAATTCATATATCTTAAATAATACTGATATTACATTTAACAGAGAATCATCTATATACAACGATTCTAGTAAAGTGTGACATAGTTTCTAGTGCTAACAGATTGCAAAGAAAAAAATGAAATCTGCTATATTAAGTGTTCTGGGCAAAGCCATCTGGCATAGCGACAATCTGAATTGCTAGTCTTACGGCCGATTTTCGCATGACATTTCCTGAGGCTGCGAGCTCACCAGAGTGCCTGTGCTGAGCAGAGTGACCAGGCCGATGAAACATTCAAACCAGCTGTTCTCTACTATCTTGCAGCAAGTTTTCCTTATGTTCTTCCAAATCTTTCCATTCCTGGATTCTCTACTGAGTTGACCAAGTGAAGATTTTCGTTCATAACCTGCCAAGAATGAAACTGTTAGAGGTAACCATCTAGGAAACATACAAAAGGATAAACATCTCAACTTTAGCTGCATTGACGATGACTTATTTACTGATTCTGGTACAGATGCTCTGTGATTTACACACATTTGACTTTTTACCCCTGCTCAGTGGTGTGTGATCAGTGAAGAGACGAGAACTGAACCTGTGGGTGTTGGAAGAGGAACAAATGTACCACAGAAGGTGGAGATAACAGAATGTACTTCTACCCTAGAGATAAGAGAACTAATGCGAATGAAACCAGTTTGTCAACGCTACTCTCAAAGGTGCACACAAATGTGATAACTTGTGAATCACATTTTGAATAATTGGTATGATCATTTCAGACGCAAATGACTTATATGAACCCATGTAATAATAAGTCAACTGCATTTCCTTGAAACTGACTCTTAGGCAGCACAGGAATGGGAAACTTCAGTGAGACAGTTTAAAGAGACAGGCATCCAGGTGCTCATGGGGTGAGTGTGCGCAGCTGTAAAGCATGCCTTGTCAGAGAGCGTTAACATAAACTAACCTGTAGCTCGGTAAGTGGATGATTATTGGGGTCTGAAGAAATAGGTGTGAGTGTGGTACAAAGTTAAAAGAACGTTTTCACATTTTTTAGTGTATTTTTCAGAATATGCTTCTTTACTAAAAAACAGAAAATATTTCTGCCTTTTCCTTAGATGGATAATGCCCTTGAATGCTGAAATATTTGTGTGTGTGTGTGAGTGTGTGTGTGTGCATGCACACACGTGTGAGGCACGTGGAGTATGCACTTGCCCATGTGGGAGCTTGTGAAGCTGATTCAGGGCTGTCTTCCTCAGTTGCTTCTACATCTGTGGTTTGACACAGGTCATTCACTGAACTTGGAACTCAGCATTTCCACTAGGCTGGCTGGCCTGCTGGCTTCCTGGATCCACCTCTGCTTCATCAACATGGAGATTACAGACAAGCACTACCAGACTTGGCTGTGAAGAGCATGCTTGCGACCTAAATTTTGGTCTAACTGGATTGTGTAGCAAGAACTTTATCATCAGAGTCATCTTTTCAGCCAAACAATATTCTTATTTTAAACCTACCAATTGGGCTTTTTGGGAGGCAGTTAATAATGTGATGATTATTCACTAATTTCCAAAGTTCAAATCTGTAGTAATTTATTAATCTTGCTAGGAAACCAATTTGATTTATAAATCACTGAGAAGTATATGTTATATATTATACCTAGGATGCTAAAGGAATTACTGAATTTGCATATTGTATATTTACTAATATATATATAAATAAATATGTAAATATGCTTTATTTTCCTATAAAGTACATAGGAAATTAAATTGACTTAATGCAAATTAAAAGTATTTTGCTTGTAATATATACAGTCTAGTGTGGGTTTAACTACACTTTTTTGCTCTAGTATAATGTATTCAGTTGCCTTAACTACACATCTGCAATTAAATAAGAACTTTAGATACATTCTTAACACTTATATTATGAAAGTGTGTTTGAGAAAATGGTATCAATATTACTCCACTAATCACAAACACTCAGTTTTCTTCTGTATCCACTATGTCAGTCACTATCTCTATAGGCTGAGTCAATAAGTTAGGGTGATGAAAACATTGATGGCATCACTGAGTATTCCAATTCTTTGGAAAAGATTATCTTCTAGGATTGCACACACAAATGCTTACCTACACATAAACATACACACTAATCTTTTAAAATACCATATGAAGTTTATCACTATTTAGATTAGAAGGCAATGAGAAGAAGAATAAATGGACAGTAGACAGAAAGGTGAAATCAAGTTATTGGTTCCAGAGATAGCTTTGTAACTACCTCATTAGACTGTACCAAACACACTTATCCTCTTTTCCCAAAGACGACTTTTTGGGAGAGGGAGAAAATGGAATAAGACAGGAGCCTACCACTAAAGGCCTCTGAAAGACTTTACCCTTCAGGATATCGAAACAGGTGCTGAGACTAATAGCCAAACTTTGGGCAGAGTGCAGGGAATCTTATGAAAGAAGTAGGAGATAGTAAGACCTGGAGAGGACAGGAGTTCCACAAGAGAGCAACAGAACCAAAATATCTGGGCACAGGGGCCCTACAGAGAATGATACTACAACTAAGGTCCATGCATGGAGAGGACCTAGACCCCCTGCTCAGATGAAGCCCATGGCAGCCCAGTCTCCAAGTGGGTACCCTAGTAAGGGGAACAGAAGCTCTCTTTGACATGAACTCAGTGGCTGGCTCTTCGATCACCTCCTATTGAGGTGGGCAGCCTTGCCAGTCCACAGAGGAGGACAATGCAGCCACTCCTGAGGAGACCTGACAGGCTAGGATCAGATAAAAGGGGAAGAGAACCGCCCCTATCAGTGGACTGGTGGAGGGCCAGGTGAGGATTAGAGGAAGGGAGGGTGGTATTAGGAGGGGATGAGAAAAGGGGCTACAGCTGGGATACCAAAATGAATAAATTATAATAAATAAAAAAATAAAATGCTGGGAAAAAGATGACTTTTTCCCTTGATGGTTTTTGTATCTGTTAGGTTATAGGTGTGTGAATATGTACACTTTTCAATGTTTGCAACCTGTCTACAATGAATGTAAAAGGTGGATACTATAGCAATATCTAAATTCAAAGAAATTTGGTCTACCTTTGAATAAAATTACTACTTGCCATTTTTGTGGAGCTTTGACTTTTCATGTTCATAGACCATTTCTTCTTCTTCAGAGATAGCAATGTCAACCGTGCTGCATTCAGATGAACTAGATTGCTTCATTTTCTAGAAGAAAAATACATCCCCAACAACAAAAAAATTATAGCCAAATTTTAACTTGATTATTGTAGGTTTGTCCAATTTTCAGAAGTAAACATGTTATACAGGAATAATACTAAAGTTAAAAGACTTCAAGGAAGTTTGGGGGCTGATACTGAAATGATATGCATTTTGTGTAAGTAGATTTGCTTTTTAAATTAGTTTGAAATGATAACTGAAAATCAAAGGTTACCTAAAAAATAATTTTACTCATGGTTTATTGATATAATTGGGTTTTGAATTTTAAGGCATTTCACAGGAGCCACATATGTGTTGTTTTAATTAGACAAACATCACACTAATTCATTTTAATGTTGAGGAGACAATGAATTTCAATATAAATGTTTAATCCAGCCCAGACTGTTTTGTGCTTTTCAGCGTTGGACATGAGGTTATTATGATGTGAAAAGAAAACACACACACACACACACACACACACAGAGAGAGAGAGAGAGAGAGAGAGAGAGAGAGAGAGAGAGAGAGAGAGGACCAGGACAGAAGACAGAATGGGGTGAGTGGACAAGCTATACAGGAAGATCCTGGGGACAGACAGAGATCTTTCTTTCCAGTCACCCATAACTGAAGCTCAAGGCTGCTGAGTTAAGGAGCTGATTGCTTTAACCATGTGGCAAATGCTTCAAGTTGATACCTTATTTTGAGATGGGAACAAACATACCATCCTTTAAATTTACCAGGATCCCATAAGTCAATAGCACCAGAAAATATTTCCTAATTAAGACAAATCAAATACAAGTATATAAAATTTTTACTAATTCAGGATTATTTAGTTAGGGTTTGGAAAAGGACCTTATCAATATTTGGTCATTCTTTTTGTTCTTGTGTACTATCAGTATAATGGAAAGTTTTCTTTGCCTTAGTTTTTATATGGCCAGTTATCATCTCAGTAAAATGTGTCGCTTGAACAAAGAAACAAAGTGGGCAGAAAAGTATTATTTAGACAAACCCTTGTACTATGCTATAGATATGATGAAACACTTGTAATGCACTGTAGATAAGATCTTTCAGTAGCTTTACTTTATTACAGCTAGCTCAAAATATCAATTATAATTTTATTTTATTTTTGGTAATTTCCTAAGTGTCATGGATAAGTGTCATTGATTTTGATAGAGTACTATATTTTATTTTAATTTTTACAATCTGGTATGTAGTGTGCTCAGTCTTATATAAACACATAAGTATTTTAATGGAAGGATAGATGTATAAAAATAGAAAATGTATTTCTGAAATTAGTCTATTTTCCATGCTTCATTTGTTATATTTTTTAGGCCAATACACATTAAATATTCTTGTACTACATAACTGACAAAAGGTCTGATTAAATACATAATTAAACATTACATAATGGAAAATACAAATAAAGGCCTAAAATAAGCACAATTTATTATTGACAGATTCTGAAATCCAATATTTACAGTTATTTTACTTTCATATGACAGTTATTTTACTCCATATTTTGTGCTCTAGACCTTCTAATTATATTATCAAGATTTTCTAAGGGATACCTGGTTCAGTTTACTATGGTAAACAGCAGATTTATCTAGAGCTGCACAGGAGCCAAGTCTTCAGAGAAGAAAATGTGTAGACTTAGGAAGGAATAGGAATTCCCTTCATCTTTCTATACTTTTTTTCTTATATTTTTTTTATAAATGGTAGAAATTACTGGACTAGACTTTTAGTCTTAGCAAGCAAGATAATTGTGCCCTCTTCTAAGCAATTTTCACCTCTTGAAGATGATAATGCACAAGGAATTTGAATCTCTTAATTATACACATCTATTTTACAAACTTAGGAGTCTTAAATATGTTTTTCTTCACTGAAAATTGTCTTGCTTATTAATTTATAGAATGTTAGAATTATACCATCTAATATCTCCAGAATTACTTTATTGTAGGCAAATTCTCTGTGATACTATGATAATTTTCTTACTTATTCCCTCCAAAAGAAATATTTCTTCATTTTCATATGAGGAAACAAAAACTTGGACATTTAAGTAGTTTGGTCAAAACCATGAAATCTTGTAATATTTACTTTTATTCACCCGATGTAATTGTTTTCTCTGAGACTTACTGCTGAAGAAGTTAATCCTTTCAAGCTCTTTCTGAACTCTGACTGGCTGGTTATACTCAACTACTCTAGCTCAAATTTCTCTCCAAGCTGACTGATTCAAACTGGCTTCTCAGAGCTTCTGATTTTTCACTTGGTTGTCCTTGATTTAATTAGCAGTCTAGCAATTTATTCAAATCTTCTGGCTCCTCATTCTCTGGCTTCAACTGGCTGCCCTGCACTGAACAGCCCAAATTCAACTCCACTCTACTTACTGAACTCCACTGACTGGACTGAAGTGAACTCAACTCGTTTCCACTGCCTGCTCTCAACTGCACTGACTCCCAACTGACTCACTCTTTCTCCCTGTGCTGCTCTTAAATAGCTTCTCTTTCCCATCCTGTTCTTGTGAGAGTTGTGCATATCTTATCTCTGACTCATTCTGTCAAATCATTCTCTGATTCATCACTTTGCCCCTCAATTAGATGTCAGTTTCAAACATGACTACTTCCTTCTAATTTCACCTCAATGGTATGTACTAAGGGCAGGATTCCAGCCAGAGGGATTAAAGGTGTGCGCATTCTAGCCTGATCACACTGACCTAGAAGTTCTTTGGATGTGATCCCTGGCCAGAGCAGCATATTGCGGGACTGAAATTCCTCTACAAAATCCAGTAGTTATGGAAGGTAGAGTTAGGTTCAGATGAACAATTTAACTGTATAACTTCAATGTTGATTTAATTGTTTGAAAAAAAAAACCCACAAATCCATACTTAATAATGAATATAATAGAACACCTTACCTCTTTACTGTCTCCATTCCCAGACTTGCTCCGAGTCTCCTTGTTATCCAGATTTTCTATATCAGATTCTCCTGAAGCAATTGGCACAGTTTCTGAGGCACTGGGACTAGCAATCAGTGACTGGCTCTCAGATTCAGTCACTGGAGTTTTCTCTGTGCCACTGCTCTTTTCCTTATATTTGAGAAATGTTTGTGTGTCACTCACTTCAGAAAGAGTGGGGACAGAAATATTCTCTTTAATGCTTGCATCACACCTTTGGTCTGTTGTTTCTGTAGCAACAGTCCTTTTTTTGCACAATATTTTCATAAGCACACAGTTTATTCCTGCCTTTATCCTGGACATGGCAAGTTGAATGTTTATGGCTTCTTTGCTCACTTCCATTGTAGCATCATATGAACTGAATGAGCTCACCAATGCCACAAAGAGGTAAAGTATCTCAAGAAAAGAAAAGAAAAAAAAATTGCACTTAATGTATCTCGCTTATTTCATTTTATATGATAAAAGCAAGCCTCTAAAAATTCCATTCTGAGACATGAAAACTCAACAACTGCATCACAGTGCTCACTGTCAGGTGCCATGCTAGCCGATTAGGGGGACAGAACTCTGTTTTGTTGTTCTGTGGGCTGCTGTTGCAGCTGTTTTGTTTTGATGCTAGAAACCGCACATGAGGACATTTGACTGCTAGCAGGAATTTTACCACTCCACTAAACCACTAATTTTAAGTTCACCCTGCCCCATGCAGTTTGATTTATTTCTGTTTCCTTGGTGAAAAAGTAAGGCTTATAGATTTCAAATCCTAAGGCTACTCTAGTTTGTCTTATGCCCGAAACGTACTTCATCATGGAGCCAGGCATTCTCAAATGAGAGAACAAATGCAAACTCAGAAAGAGATAGCATTACAAGTACTGGAAAGCACTCTACTAACAAATGCCTATAGTAAAACTGTTCTCAGTTGAGCCCAGTCCTGGGAAGACGTGCAAAGACCCTCCAAATCAACCCTCCAGTGACTTACCCATGACACTGAGCGTCACATACTTTTTAAGCCAAGGAAACAGTCATTACATAAAATATTGTCTCACAGTAAATGGATGCAGACAAGTTATACAAAACTAATTTAAAATCATTGTATATAAATTATTTCAGTGCAACAATAGTATATATTTTGACTTTATTATCAATGAGAAATATAATCAAGGCTGTTTAATTTATAGGAAACCAGTTTTTAATTCTGTTTTCAATTATATATGCATAATACTTTTAGATTATTGTTTTTCTAAAAGTCTTTTGGGATACAATTGATCTTCAAGGCATATGACAAAGAAAATATCAAGTCCCTTCTTGTTCTGTGAGAAATTTGTTTTAAAGTTTTTATTCCATATCATTGTCTAGAAGCAGAAAAGAGTCCTTATTCAATTCATTTGATAGTAGTTCAATACTAAAGAAATTGAAAAGTAAAAAGCTTTCTTCTTTATACAATGTAAAATACTCAAATACATATTGGTATGTAATCATTGCTATGCTGTCTGGTCAAGTGAGAATTAAAAAAATCACTGTCTAATGACAAATCCACATATCAATAACATCAGAATCTCTAGACATGGATTCTTGAAATAAGTACACCATTAACCATTCCCCAGGTAATGCCAGTGTGCAGGCAGGTTGACAGCCAGTGTTGCATTTAAGTGTTTTTTTAAATTTTAATGGACGAATAAATCTTTTGCAAATAGAGTTACAAGGTGAATTATGTTTCCATATACCTGTATGGAATTGGAAACTGCAGGTCTAATGATTTCAAAGCTGACTAACAGTATTATGACCTAGTGCTAGCCAATAGAAATCACACATGCAATAATAAGAAAGAAATGTTAATTTCATTAAGCTATATGTACTTTAATACTATTATAATAAAAATACACACATTCTTTGGGGATAAAACTTCAAATCCAGTATGTATTTCTCAGTTACTGCATGGCTTAAATTGGACCAATTGTCCTTCAATTGATAATAATCAAATACCCACTGTTTTGGAAATCAAGCTACAGATTACTGGATCTCATTAACCCATCCCATACAAATATATATATAGTATACCAGGTGTTTTGTTAAGAAAAATACAAAGAAAATCGATACTTACCAATAAATTTCCAATTAAAATAACCATCATGTAAAAAGGAATACACCAAGACAATCCAGCGACCTCCATACAGTCCCATAATGTGTCTATCCACTCTCCACAGAGCATCCTGAAAACGTTCATGTAGGCATGGAAGAAGTCACTCATGTGCCAGCGTGGGAGTTGACAGTCTTGGTCTATGCGGCAGACACAGTCTTTGTAACTTTGACCAAACAGGTTCATGCCGAACACAGCAGAGAAGTAAACGAATATGAACAGCAGCAGAACCAAGTCTTTCAGGGCCACCAATGTGTTACCAAGGATACGCATCAAAGCCTTAAATGGCGGCCCATATTTTCCCAATTTAACAAATCTCAACTAATAGACAAATGAAAAATAAAAGGGGAAAACGACAAAAGATAAGTGTAGATTATAGTGCATACTTAAATAATCAGAATTATGTCATCATGTATGTACAACTTTTAAAGTAAAACCAATCAACATTATTATTTTTTAATTAAATTTTTATTTTTATATATAATTAGTTTATTCATTTTGTATCTCAGCTGTAGCCCCCTCCCTCATTCCTTCCCCATTCCACTCTCCCTTCCTCGCTCATCTCCTCCCATGTCCCTATCCAAGTCCACTGATAAGGGAGGTCCTCTTCCCCTTCCATCTGACCCTAGCTCATCAGTTCTGATCAGGACTTGTGGCATTGTCCTCCTCTGTGGCCTTGCAAGGCTGCTCCTCCCTTAGGGAGAGGTGATTAAAGAGCCAGCCACTGAATTCATGTCAGAGATGGTCCATGCTCCCCCTACTAGGAAACCCACTTGGACAATGAGCTGCCATGGGCTACATCTGAGCAGGGATTCTAGGTAATATCCATGAATGGTCCTTGGTTGGAGTATCCGTCTCAGAAAAGACCCCTGTGCCCAGAATTTTTGGTTCTATTGCTCTCTTTGTGGAGCTCCTTTCCTCTCCGAGTCTTACTAGCTCCCCCTTCTTTCCTAAGATTCACTGCACTCTGCCCAAAGTTTGGTCATGAGTCTCAGCATCTGCTTTGTTACACTGCTGAGTAGCATCATTCAGAGGCCCTCTGTGGTAGGCTCCTGTCCTGTTTCCTGTTTTCTCCTTCTTCCAATGTCCATCCCATTTGTCTTTATGAGTGAGACTTGATCATCTTACCCAAGGTCCTCCTTCTTGCTTAGATTCTTTAGGTGTACAGATTTAATATATTTATATTATATGTCTAATATCCACTTATAAGTGAGTATATGTGTCTTTCTGCTTCTGAGATACCTCACTCAGGATGATCTTTTCTAGATCCCACCATTTGCCTACAAATTTCATGATTTCCTTGTTGTTGTTGTTTTTACTTTTTTTTATTACACTTTATTCATTTTGTATCCCCCCCATTAGCCCTTCCCACCTCCCCTCCCGGTCCCACCCTCCCCCCTCCCCCCTTTCAGCTTGCATGCCCCAGCAATGAAAAATAAGGAAATCATGAAATTTGCAGGTAAATGGTGGGACCTGGAAAGGATCATCCTGAGTGAGTTGTCCCAGAAGCAAAAAGACACACACGGTATATACTCACTCATATAGACATACAACATAGAATAAACCCACTAAAATCTGTACATCTAAACAAACTAAGCAAAAGAGAGGACCCTAACTAAAATGTTCAATCCCCATCCTGAAAGGCAAAGAGGATGGACATCAGAAGAAAAAGAAAACAGGAAACAAACTAGGAACCTGACACAGAGGGCCTCTGAAAGCCTCTGCCATGCAGACTGTCAAAGCAGATGCCGAGCCTGATGGCCAACTGACGGGCAGAGTGAATGGAATCTTATGTAAGAAGTGGGAAATAGCAAGAGCTGGAAAGGACAGGAATTCCACAAGGAGAGCAACAGAACAAGAAAATTTGAACACAGGGAACTTACCAATCAACATTATTAATAAAAACAAGTAACTATTTTTACATTCATAATACATCTTACACATTTTATAATTTTTTTCTTCTAGAAAATATAAGGTGAAGATTTTAATTTTTTTCCTTTTTTATTATTTTCATTCATTACAATTCATCCAGTTTATATCCTGGCTGTGGTCCCCTTCCTCATCTCCTCCCAATCCCACCCTCCCTCCCTCTTCTCCTCGTATGCCCCTTCCCTAGTACACTGATAGAGGTGGGCCTCCTCCCTTTCTACCTGACCCTATCATATCAAGTCTTTTTTATTTTTTATTTTTTTTATTAATTACACTTTATTCACTTTGTATCCTTCCTGTAGCTCCCTCCCAATCCTATCAGGTCTTTTCAGGACTGGCTGCATTTTCTTCCTCAGTGGTCTGGCAAGGCTGCAACCCCATAAGGGGGAGGTGATCAGAGAGGCTGCCACTAAATTTATGCCAGAGAAATCCCTTGCTCCTGTTACTAGAGAACCTACTTGGATATTGAGTTTATGGGCTACATCTGATCCAGGGTTTTAGGTCCTCTCCGTACATTGTCCTTGGTTGGGGTTCAGTCTCTGCAGGGCCTCCAGGGCTCAGTTTTATTGGCTCTGTTGGTCTCCTTTTGGAGTTCCTATCCCCTCCAGGTCTTTCTACCTCCCCTTTCTTCATATGATTCCTTGCACTCTGCTGAAAGTTTGGTTATGAGTCTCAGCCTCTGTTTTATACACCAAATCAATACGTATGTTCATATCCTACTTGTTAATTCACATTCAATAATGTACTTTTGTTATTGTGATAGGTTTGGGTTTTAATATCTGGTCAGAGTAAATATCCAGTATTTTTGCTTTTCTTTATAGCATATTTAGTTTTTCATAACATTAAAATTTTCCCACATTTATTTTCACAGAAAACATTAAATACCATTTAGAAACTGAGTGAATTTCACAGACGACTCTGATAATTCCCTTGAGACCTGATAAGCCAGGGTCAGATGGAAGGGGAGGAGTACCTCCCCTATCAGTGGACTTGGAGAGGGGCAGAAAGGAGATGAGGGAGGGAGAGTGGGATGGGGAGGGATTGAGGGAGCAGGATACAGCTGAGCTACAAAGTAAATAAACTTTAATTAATATAAAAAATAAACAATTAAAAAAGAAAAAGGTTTCAATAAAGGTCCTTTTTATGTTTAAGAAAATAAAATATACCACAATAAAAATGAAAATTAGGTCTTGAATTCTACTTACCGGGTATAACATAGAAACTGTAATTCCTTCAATATTCATTAGCAAAATTTCCATTAATCCAAAAAAGACAATCAAACTGTCAAAAATGTTCCAGCTTATTTGGAAATACCCATAAGGATGCAGAGCAATTACCTTCAAAATCATTTCTATCGTATAAATTCCAATAAAAACCTTAAAGGAAACCAAACATGGGTGTAAGAACAGTTGCACGGTTGCCCCTAATGTGCACATACAGACCAGTGACATGGAGGAAGCCCCACACGACTGCCTGTTACACAGCTCTGGTTGGTTTGGGGTCTGTATTATAATTAATCCATGTATTTTGGCTAATGTATGGACCATGTTAGTTTAATGGAAGCTATTCTTGAAGAAAATGCATATCTGAGTAGAAGTGATTATATTTTAAATATTCCCTTTGAGTATACATTGAGAATATATACTGAGACACTAACCATTCACTTCATAAAAGAGTGTAAGCAGTACATGTGTGTGCATATACATACGTGCAAGCAATAAAACTTAGTCAAACAAAGAGCCCATGGATTTGATGGAGAGTGGGGAGGGAATATGGGAGTGTTTGAAGGGACGGAAGGGGAAACACTATTGTTTTTAATAATTCTATTTATTTATTAAAAATGTGTGTGTGTGTGTGTGTGTGTGTGTGTGTGTCTGGGTGGTGGTGGCATACACCTTTAATCCCAGCACTCAGAAAACTGAGGCAGGAAGATCTTAGAGTTTGAGGCCAGCCTGGTCTACAGAGTGAATTTCAGGACAACCATGGCTACAAAGAGAAACCCTGTCTTGCAAAACAAATAAAGTGTGTGCACACACACACAGTTGCAGGTAAAGGCCAGAAGAGTCAGATCCCTGCTGAAGCTGGGGATCACGGAGAGTTGTGAACTGACTGATGCGCCTGCTACAACTGTAGGAACTGAACTCAGGGTCCTCCACAAAAGCAGTATGTACTTTAGTCACTGAGCGTCGCTCCAGCATCCTGTTACTGTCGTATAAAGTAGGTGCACAAGATTTAGCAACTAAGTGACGAAAGCAGGTAAGAGATTTAACATTTGCTTGAGTGTTAACGTTCATAAATCCATAGGAATCTATTTTGTTTCTTGTGTTGGTATAGAAAAAAAACTACACATGAATCTCAAAACACCATGTTAAAATGATAAGCACCAATCTAAAGTGAGACAATTGGGAGAAATGGGTCCAGGGACCGCTATATTCAGGATTCAGGATTCTGAAGAAAGCTACTGTTGTCATTAGCACACCCCTGCACTATGCTCATTATAGGAGAGCCATACCTAGAATGTATGCTTGGGAAGGATTAAACAATAAATCATTTCCATCTAATTTAATTGCCAGGTGTCAGGATAGGATTCTGAATTTAAATGGTAGAATTTTGAATTCTAATTGAAAAACTGTTGATAACTATTTACGATGCAGGAGCTGAAGTGAACATGGTATGAACATAACAGCTTATTCAATACCAGCACAATCCATGCTTAGAGCAACAACATGGGCTTATAAGATAAAACAATCACAAAATAAAATTAGAAAATAGAAACCTGAAACTATGAATGAAAACAATGAATGATGAGTTCCTACCAAGTCTCCAATGATGAGGAGAAACATGAGCTCCTCGCTTATTGGAAAATGTTTTAGGGCCAGGAAACATATGTTTAAAGTGATGCATATAACAATGAAAAGATCAGCAAATGGGTGTGTTATGATTCTATCAGCGAACTCGCTCAGTTTTATCCAACAGGGAGAGCATTTCCAGATGAAGCAGGTTTTAGCAAACTTATACCAGCACTGTGGGCATTTCTTCCTGGATGTTTCTGGTTCTGAAATATGAGAATAAAAGATGAGAAAAGTCAGTTATTGAAAAATTGTTTAAAGCCTTGATAGATAAATTTAACATTTTCAGGCAAAGGGCTCTCACATCTTGATTTTGTGTCTGGTATGAGCAAATACAAATAATACAGTGATGCATAGCAAAGTGAAATCTATGTCTCTTATTTTGTTTATGATTATCGAGCTAGAAAAATGTATTGTTAATGAAGCAAACAATGTATTAGTAGGAAACCATAGATTTCTCCTAAATCAAGCATAGGTGAGAATAACATGCTTTTCAATTCCTGGATTATATGTTTTATATTATACTAGCTCTTGATATGGACTATGATAAACAACCATCGGTTAGATATGAAAACAAAAATTTTGGTAAATCAATTACTTCAAGATATCATGATTATACAGATGATCTTATACAACATGAGATGAGGACAAAGACCTCTGCAACCAATGGTCCAGATATAACTTCCCAACCCCTCAGGAGCGTTAGCCGCCTGAGGTTGCTCAGAAGATTTACTAACATAAGGAGTAAGTTAACATTCTTTGTTTTACATGCTCTATCTGAGGTTAAATAGCTGTGAAGCATGGGAAATGGCAATATGCAATTAACTGAAAAGACAGACTGCTCCTGCGCATGTGACTAGCTCTGCACAGACTTTCAGAAGATATTTGGACTCAGCCCATTGCAACAGCAACAGGAGGCGGCTACAGAATGATTGTGCTAAATATTGAAACTAATATCATACAGCCATGGTCTAATCCTGCCCTTCTACATTTGTGTCTATTTTTCTCAACTGCAAATGGCAGAGTGTCTGTGATTATTCTTTGATGCCTTGTAATGATACTTTCTGATGTTGGGTACTTTATTCTGAGGTTTTAATATGTTGCTCATCTTAATATACTCATGCTGTTATTTATATTTTACCTTTTCTCACCTAGATCCTAAAGGAACTGCTCAATTATTTAAGAACAGGTGTTGCAAATAGTTTCTCCATTACTGAGTACAAGTAGTTTTTTCCACTTTACCTTCTTTGTGTCCAAGCGAAGTTTCTTCCAGTATATCCAATGTGGTGTTTATAGAAGTTGGTGATCTTTTCCTCATTTCTATTTGTGTAGTTTTCATCTACAAGATGTTTAATGGGTTTAGTAGTAGCTCCCCACCTTCATACCATTAGATTATAACTTTAACACAATACAGAATTTGACCTTTCTATAGCTTCTTGCTTCCAGAGTATCTCTGTGTTCCATCACTGGCCTCTTCCTTTGGCATTGGATGTACTAGAATTACTTAGATTTAGTTGAAAAATAAATAAAAAAACATACTAAAATTGGAAGGCACTCAAAAATTTCCCCTCTGTGCTGAACAACAAATAGAGCAGGATAGTAAATGCTGGCAACACTATTTATATTCAAAAACCAATTTAAAATGATTATAGGATTACTATGAAATATCCATTTGCCAAATACGCTACTGAGTAATGAGAACATTTCCCTAAAGACACAATGTTTTTGCTCAAGGATATTCTAAGTTTATATTTATCTTATAACATGGCCAATTCGCTCAATAAAATTAAATTTATTTGGATATATGAATAAACAAAACTTGAAGAATCTAAGGCAGTGGAATGGATTTAAAGGGTTGTTTAGATAGAATTCGTGATAGAGCTAATGACTGGAAGTAGTCTAACTCCATAAAGAAATCATTTCTTCCAGCACCTCATGTCTCTTCAGCAAAGTTTTCAATAGATGCTCTGCTTTGTTTATCTCTTATATGTTTCACATTTATTTAGTGAAAAAATCCAACAAAAGTGATTTTTTTTCTATGATCTCACAAGGACTTCTGACATAATCACCTTCACCAACAGCACAGGCTCTAAGATCAACAATCAATAAATGGGACCTCACGAAACTGAAAAGTTTCTGTAAAGCAAAGGACACAGTCATCAGAAAAAACGACAGCCTACAGACTGGGAAAGGATCTTCACCAACCTTATATCTGACAGAGGGCTGATATCCAGAATATATGAAGAACTCAAGAAGTTAAAAAGCAACAAATCAAGAAATCCAATTTAAAAAATGGGTACAGAGATAAACAGATTCTCAATATAGGAATATCGAATGAGAGAAACACTTAAAGAAATGCTTAACATCCTTAGTCATCAGAGAAATGCAAATCAAAACAACCCCCAGATTTCACCTTACACCCATCAGAATGGCTAAGATCAAAAACTCAAGTGACAACACATGCTGGAGAGGATGTGGAGAAAGGGGAAGCCTCCTCCATTACTGGTAGAAATGTGGGTGTGTATGTGTGAGTGTGTGTGTACATATGTTAAGGACAGATTGTACAAACACCTTGGAAATCAATCTGGCACTTTCTCAGACAGTTAGGAATAATGCTTCCTCAAGATCCAGTTAGAGCACTCTAACTGGATAGACTCATGGCAGCTTAGTCTCCAAGGGGTTCCCCAGTAATGGGAACAGGGACTGTCTCTGACATGAACTCAGTGGCTGGCTCTTTGATCACCTCCCCCTGAGGGGGGAGCAACCTTACCAGGACACAGAGGAAGACAGTGCAGCAGTCCTGGTGGGACCTGATAGGCTAGGGTCAGAGGGAAGGAGAGGAGGACCTCCCCTATCAGTGGACTTGGGGAGAGGTATGGGAGGAGATGAGAAAGGGAAGGAGGGTGGAATTGGGAGGGGATGAGAGAGGGAACTAGCTGGGATACTTTGTGAATAAACTGTAATTTATAAAAAATTAGTTAAAAAATAAAAAGTCAAAAAAAGATAGTACTTTTGAGTGTAGTTCTCAAGTGATCACTTATGACACAAGAGATGGACCTCATGAGGCTGTTTCAGACAGCAGCAAGTTGGTGGAATCACACCAAAGAGCAGTCCAGTTAAGAAAATTACCTATGTGGGAGAGTGAAGAATTGGAGGTGACCCCAAACCTAGTCTCAATAATTAATAACATACCACAGACTCTGGCTTTCACATCTTATTTTCCAAAGATATTTAAGTGAAATAGACATCATATTTTTAGTTATGTCTAAAAAGACAATATCAAAATTCCAATTATTATAACCAACCACAGTAATTTCATAGGAGGATACGTGGGTGATGGGTATAAATATGATCACAATACACAGTATCTATGCAGAAAACTATCAAAAAGATGTTAAACTAAAAAATGCTTAAAATAATAAATTATAAGTTTTATAGTATAAAAAGAACTTGTGTTCTATCAAACATACAACTGAAAGAAAATTCCACAAATAAACAAATTTGGAAAAACACTAAAAAAATAATAATTTAGTAATATTTTCCAATGCCATATCTGATTCTTATATTCAACTTCCTCTTTTGTTCAAAGACATTCTAATATAGTTGATCTGTTCCAAATAAATACAAATAAGTTTTACACAATGTACTTAACTTAAAGGTATTTTGATGATCTTGTGTTCTTTTTAGACTTTTTTAAAAATTTTATTTATCTATTCTAATTTATTCACTTTGTATCCCCACTGTAGCCCCCTCCTTCATCTCCTCCCAGCCCCATCCTCTCTCCTTTTTCTCCCTCTATGCCCTTATCCTAGTCCCCTGATAGAGGAGGACCTTCTTCCCTTCTATCTGACCCTAGCTTATCAGGTCTCATCAAGGCTCGCATGATTTAGATGTTAAAAGCATTGGATCACTTATACTATAACATTTTCTACATCCTATTTATTTATTCCAATTTATTCATTTTTTATCCCGGCTGTATCCCCCTCCCACTTTTCCATCCACTCCTACCTTTCCTCCTTCCAGTCCCTCCCTCCCCCGCCTTCCTCCTTGCCTCCCTCCCTCCCTCTTCTCCCCATATGCCCCTTCCCTAGTCCACTGATATGGAAGGACCTCCTTCCCTACTTTCTGACCCTAGCCTTACAGGCATCATCAGATGACTGCATCATCTTCCTCTGTGGCCTGACAAGGCTGCATCCTCCCCGGGGGGGGGGGGGGATGATCAAAGAGCCAGTCACTGAGTTCATGTCAGAGATAGCCAATGCCTCCACTTGCTAGGGAATCCACTTGAAAACTGAGTAGCCTATGGATTTCCTCAGAGTAGGGGGTCTAGGTCCTCTCGTTCAAGGTCCTTGGTTGGAGTATCAGTCTCTGCAGGACCCCTGGGCCCAGGTTTTTTGGTTTTGTTGTCTCCTTGTGGAGTTCCTGGCCTCGCCAGACCTTTCTATCTTCCTCTTCTTCCATAAGGTTTCCTGTGCTCTGCCCAAAGTTTGACTATGTGTCTCACTCTCCTTCGATATGCTTGTGGGAATGTAACCTTTCACAACCACTTTGGAAACGATCTGGTGCTTTCTCAGAAAAGTAGGAATAGTGCTACCTTAAGCTCTGGTTATACCACTCCTAATCATATATCCCAAATATGCTCAACCATATAACAAGGACATTTGCTCAACTATGCCCATAAAAACATTATTCATAGTAGCCACAATCTGGAATCAACTGCAGAATGGATACAGAAATTGTGGTACATTTTCACAATAGAATACTACTCAGCAATTAAAAGCAAGGAAATCATGAAATTTCCAGGCAAATGGTGAGAACTAGAAAAGATCATCCTGAGTGAGGTATCCCAGAAACAGAAAGATACATATGGTATATACTCATTTATAAGTGGATTTTACCCACAAAATATAGGATAAACATACTGAAATTTATAGTCCTATAGAAGCTGACAACAAGGAGGACCTTAGGGAAGAGGCCTCACTCAGAAGGGCAAACAGGATAGACATCAGAAGTAGGAGAAAACAAGGAACAAGACAGGAGCCTTTCACAAGAGGCCTCTGAAAGACTCTACTTTCTTGATTTAGCTCCTAAATTAATCTGTGACTCTCATAGGGTCATTCAATGACAGGTAATTAGATTAACAGGTATATTAGACTTAGGTCAGTTTTTGGCACAAAGATAATTGCATAGTGCTATGGGGTTTCCTGGCAATAATATGAAATAATTTTTGTCCTAGGGATAACTCTGGGCTTCTGACAGTTTTCATAGTTTCTCTCCTTATTAGACTAGAGTTTTGTGCAAATAGTATACTTCAATTAGCTGAATCACATCTTATCTCCAATATTAGAGAACTGGCAATATTGTTAAGATTAATTAGATACATGTTATAAGGTTGACAGCTTATACGTACCCTCAAATTACTTGCATTACTCAGGTTTTTAAATATTCCCTTCCTTTCCTGAAGTTTTACCAGTGGCTATTGCTGTATAGGAGAATTACCAATGCAAACTGTGTCATTTTAGAATCATACTGCTTTGGCAATGACCCATAAGAACTGTTAGGTAGCTAGACAGTGTCCAACAGATTATAGGCCACTTATGATGAGCTACTTCATCATGGTGGACTTTGGATCACATCCCCTGTTTTCCTAGTGACATTAGGAATGCCCCTGTAAAATACTAGACGGAAATACGGATCAGAGCTTCTTTGAGATCCATCAATGGAATCTACTATCACCTGATCAAAAGAATGGAGTCTGAGTTCTACCTTTTCCCCTGGATGGATAAATGACATTCTGATTGGTCCCCAATATTAGAACATTTCATACCATTGTCTTCTACCTTAAGAGTTAATCAATCTGTGTGTCCTAATAGCCTTGTTCTTAAAAAAGGCTAGTCCATCTGAAGAGTGATGGCTAATAACTGTTCCCCTAAAGGGACAGCCCACTTTTCCTTTAGGAGCTCCAGTTTAAGAGCAGTTGTTTGCAAATCCTCAATCTATGTCAGTCCCACTTTTCTGAGTTTGAATTAAAAAAAATCATAACATTTTCTATTCCTTATGTATCCCAACTCTCCACCTAACAGAAGAGGAGTGTTTCTTTTTCTTTGTATCCATTCCCTTCCTTCTAATTCTAGTCTAATTTAAATTAATTAGATATGTTATAAGATTTACATTTTGCTGAGATTTACATCTTGCCTTGCCTGTTATTTTATTATCAATAAAACTGGCCTAGAGTTTCTTTCTACATCTGTTTTCAGATTCTGGAAACTGTGTGTGTATGTGTGTGATATGTTGTGTTTGTGTGTATGTCTGTGATATGGTATGTGTATGAGTGTGTGTGTGCGTGTGCATGTGCGTGTGTGTGTGTGTGTGTGTGTGTGTGTGTGTGTGTGTGTGTGTGTAACTCCATGTGCAGAAGTAAGAGGACAGCTTTGCAAGTTTGGTTCTCTCCATCCACTTTTACATGGGTTTAGAGCTCAGAATAAGATCATCAGGATTGTATGAAGAGCACTTTTATGTGTTGAGCCATCTCCCTGTCCCTATCTGTAAACTTTTCTCAATGAGATTAAGAACCTGTAAAGGAATACAAGTTTTCCTTCAGGAGAACTAGGTAGTCAAGTGATGAACCATGGCTTCTCCCTACTGGTGAAAAGTCCAGTACCAGGGTGTCCTGATGAACATTTGTACCTGTCATTCTTCAACAAGAATCACACTCTGGAATTCAACAGTTCCAGAGCAGAAACAGACTTTATATGCTGCCATTAATGTTACTATTTAAAATAATGCCATAATACAGCCAAAGATGTAAAGCTTTTACGTTGATGTACTTTTCTCCATTCAAATTACTCCGGGTTTTAAAACTTCCATTCAGTTATTCTCTACAATTAATCTCTGATCCTTTATAGTTATTATTAGATGTAAATCAAATTTGAATAAAAACAACTATGGGCATTTATAACATCTGGTTTATTATGTCACACACATCACTTGGAAACTAACCCTCAATTTTGCTCATTGGAGATTTTTTTGGAACTATATCTCAAAGTATTGGCACAAGTATAATGTGTTACAATATATGTTAAGCCTTTTTGCAAAGAGAATGGCATAAACTAAGTAGTAAATGTTTCATAAAATTAACATTATATTCTTATGAACTAGTTTATATATAACAGGAGGGTTTTTTTTCCCTATAAGTGTCATGTATTGTTTTAAATATCAGGTGTTCATGTCTGTAATTGCTGCAGGATGCATCCTGAGGAGGGAGGATGAGTTTATGACTGTGGTGAACTGCCTTGTTAAGTTCCAGAAAACTCTACATGAGAAACATTCTAAGACTCTTCCAGGAAAACAAATCTTCAGAACTGAAAGATTTTAATATAAAACAGGAAAGTTTTACTAGAACTAAATTTTACCAAAGTGAGAGAAGATACCAGGAAATGCCAAAGCTCTCTCATAATCAAAGCCCTTTCATAATCAGAGCTATTTCATAATCAAAGCTAATAGAACACTTGATCTAAGAATAAGAGAAGAATTGTTAAGCTGTTGAGCACACTGGGATTGAGGGGCAAGCTCTTGAATTTCTGAAATGCCACTTTAAAACAAATTACACAGTCAACATTTCCTTCAGACCCTTCAAGTTCAATCTGAAAGACTCAAGACTCAGACACAGAAATCTTTTGTAATATTCTTTCTTGTGATTTACTTATGATTGTTAATAGCCTCTTTTTTGGTACATGTTTTGTTCATACAGTCCATAATTGCTTCTTGTTCAAAGGCATGCATATTACGGTCACAGGAGTCTACAAAGTCATCGGGTACATGCTGATATCCTGCTATTCAAGTGCCACTTGAGGTACAGTTATGTCCCAGAGCATGTTCAGTGATGGTTGTTGCTTGGTTGGAGGAGTGAGCATTCAGCTGCTTTAACTCGAAAGGGACCTCTCTACCAGTGAAGCTCACAGCTATCCTTCCTCCAATTACTAACTCATGTCAAACTGCTTGTTGACCTTTCTCTTTCCCCCACCTATATTCTACTGTTTTTATACAAGAATTTCCTAATGTATTTTCTCTCTACCTTTTGTTTTCTGTCTCAATTTTGACGTTTTCCCAGTCTTCCTGAAAAGCTCTTCAAAGAAGAGGTGTGATCACCTGAAATGCCAGAAGCTACTCCTTGATGCATTCCTCCGGTCCTCATTCCTGTTCACAAGTGTATAGGCAATTAACTTTTAAAAGGATGTCACAGAATGTCCTGAACATCACTTCTGCTAATACTTTCAGATTCACAGGTTGAATTTTTATAGGTGGCCAACAATCTGAAAATTACTCAAGTAGAATAGGGGAATTCTAAATCACACTAAAATATTATTAATTTTATTATAATGGATTTGATCATCCTTGGGTAAAATGATCCCTTGCTTCTTGAGCAGAAGATTTATTTATGTGTTTATCTTCTTTTCTAACTTTTTCTAATTCAGAAAAAAAAGTCAAGTTATAAGAGCACAACATGTCAAGAATTTCTCAACAGAAGTATTGGAAATTTGGGTCAACAATTTTACCTATGAAATATTTAAATACATTGGCCATTCTCACCACATTATATTAAAAAGAACACATACACACAGAAGATTAAAGAAAGCAAAAGTGAGTCTTCTTTAATGAAAACACATTATGAAATATTTATTTTATTTTTAATGGAGTGGTCCTATGTGTGGGTGAGTGGGTCTCTCTCTCTCTCTCTCTCTCTCTCTCTCTCTCTCTGTGTGTGTGTGTGTGTGAGCATGTATGCACTGTTTGTGTTCATTGGGTATGTGTGTTTGTGAGTTCAGAAGAGAATGTCAGAGTCCCTTGGAGCTGCCATTTCAGGAGATTGTGCTGACTGACATAAATACTGAGCATGACACACACACATCTTCACGAGCAGTACATGCTTTTAACTGAATAGCCATCTGACCAGCCCCAACCAAAGCACTTGTTTTTCTGATAGTATGCCATGCAGAGATATGACCATCTGTCAGAAAGCCATACACTCCAAGACTTGAAGACAGTCTTCTAATATTTGGAATCTTAAAAGCAGAAATTTATACCTCAGCTGTTTCCATTCTTTCCTCGTGTTCTTTCCCAGGTTGTTGAAATTTAGGTTCTGTGTCTTCGGATTTCTCAGATTTTCTCTGCTTTTCATTTTCATAGGTCATTGTGACTATGCCCAAGAACAAACTTGCCATATAAAAGGCAAACCAGAAACTGACCATAACAAAAAATATCATGTAGACCTTTCCTGAAGCATAAAGGATCTGCAGAAAGGTGAAACACATAAGTTAGAGAGAGAAACACCATTATCTTTTGATATTATTTATGTAAAAATGAAAAAGAAAAATTTCTTAGAGAAGTTGTTTAATTATAAATGCAATATAATAAAAGTATAATTTATGTATTTATTTAGGAAATCAATAAAAAGTGCTTCAACTTTAGATATACATATAAGATATAAAGTATATGCTAGCAGTCAGGAGATAAAATGATGAATCCCTTTAATTTGGTGTGAGCACTTGAGTCATATTCATTACCAGAGTAAACACACCAAGGAAAAACCTCGATCCCGTGCCATAAGCTGGAAAATACCAATACAGAAAATGCTCTCTTTTTTTTAAGTATAGAAAGACTTTTAAGCGTGTTGTAAAAATCATTACTTTATGGAAGAGTAACAATGTGCAAATCCTGGATGATAGAAGACGTGTGTCTCAGAGCATAAGAGCACTCGCTCTGATGACTTCTTCAGAGAAAACTGATTAGGATACGGGAGATTTATGTGACATAAGTACAGAAAGAAATATTTAAGGATAATTGAATATCGAATTTTATGTTACTGAGCTGAACATGACTAGCTTTGATTTCATAATAATTACATGTGCTAGGTCAAAACAAATTTAGAAAAATGTCAGTAGAAAATACAACTGATTAACGCATATGAGCACAACTAAAGAAAACAGTTATTTGATTTTTAAGCATACATTTGAATAAATAGAAAATTTTATCTATAGATGATATTTTGTGACTATAGAAAATTAAAGATGGGTTTAGAACAGTAGGAAATCCCAAATATATACTGAAACAACATCTTATTTACTTAGAACATGTTAGTCTTTAAAAGTGATTTTATTAACATGTTAGGACATTGGGACAGTTACTCATGATTTGATTAAATGATTTTACTGAGTAGTAGTTGCTTTAACACTAACACATTCAGTGTCAAGAATTGAATAGTCTAGCATTTGCTACAGGCCAAGGGCAATAAAAGGATCATATATTTGTTATCTTATCCAGTAAAACATTCATGTGATACTTGATATTATTTTCAGTAGGCATACAATAGTCAGACTGTTGAAATATTGTTCACAATATTTGCACTTTAACAGATTATATTTTTAACATATGACTATAATATAGGCTTAAACAACTACAAAATCCCTTCTCCTTTTTAAAGACAAGGGCTCTTTTATAGCTCAGGCCAGCTAACATCAAATTTACAATCTTCCTGCCACAGTGGCTGGCATTACAGGTGTGGACCATCTCTCCAGACTCAATATATGCATCCTTGCTAGCATAATAAAGAGGAAATTATTGTTTTATTAGGCTGCAGTATAAGATTGGCTAATTCTAGAACTGATTTTATAGAGTAGTCACAGATATGAGGATAAAATGAAGCAATTCATAAAAAACCTTGGCACACAGCAGATCCAAAACAAATGTTAACTATACTCTTAACTCTTTTCATGAGTTTTGCTAAGGTGTCTCAAGGAATTCAGGGAACAAACTTAAAATTGCCTTAATATTGCCAAAAGTACATGAGGTGTACCTTTTGGTAACAACTACAACATACCCAAGCCTTGACCAGTTGAGGTTAGGGAAATGCAAGGCAAAATCTACCAATAAATCAAAGCAATTAGCAATTAGGACCAGAAATCAAAGTCAGGAATAGACTCCAAGACTGAATACCTTCCAGATTCTGTTCCTTTTCCACTTGAAGACCCATGGGGTTGACTTTAAAATAATGCTAACTAGGCAGTTTTATAACAAACCCTTGGATGTTTAAAAAAAGAAAAAAATAAGGCCTTCATTAGCAAACAGGTTGATGTAGTTCACAACATAACCTACTGTTGTTTTCCTAAAGTTAGAAAAAAAAGAAATGCCAACATAATTCTTTACAGACCTTGAAAATAATAATTCTAAATGGAATATGAAACAAAACAAAACAAAAAACCCAGAATACCTAAAACAATCCTGTACAATAAAATAACTTCTGGAGGTATCTCTATTCCTGAAAATAAGTTGTATTATAGAGCAATAGTAATAAAACTCCATGGTACTGGCATAAAATAGACTGGTTAATCAAGGGAATTGAATCAAAGACCCAGAAATAAATGCACACACCTACGGACACTTGATTTTTAACAAAGGAGCCAAAACTATACAGCAGCAAAAAGATAGCATTTCAACAAATGGTGCTGGTATAACTGGATGTCTACATGTAGAAAAAAATGCAAATATATCCATATTTATCACCCTGCACAAACTGAAGTCCAAGTGTATCAAAGACCTCAACATAAAACCAGCCTTGAGCTCATTGGAACAGGAAACAACTTCCTGAACAGAACACCAACAGCTCAGACTCTCAGATCAACAATTAATAAATGGGACTCATGAAACTGAAAAACTTCTGGAAGGCAAAAGACACTGTCAGTAGAGTGAAATGGCATCCTACCAATTGGGAAGATATCTTCAGCAACCCTACATCCAGCAATGGATAGAAACAGATGCTGAGACTTACAGCAGCTCCACAAGAAGACCATCCAAACCAACTGACCAAGACGTAGGGGGCTTGTGAAGATTGAAGCACCAACCAAAGACCCTGTATGGACTGGACCTAGGTCTCCTACACATATGCAGCTGATGGGCAGCATGATCTTCATATGGGTCCCTAGTAAAGGGAGCAAGGGCTGTCTCTGACATGGACTCTGTTGCCTGCTTTTTGGTCACTTCCTCCTGGTGGGGCACTTCAGCAGGCCATGGAGGAAGAGGATGTGTTTAGTCCTAATGTGACTTGATGTGCTGGGTTTGTGTTAGTAGGGGGACTCCCCTTTTCTAAGGAGTAGGGAAGAAGGGGGTGGTAGGAAGAGGGAAGAAGGGTGGGTCAGGGAGGTGAGGAGTAAGGGGCTAATTGGGGATTTAAAGTGAATAATAAAAATAATAAAAAGCAAAATCCTTTTGGGGAAGTTTGCTTCCTAGGGAGAGAAATACCTGAACAGATATTCAAAATAGAATATCATAAGGATCTACATTCTCTCTGAAAGGAGTGAGCGGGAAACCTAAAAGGAAACCTGACTATTTTGAAATTAATTAATTAAGTCACTTTACATCCTGGTCTTAACTCTCCTCACCTCCCAGTCCTACCTTCCCTCCGTCCCCCCACCCCTCTCCCTTATTTCCTGGTAAAGGGGAGCTCCCCTCTTCCCATCCACCTCAGCTCATCAAGTTATATCAGAGCTTAGCATGTCCTCTTCCACTGTGGTCCAGAAAGGCAGTCCCTTCAGGGGGAAGTAACTAAAAAGCTAAGATTCTGACTCTTAATCATGATAGAAGGAAACATTAATTCTTGTGGAATTTAAAATATATGTGGAAGCCACCACAATAAAGGACCATTCAGGAAATGTCTTATTCCATCATCAAATACAGCAGAGGCCTTAAAGCACACTGTATTACACATATGGGCTTTGAACAAAAGTCCAAAGACCAAAACAAAAATAAAGAAGATTATGAGGGAGGCTAATTTAATAAAATATCAAGACATTTTAGAAATAAAAAGCTCTGGGTGCTACAGAAGAAGCCAAACCACATCATAAATGTTAGAAAATAGAAATGTAAACGCTAACATAATGAACTTAGAAAATCAGCTTACAAAAGAAAAACAAAACGTTATGTGCAGCATTTTCATCATTTTATTTTATTTTATTTTATTTTGGCACACACTTTTGCCCAGCTCTCAGGAGGCAGAAACAAGTAGATATCTTCAAGCTCGAGGCCAGCTTATATACAGAGAAAGCTCCAGGCCAGCCAGCTATTCTGAGAGACTGTCTCAAAAAACAAAAACCACAACGGCAACAAACAAACAAACAAATAAAAATCCCAGAATACAATTTGACTTGTAACCATGATGTATAAAGACCCTGGTGGAACTGGATTTTAGTCTATCATTGGCCCCCATCTCAGGGGGATCAGACATGTGTTTATATCAATCAGAGTAACAGCACTCTCGACATAAAGTATGTGGAAAACACCATAATCTCAACTCTTAAGAATGTTTAGAATTTAGAGTGACAATTCTTTGTTCTAATATCTTTTGATATTAACTATCCTGCTTTTCTCATAAGATCACATATTTTATGGTAATGGAGATGGTCTTTAAAGGAACTCCCAATCTCTATCACAGTATTATCCCTCCTGAGAGACTGCTACACAAAAGTAGCTATGAATTCAAATCCTTAAAACCTGGATATTGTGTTCGTAACAATAAGACATCTGTCATCACAAAGGGAACACTATTTAGTATTTAAGTAGAAAGAATAAAATAGAATAAAAGAAAATAGAAAAATTTACCTAATAAATTATTGCTTAATGTGTACCAATCTCATAGGCTCACAATATTTTTACTCAATAGTTAACTGCTCATTGTATGTTTCACATGTACTGACATGTCAGCATCACACCCTTTGGAGCAAGAAGGTGAGCTCCAGTGCTTACATTTGGAAATTTGGAAGACATCATTCAACCCACTCAAATCTTATATATAAAAAAATAAGTAAACAGATGTTCTTCAATTGAATATGATATTATGTCGAAATAAATTCACCTTGGGCTGAAAGTGTGTAAATGACGTGTGCACTGATTGTGGCTGACCTGACAAACAGATTAGTATGATCACACACACCACAGCAGATGGCTGCTTCCAATGGGACTGCATGGCTGGTGGTGACAGGCATGCCACTGCTCAGCATGATGAAGACGTTTTAATGCAATAGGAAAGATCAGAATTAAAATCTGAGTGTGCTTCTGTGGAATGCTATCACTTGGCACTGCTGTAAACAGCAACAGCAATGTCCTAAGCGAAAGCCTTGTAAATGAGGGTCTATGCATTGACCTTGGAGCATTGCTGTAAAGATAAAATATCAAAAACCAAACACAGTCAGGGCACAGGAGTTGATGGAGATTTCCCCTTCAGCAGCTGTAATTCTTTGCTTCTGTCCCTGAATTCTTCTTTACACAATGCACCTTGTACATACTGTGTGTGTGTGTGTGTGTGGGTGTGTGTGGTCACAATTTCTTTTTAACAATTTGACTTACATTTGTCCTGTATTATGCAAGGGTGGAGAAGATATTGCTAACATATGCAGTGCAGATTATCTCAGATTATCTTTTTTACCTGGTGATAAAGTAATTCAGGATAATCCTGGGTCATCAATCGAAACATAGCAAGTAAGGCCCAGCCAAAATTGTCAAAACTCGTGAAGCCATTGTCAGGATTCATGCCCTTTTTTACACACACATAACCTTCAGGACACTGGCTAAAGGAGACAAAGAAAGGAAGAAATGTTTGATATCAAATATCTTTCAGGCAATGGACTAACAGGGTAAACATACTAAAATCTGTGCACCTACATAGGCTAAGCAAGAAGGAGTACCCTGGGTGAGATGATCAATCCTCACTCAGAAAGGCAAACAGGATGGACATCAGAAAAGGGAGAAAACAGGGAACAAGACAGGAGCCTACCACAGAGGGCCTCTGAAAGACTACCCAGCAGGGTATTAAAGCTGATGCTGAGACTCATAGTTAAACTTTGGGCAGAGTGCAGGGAATCTTATGAAAGAAGGGGGAGATAAAAAGACCTGGAGGAGGAGACAGGAACTTCTCAAGGACAGCAACAGAACCAAAAAATCTGTGCAGAAACGGGTAGTTTCTGAGACTGATTCTCCAACCAAGGACCATGAATGGAGATAACTTAGAACCCCTGTACAGATGTAGCCCATGGCAGCTCAGTGTCCAACTGGGTTCCCAACTTATGGGAACAGGGACTGTCTCTGACATGAACTCAGTGGCTGGCTCTTTGATCACCTCCCCCTGAGTTTGGCGGGGAGGGGGGCAGCCTTACCAGCCCACAGAGGAGGACAATGCAGCCAGTCCTGATGAGACCTGATAAGCTAGGGTCAGATAGAAGGGAAGGAAGACCTCCCTTATCAATCAACTTGTAGAGGGGCATGGGAGGAGAAGAGAGAGGGAGGTGGAAAAAATGTAAAAACAATAAAATAAATAAATACTATCTATCTCCTCCCCAAGAGCATAGAAAGAGCCCCTTGCATGAAGGTAATCAATTTTCTTTTTTACACAAAGCACTAAAAATGAAGTTATATTACATGTTGCACATGTAAAGTAATGAAAGAGAATTGTAAGTATGCTCAAATTAGCTTTCAAAAAGCCATTCTTTAAAGATTGATTTAAATTGGACAAATGTATATATTCACCAAATATATACTTTGAACATTAATACATGGCTGAATGTCTAAATGAGGCAAACATATGTATAGTTCATTGTGGCAAGAATAGTTACCAATTCCAAGAATATAACGTACTGTCATTACTCATGTTTTTGCTGCTCAAAATCAAATTAGAGAAGCTGGAAGTTTTAGTCTGTGATAAACCGTTTTGTCTTTTGAGTCCTTCTGTTCATGCTGCAATGCCATAAAAATAAAGATAGCAGAGGGATAGGGAGAGAGATAGGAAGACGGGAAACTCTCTGAATGTCATGGTGAAAGTATAAATGTTAGAAAATAGCATTGATAAAAATAAACTACGATATTCGAAGGCTTACTTTTTCAAGTGATCTCACCTCAGACTCTTAGTTCCCACTATTTAAGGGTGAGAAAACATTTGTCACATTAATAATTGAAAAATAGAGCTAGCACTTGGGAAAAGAGCGCATTAAATATTTATTTCCTTCCCTTTCAGGGAGTTCTCAAACTTTTATCTATGTTAAGGTTGGAGTAATGTGGTTCTTTATTATGATATTGGCTCAATAAATCCTATTTTCTCCTGTCCAAGGCTTCTGCGTAGCCCTTCCCCTGACATTATTTTGGGGCTGGCCATGCCACACACTTTAGACATATACTGGAAGAGGTGGTTTGAAGACTGTGCATGGAGGCTTTCTATACTGCAATCCTAAGAGCCAGAGTAAAGACATGCTGGTTGTCATATTCATTCATCTAATGATTTGAGGTGGCTCATCCCGCTGCTAACTATGGTGTTAGAGGTGAAACAAAACCATATGGCTTTTATTTCTTGCCTTGAAATATAATAGTATGGTCTTTCTATTCATAGACAGAGGTCTTCACAAGGCAGCGGGATGTATTTAAAGTGGAAGGCTACCGAATAAGATGTTACAAAGAGAAGGGCCCAGATTCTGGATCGGAGGCTAGAATGTAAACTACATGATAACACTTCTGAATCACCCAGGGTTATATGACTGTACAAGTATGCTCTCACTTCCCCAGTGTCCTAATCTGTTCTCAGAATGTCAGCGTTAGAAAGGAAGAAGAAAGGGCACTATGAACGGATGGAGCATCATCTCTATGGAGAGCAAAGCATCAAGGACCACTTCTAAGTCAATGCGGCGGGGCGGCAACTTCTTGCTACTTTTCTTATTTGTTCCACTCTATTCTACAGGACACAGCCAGTGAGGTGGCTGTGAGGATTAAGTCATTTGCCACCAGGCTCTGGACTCATAGGATAGAAGAGAGGATCAACTCCTGCAAGTTGTTATTTTAATTTCCATGGTAAATCACCTCCCCATATTAGTGTGTGTGTGTAATAAAAAGAGTATATATATATATGTGTGTGTGTGTGTGTAATAAAAAGTCTATAGTAGTAATACATAAGAATAATGTTACCTTGTTGAATTATTGTTTATTAATGGTTTTTTAAAAATAATTTTATTAATGTAATATATAATACATATAGATAAAAATAAAGAAGATAACAGTAATCTTTGATATTTCTTTTTTTAAAGCTCTTATAGAGAACTAACTTTTATTTTTTTTTTTTTTGTTAATTGCTGGTGCTGGGATGCACTGAAAATAAATCATCTTTGCTGGAGTTGCAGCCTTGTGATTTTCTAGATTCTTAAGATAGAATAAGTCTCTTTATTAATCAACCTTTTCTGGAAAATTGCATAATGGTATTTTATACTACACATTTCTGCTTTTGTTCAAAATTGACATTTTGGAATTCTGTCTCATGGTTATAGTAGTATCAGGTGGGGTTTTTAATGACGGACTAGACCAAAATGAGGTCTCATGTGTTCGGTTAATGCTTTTACAGAGTAAATCTGAGAGACTTTGTCCCACTTCTGCTATGAGGTTACAGCAAAAAGGCAACTTCTATGAGCCAAGAGAGAAAGCCTTGGGTACCTGGAGCTGAAGATTTAAATCTGCTCAACAGAGAAATGCATTTCTGTTGTTTCTAAGACTTGATATCTATGGAATTTTGTGAGAAACATCTGAGAAAGAACAGGACAGCTCTTCTGATTAGCTCTGATAATGAAGTGGGAAAATATGGGCAACTGTGAACATTAGTGAAGCAAATATTCATTCAGCAAGTAAGTGATGATGACATGCTATCAGAGAGCATTGACCCCACCTACCCCGCATCGGTCCTGTTGCCACAAAGGAGGGCATCTCTCTCGCTTTCCAAATAGTAGAAGTTTTCTCTTTCTGAAAAAGAAAGAAAGAAAGAAAGAAAGAGAGAGAGAGAGAGAGAGAGAGAGAGAGAGAAAGAGAGAAAGAGAGAGAGAGAGAGAGAGAGAGAGAAAGAGAGAAAGAGAGAAAGAGAGAGAAAGAGAGAAAGAGAGAGAAGAGAGAAAGAGAGAAAGAAATGAGGCTTTACAATTATTCTGGAATCAGCCATATGAAACCTGTCCGAATTTCCACAGGAGACACATGTCTGCCTATGTCCTTGAGAGAAAAGAGGAAACCATTGCTTTTTAATCTGCCATCTCATGACATGCCAGGAACCTTTGAGAACACAGGTGCTTTGCTGTTCTAAAATTGTTGTTGAGCACAAGAGAAATACACACGTCAGGAAAAATGGATAAAACAGCCACACATGACAGTATTGCTGAAGGAAGATACCTCAGATTACGTTTCTAAAGTTTGTTCCTGGTGATTTGCCTGAACTGAGGCCAGAATCCTCTGCTTCTAACTGGAGCCGGCCTTTCTGTATTGAGTGCCTAGTGCAGGGTGATGTGTTAATTGAAACCACAACCTTTGCTACTGTACTTCATAACCTACATAATATGTTAGCACATGCTGAACTGCTATTTGTGAATATACATCGTATTTCTAGATATTAGGTACTATAGCTATGAATAGGCAGGATTAGGAACATTGCATTGTCTGTTCCAAATTCAAATCACAGGATCCAAACTATGGGAGAAAAAAGTTGTGTGTGTGTGTGTGTGTGTGTGTGTGTGTGTGTATGTATATATATAAACTGCATGAGATTAAAATGATTAAAGCCTCTTAATACACAAACACAGACACATTCCCTAAATATTGTCAGTGGAGGTCTAATATGGGAGCAGAATCCAATATGAGTTTATTGCCTGGTGAAAAGGCATATGATTTTAAGGCAGTCTTAACCCAGCTAGATCCCCTGCCTAGTAGTTATAAAATCCCAGAACTTCATTTAATTCCTCTCTTTTCCTGTTCTGTTGATGAGGGTAGCACAGCCATTGCTATGTCCCTTCTGAAAAATTATGTTGATTACGCATGTATTTCCTGATATCTAATACTGGGATGTATTATTATTATTTATTGCTTTCTGTTTCAAATGTTTGCCTTACTTTAAAAAGTAGGACTAAAAGTATTTTAAAATACACTAGTAATGGAAATCTAAGCAGTGCATTTCTATACTAAAGTGATATTCTGACTCTTAAAGTAATCTCACACATTGTAACAGAAAAACTAAAAATTTACATTTAAATAAATAATTTTTTAAATAATAGTAAAAAAGATGAACTTTATGCTCCTTGGAGTAAATTTAAAAATAAAATTTACACGGCTTTATAAAATTTATGTTCTCCTGATTATCTGTCTAAAAACTGAAAACTTTGCTTTTGGTTTAAAAAAAGAAAGAAAAACATATTCAACTTAGCTCTTGAGTATAGTTACAAGATTTATAATTTGCTCAGAAATGGAGTGTTACTTCTCTAAAGACTTCTCCGTCATTATGTGGAGTCACTCTTACCTGGAATATAGGACTGGATTCCAGTTTTGTTGTGCAGGGTACCATTTTCATTCTCTTGGGGCCATCGCAGACATTTGTGCTTCAGGTTGCCCATGAAAAGACCCATCCCAAGTAGTGAAAACACAGTCAGAAAAAACAGAGTTAGGACAATGGCACCCAGTAGTTTCTTCAAACACTGGACCAGTGTCACCACAACAGACTGCAGGCCTGGAAAGAAAGACATGTTTTTAACTTAAGAAGAAAAACTACAGCAAACCTGTGCTGTGGCAAAGGTATACTCCTTTGAAATCAATATACCTGTCCTTCATTCTAATTTCTATTGCCTGGGTCTAACAGATACCGAGCCAAGTCACAGGTGGAAGATTCTGTGTCATGGGTGGTTATAATGCTTTGAACAGCCAGCTTGCCAATACCCAGGCTGTTCATATAGTAAAGAAAACAAACAGGCATTGATTTAAAATATTGTACCACAATTTCTGTATCCATTCCTCTGTTGAGGGACATTTTGGTTGTTTCCAGATTCTGGCTATTTTGAATAAAGCTGCTGTGAACATGGTTGAGCAAATGTCCTTGTATAATTGAGCATAATTTAGGTATATGCCTAGGAGTGGTATAGCTGGATCTTGAGGAAGCACTATTCCAGATTGTCTGAGAAAGCACCAGATTGATTTCCAAAGTGGTTGTACAAGTTTACATTCCTATCAGCAATGGAGGGGTGTTCCCCTTTCTCCACATCCTTTCCAGAATGTGTTGTCACTTGAGTTTTTGATCTTAGTCATTCTGATGGGTGTAAGGTGAAACCTCAGGTTGTTTCGATTTGCATTTCTTCAAGTGTTTTTCTGCCATTCGATATTCGTCTATTGAGATTTCTTTATTTAGCTCTGTACCCCATTATTTATTTATTTATTTATTTATTTGTATTTTATTTTTTCTTTTTATTATTAGTTACATTTTATTAACTCTGTATCCCAGCTGTATCCCACTCCCTCATTCCCTCCCAATCCCACCCTCTCTCTCTCATCTCCTCCCTGCCCCTTTCCAAGTCCACTGATTGGGGAGGACCTCCTTCCCTTTCATCTGACCCTGTTTTATCAGGCATCTTCAGGACTGGCTGCAAAGTCCTCCTTTGTGGCCTAGTAGGACTGTTCCTCCCTTGTAGGGTGGGGAGGTCAAAGAGCCTACCATTGAGTTCCTGTCAAAAATAGTCCCTGTTCCCCTTACTATGGGAAACCAATTGATTACTGAGCTACCAAGGGTTCTAGGTTATGTCCATACATGGTCCTTGGTGGAGTATCAGTCTCAGAAAAGACCCCTGTGCCCAGATATATTTGGTCCTTGTGGAGCTCCTATCCTTTCCACATCATACTAACTCCCCCCTTCTTTCATATGATTCCCTGCACTCTGCTGAAGGTTTGGTTATGAGTCTTAGTATCTGCTTTGATATATTGGTAGGTAGAGTCTTTCAGAGTCCCTCTTGGATTACTTGGTTTGTTGGTGTTTAACTTCTTAAGTTCTTTATATATTTTGAATATTAGCCCTCTGTCAGGTATAGGGTTGGTGAATAACCTTTCCCAGTCTGTAGGCTATCGTTTTGTTCTGATGACAGTGGAATATGGAATACTACTGAGCAATTAAAAGCAAGGAAATCATGAAATTTGCAGGCAAATGGTGGGAACTAGAAAAGATCATCCTGAGTGAGGTATCCCAGAAGCAGAAAGACACACATGGTATATACTCATTTATTAGTGAATATTAGACATATACTATAGGATAAACATACTAAAATCTGTACACCTAAAGAAGCTAAGCAAGAAGGAGGACCCTGGGTACGATGATCAATCCTCACTCAGAAAGGTAAACAGGATGAACATCAGAAGAGGGAGAAAACAAGGAAGAGGACAGGAGCCTAGCACAGAGGGCTTTTGAAAGACTACTCAGCAAGAATCAAGGCAGATACTGAGACTCATAGCCAAACTTTGGGCAGAGTGCAGAGAATCTTATGAAAAAGGTGGAGACAGAAAGACATGGAGGGGACAGGAACTCCACAAGGAGAGCAACAAAACCAAGAAATCTGGGTCCAGGCGTCTTTTCTGAGACTGATATTCCAACCAAGGACCTTACCCCTGCACAGAAACCCTGAACAGAAGTAGGCCATAGCAGCTCAGTATCCAGTGGGTACCCTAAAAATGGGAACAGGGACTATCTCTGACATGAACTTAGTTGCTGGCTCTTTAATCACCTCCCCCTCATGAGGGAGCAGCCTTACCAGGCCACAGAGGAAGAAAATGCAGCCAATGTTGATGAGACCTGATAGGCTAAGGTCAGAGGGAAGGGGAGGAGGTCCTCCCCTCTCAGTGGACTTGTGGAGAAGCATGGCAGGGGATGAGGAAGGAAGGGCAAGATTGGGAGGGGATTAGCTAGGGGGCTACAGCTGGGATACAAAGTGAATAAACTGTAACTAATAAAAATAAATAAATTTTAAAAATACTGTGTGTGAATTACCTACCAAAAGTACATTTCTGTTTTTAAAAAGCTTCCTTAAGTTAAGAACTCAAAGAAACAAGTTCTAATAAATCTTGGGAAAGCAGGTGTTTACATTCACTCTGTCTTTTTCATGGTCACCAATCATACAGACTGTGGAATGCAGTTTTTTCTCCTTGGTAATCAGCCTTTTTGCCGACTGAAAAAG
Organism: Meriones unguiculatus; assembly: GCF_030254825.1. Classification (NCBI taxonomy): domain Eukaryota; kingdom Metazoa; phylum Chordata; class Mammalia; order Rodentia; family Muridae; genus Meriones; species Meriones unguiculatus. Next base: position 106,096,862 of record NC_083356.1, read on the forward strand.
AACCTCTTTAGTCTTCCTTCACACAGTGGCCCTGTGTGATCTGCTGGTAATGATTATATGACCACTTTATTCCCATCCAGCATATTGTAATTCATATCAGTTTTCATCTTTAAAATGCAGGGATTCATGTTCTGCAGGACAGAATGTTTTTCTTCTGTTGATTCAAAATCAGATAAATGCCTCAGTCTGGTGCCTGTCTCACGCTGGTAAGCGCAGCTTCTGTACATTGATGTGGGCAACAGCCATGTTATGCCCCAGTAAATGGCCACACACATGGAGAGCACTGACTGGATTCAAGGGTGTTTAAATAACACAAAAATATTGGGCTGGAGATGGAGTGGGGCTCTAGGGTGAGTTGGGGGAGGTGGTAGTGGGTGGGTATGATCAAGAAACAATGAAAGGAAAATAAAATTTTAAAGAATAAAAATGGTTTTAAAAGTGAAAAAAGCCAAAATCCTAGATGCATTTTTTTCTTGTTTTTATTCAATGCACAGATGAAATACTTTCTTTTGAATGATACACTTCTCTTTCTGTCTTTCACTATCTGTTCATGTAGTCTATACTGTGGGCAGGTATCCTACTCTGCTTTCCTTGGATGAGTAAGAGATACCCAACGTATGTTTCTTGAATTGACTAAAACTTGCTGTTCTTTCTTAACAGGTTCTCTGGCAAAAATTAAAATGCTGCCATTTTATGTTCTTATTGGTCTCAATGTACAAAAAAATTTAAAGGTATTATTTCCCACCAGAGCAGAACTTTGTAGTTTCTTCCCTGCCTTTGGTTGGGTTGTCATGCTAAAAGCTTCTTTTTTAAAACATATTTTCTGGGTTTTAATTCATAAATCCTAAAATATCCCTGCTTAATGTTTGTGACTTGATGCTTTTAAATATTCACAGGTTGGTTTTTCATCACATAACTCTGTAGTCTACTGGTCTTGTTGACTCATCTGTTGGTAAAAAATTCTCGTGGAATGTACCCTTGTTCATTCAAATGCTGATTTTTCTACCTCACCATCTGGTTTCAATCTGGACATTGCATTGTGATGCTTATTCTAAGCATCACCTGTCTCAAGTTTGTGTAAACAAACCATCATTTGTTCTCTGTAGTTGGCAATTAAATAACCAGCCAATGCTGTGCAATGGAGAAAATATGGTGGGACATCCTGGTCCAGAGGAGAAGAGAGGAAGTGAGTAAGTAGTAGGAGGAGGGAGAGATCCGCAAGCCAAGACTTGGAACCCTGAGGAGGTCTTGAAACCACGTGGAGAGATGAACTGGACCTAAGATGTGACTAAAAGCAAGTGTAACGGGTGAAATCTGAATGGTAGGAAACTATATGAACTTGGAGGTTTAGGATGGAGTAACTATTGGCCATCATTGAGCTCTAGATTAATTAAATAAATCCCAGTCTCTGTGTGGTGATTTGGGTATACAGCTTGTTTAGGAATTAAACTAACTAAAAAAAAAATGCTTAACTAAAAAAAAAAAAAATCAGTAGTCAATATTAATACCCACAACACTCGTCCTGTATTTCAAGTTTGTAATGTGGACACATCTGTTTTTCATAGTATTCTGACTAGAAAATCATCTCTATGCATCACTTTCAATACATTGCATCCACACTTGGGTGTTGTCAGGAAACTTGCGATGCTGTTTTTGCTTTGTGTCTTTTTCCTTCTTTTGTTGATGATGGTACATTGCATCCACTCTTGGGTGTCCTTCCCTAATAATTTCATCATAATGTAAGATTTATGACAGCCCAGTTAACTTGCTGCACTCTGATTGCTTTTCCTTTTGTCTTTTGTTTCTAAGGACATATCAAACAGTACAAGTGAGCAGAGCATCTGCCTGCACATTCAGGAATGGAAGCTCTAGCTGTTCCTCGCCATCCTCCACTGTCAGGTCCAGAGCTCTCTGTCTGTGAGAACATCCCTGACCCGAACATTTCTGTCTATCTACTTGGTACTGTATTTACATACTGAGAACAAAGGGGATTGTATTAGCTGAGGTCAGGCCACACCTTACTCTAGTACAGATTATGTGAAAAAAGTGGTTTCGCAAGATGTGCCTTAGCCTTGAAAGACCCCATTTCATGCAGAAAAATTTTGAACTGCATTTTGAGGGTGGAGAGGATTCCAGTCCCAATAGAACCTGCAACCAATGTCATCTGCCTGGCACTTGCAGATTGAAAGATGGCTTATTCTGGGAAGTATAAGGTGTGCTTTCCTTTTAATTTACCTGGTGAATTGAGACTGTGGGTGTGCATATGCTTATTAAAATCATATCAGGAAAGACAGGCCCAAGACTTTACAGGACATGTTGGGCTGAAGAAAGAGTGTAACTCTGTCACCTGAACCCAGAAAAGTGAGAGAAAGTCAGTGACATGGCTATCTGGTGTTTGATTAAGATCAACAGGCAGAGAACTCCTGATGACCCCTGGTACACTACCTAGGCTTAGTTCTTCCATTACTAATGCAACATGCTTTACTGGCATCTGCCTATCTCTGGGCTCACTTTCTGTCTCTGAACCCACAGTTTCTAATCTGACTCATTTCCTGCCCTTTTACCTCACAAATGGGCATAATTTTGCATCTCCACCTTCCGTCCTGACCCTTTCTGTGGTTTCAACAGCAGCTTCCTCCCTAAATATATTTTAGCTTCATTATGTTATCAATACATAAGACTCTATATACATTTTTCTCATTTAGTTCCAAAACTTCCTAAGTTCTGTTGTGTCTTCTCTAGCTTGTATTTATTCTGTAAATCACATAAATAAAAGATATAGATATATTTATTATAAGCTATGTGTTGTGTGATATGAGCATTAATATGAGCAATGATTATTGAAATAAGTTCATCTTGGCAATACTACCAAGGTGGACAAGATCCTCTTGCAAAATTTTAAACTGAAATTTTCAACTTGTGGATTTTTCTTTTTGTACTTTACTCAACTCCGACACTCTGTAAAGTCACTTGTTCACCTATGTTTCTCCTATAGCATGCTGATAACCACGTTAGTCTATGCTCATTCATTTCAACTGGTTTCGTGATGAAATGAGGAAAAGAAGGAGGCAAAAGAAGCACATTAGAATCCACCGCTGCTTTCTGTGGAGTTTATAGACTCTTTTATAAGTTCTTTTACAATTTGTAAGGATAACTGAAAAATGAAAGCATTATTGATTTTACATTTTTGCATTACAGGTATTGAATGCACAGCACAAAAATACCAGTTAAGCTTTTTATCCCCTTCTTGTCTTTCCTTGTTGACAAGCAGATTTAAGATTTAGATGACTTTAAATGATTTGCAAAGTGAAAATATTGTTCAATTTAACATCTTCTCTGAGGAACAACAAGACAGTTCAAGTGAATCCATGAATGCACAAAAACCACAATGGAGAAAACGAGTCAAATAGCATTTCTTACCTTGGTTCAAGGGAATAATCTTCAAAATTCTCAAGGTTCTTATAGCTTTAAGCATTAGAAGAGTGGTTACTGGTGAAAACCTTGTGATGAGTCTGTGGGAGTAAATGGGTGTTTATTAGATGTCATTGAACCTATGGTCTTTGAAAGGTACTATAAAAATTATATTTCCAAGGATGTCCTTTGCTCCCATGATCCCATTCAAGAAATAGTTTTATTAGACTGGAAGACAATTTTGCTCTTGAGAACATAACCTTACGTAGCAGTAGCATACAAATTCAAACTTAGAGTTTATAACACCTATACCTTATACTAAATTCGAATGAAACAACAGTCTATAATATATTCATAAAATCTTGTTACCTGACTATAAAATTGATAATGAAAATAAGAAAACCCACTAGCTGTTTTTAAAAATAGAAACATGGTTCATCTTAAGTGCTTAAACGCCTGATGATGAGGAACCTGATGATGAGCAGTGATGAAAGCAGAAGGCAGGGTGTGCTCTATGTAAGTGAATCTACCCTACAGCCAGAATGCCTGGGTAGAAATAACATCCACTGTTTACTAGCTGTATGACAAGATAGTAGTTGATATTCTGTGTCATAATTATTTCTGTTGTAAAGTGGGGGATATTCTCTTATTCAGAGAACTTTCATAGAAAAATCATATTCAAATTTCATACATGTGTACACACAATACAGGCTATCTGTTAGCAAGGTTAAATACCTGTTAGCTGGTAGAAACAAGAATGCAAATGACAATGATTATAATGACATATAGTAGACACTGCTTTTATTTTTTATAAAACTTGTTTTTAAGGAAAAGTAGAATCCCTTTTAAAATTATTTTAACAAAAATTTGGATCTACTGATCCCTTCCCTACCTACAAAGAGCATATAATCAATAAAAGCAATGGACAATTAAGATAAGAATTAACATTATACATAATACTCCAGGAAAGTCTGTGAGTACTTAAACACTTTATTCAGGTATTTAGCGTGTTTACTAGTTTCAGAACATGAGCTAAAGGAAATGTTTTAATACTGAGCCTCAAGTAAGCTAGAAACCTTATATGTCTTAAGGATATTCTTTGCTCAACAACAAAAATAAATCGTAAACAGCAAAAATAATTGTACACTTAAAATGTGTACTATTAGGACATATTATTTTTCTATAACACAACAAACCACCCATTCCTTTCATTTGTAATAGCCACCTAGAGACAACTGTCTGAAGGACACATTCTAACTGAAATCATTAAAACGTTACAACCTGAAATACTACTCACTCGAACAAAGTGACACTGAGATCCAGCCAGTTCCAGGGATCTCCTAGGAAGGAAAATGACCCTGCCCAGACACCTCTTGCAATGACTTTTACAAGTATTTCAAATGTGTAAATCCCAAGCAAAGTATTCCTGCAGAAAAACAAATCGCACACATATTAACTGTTGAGGATAGTGTATTGTCAACTCTGAAACATTATGTCTGTGAAAGTCATCCATTATGCAACGTAAGTTATCTGGGAAGAGAAGTGTTATGTGTTCGGCAAGGTGGAAACAGTGAATTAGACAAGAATCAGGTAGCCTGGTCCCCTTGAAACTTAGCAAAGAGCTGTAGAGTGGGCCTCAGTGATGCCTGCGTGGAAGTATTGGCTACTGAATTTGATTACCTACTTCTTCCCTGTAGTAGTCCTGACAGAGCTTCTATGCAATCTTTTTATAGTACTTAGGCAATATACTCCAAATACGGATTTTACCATAACTAATTGTGGTAGTATTTAAACCCTAATTTAATACAAATGTGTGCAAAGACACACACACACACACACACACACACACACACTTTTTTGATGAGGAAGTATCATAGTTATTTTGAGAATCAGCTAGTTGTACGAATGGTGTTAAAGTTCAAAGTTATTGTCAGAAAACCTGATTTTTTTTTAAATTTAATCTATATTTCCATTATTCTACTGAAAATCAGACTCTTTGGTATTTCCACGAACAAGGACAAATATAAAACTGACAATTTATGAATGCCTATGATACCATGGTACATGCATAGAGCAAAAGAGAAACATTCCAACTGATATAATCAGTTAATGTATTTAAACACTCAGTCTAACGATTGCTTGCAAGAGAGCTGCTGCTGTTTCCACAGAGCACAGTTTAATATAGGCGAGAGGACCGAAATGGAATCAAACAGCAGAGGTGCTGTGCTCTTGAAGCTTCTAGCTATGAGCAAAATAAGTCTCTTGTCTTTATAAATTTTCTTAATTTTAAAAATTTTTTAAAGTTAAATTGTGTTATGTTTCAATTCATGACACATTTTAAACTTTAATATAATACCATCAAGGTTAACAGTGCTGAAAACCAAAATATAATTATAGACTGTATTATATAGAATAAAACCAAGTAACTTACTCTATTGCTGATATCCATTCTGGTGGATTATTCATGCACATAAGTAGGCTGTCAGTGAGGACACTAATTAAAATTAGCAGGCGGAATAGAGTAAGCATGGTCAAGAAAAAATGGACAATAAATTACATTTAAAAAGCCATATTTACATAAATTGCACTTATAGATACAAGTGATAAGATCCTTTTACAAATACTGAAAATACATGCTATTCTTACTGAAAAACAAGAATTAACATTTTAACTATTATTGAAATTTTCTTAAACTATATTTTCTATGTGTTTTTCAGACATAGAAGAATTATCACAGAAAAATCTAGTGTTTAATATGGTGTCCCATATTACCAAGAAGAAGGAAGAGATTCTGTAGCAGGTGTTGAATAACAGAACATCTGGACTTGTTAGTAACACGTTGGAGACACAGCCAACCACACCTAGAAAGGATATGGATGCACCAAAACCTTGATAGCTGCTCTTCTCAGTGAACTGAAAGGCGACAGTGTGCAGAAGATAGAAACGGCATTGAACCTGAAGATAACTCTGTTTCTGTTTAAGACCATGAAAGTCTGTAAGAAACCACAGTAGATACAGTTAAACAAAGAACGCAAATCTTGAGCAACAAACTACCAATGCTCACCAGTTTGAAATTCGGTCATATTTTATTGGCTCTAATATTTAATTACTTTTAAGTCAAAAGGAGTGGTTTTTAACTGCTTTGTTTTGTTTTGCTGGTTGTCTACTTAAGAAAATCATTTGCCGTTGTATCCCACCTCCACCTCATCTCCCAATTGAACTAATTAATGTACTCCACATAGTGAGTGGATTTGCACTTAAAGGTATAAGAGGAACTACATATCATAACTTCATGAATGTGAGGTTTTTAATTTTATATCAGAAAAAGTCAATGTAGTGTTAAAACGCAAAAAAGATCAAATGTTTTGAAATGTTACATCAATCATTTGAATTATTTATGAGGGAGGATTGTAGGAGGAAATTAACTTACTAACTTTTTTGTAGGGGGAAAAGAGGATATTTGGTGCAATTCTATTTTTTAATAGTCTGTTTATTTATTTTTAATTAAATTTTTATTTTTTATATTAATTACAGTTTATTCACTTTGTATCCCAGCTATAGTCCCCTTCCTCATTTCCTCCCAACCCCACCCTCTCTCCTTCATCTCCTCCCATTCCCCTCTCCAAGTCCACTGATAGGGGAAGTCCTCATCCCCTTCCATCTGGCCCTAGCTTATCAGGTCTCCTTAGGACTGGCTGTATTGTCTTCCGCTGAGGGTGGGGGTGGTCAAAGAGTCTGCCACTGAGTTCATGTCAGAGACAGTCCCTGTTCCCCTTACTAGGGAACCCACACTTGGATACTGAGCTGCTATGGGCTACATCTGAGCAGGGGTTCTAGGTTATATTCTGATTATGTGAATTCTACTTTCCATGGTAGCTTCCAAAACAACTGCAGACTTGATGGGAGATTCAACATGCATGTGTGTCATTGTGAAGGGATGGGTAATTCCAAATTATTTCCTAATATCTTGTCTGCAGTTGGTTTTTTGTTTGTTTGGTTGGTTAAATAATGTGGTATTAGTGACTCAACACTCTATGCACTGAGTCCCTCCCACAGGCTTTACCCTTCATGCCTCACGGCCACTTGGACCACACATAACTCCGAATATGGTTTCATTTTTATTTATTTTTCTTTATGTGAACTTTTAGAATTGATTAATATTTAATTTTTCATACAATAGGTTTTGATAATATTCTTTCCCTTTTCTCAACTCCTCCCAGATCGTACCCACCTCTCTCTCCAACCAACGACATGTTCTATTAAAAAAATAAATTAATTAAAAAAGACAAAAAAATACCCATCATAAAATGCTCGTTTCGTTCTTTTTTGGTTTTGCCTTCAATAACAATATTCCCATGGCCAGAATGTCTGCATACATTACTCAGTATTGTGACTGCTGCTACAGTCACAGGCTTTTCTACGTTTACTGCCGTTTATAAACTATGACAACACAAGCACACCAAAAAGTGAGTGCTAAAACAAGTCAAACGAAGACTTAACTTGCATCTCAACTAAAATACTCTCAAAATAATTCAAGTGACACTTTTTACCATGACAGTATTAGCAGTGTAGTCGTGCAATATATTTATTTATTTATTTATTTATCTATTTATTTCTCCCGACATTTTCATTTGATTTCGCCCATTAGATAACATCAGTGAAAATAATACATGAATATCAAAATGCTAGTAGGTAATCCTCATGTTTCCCCAATATGATGTTGTTTGATATTTGATACTGTTGGTGGTAACTTCACTCTTCTAAGTTGTAAATGTTAGTCTTACCCAGCAGTTATACCCTGCTGTTTCTTTCCTGATTTTGTTTTCTTTCTTTCTCTCCCTCTCCCATAGTGTAAACATTTCGTGTTTATTTTAAAATTGGTAATTAGAAGAAAGTAATTATCATATTTCAACAAATGGCATTTATAGTAAGCAATATCAGTACATACACTAAGTTAATTTACAACATACAACTCCCTCCCTTCCTTCTCTCCCTCCATTTCTCTGTATCTTGCTCTTCTCTTCTTCCCATTCTCACCCTTTCTCTTCACCTCCATCTCTTCTCTGCCTTCTCTCCCTATTTTCCGTCTCCCTCTCTTTCACATTGTCTCTTTCCTCTTTTGGTCCCTTCTCTTCTAATATAGAAAGATGCTGTCTTACTTTTATTGAGCTGCCACATTCATTACATATGATCTTGATCACTACTGAGATCTCATCTTTACTACAGTTGGCAACCTAACTGAGTCTCCAGTAATGGCACCGTCCTCTCCATGCCCCCTTGCAGAATCAGTCTTGGCTGTTGCCTGTTCATTTGTCCATAAAATGTTCTACCTTGGCTTTATTAAAATTCCAAGTATTCTGTAAGCTGATTACCTTATTTCACTTTATTGGTTTACGTGGATAGCTATTTTGGCTTTATGTCTACCTATGAATTATGTCTGTGGATAGGTCCCAGGGTGACAAAGAGAGGAATTTAAATTCCCTGGAATTAGAGTTTCAAAAAGTTGTGATCTGCTGTTCAAGTACTAGGAATCAAACTCTGGTTTGACCTCTGGAATGGCAGCCAGTACCCTTAATCACAGAGACATTTTCCAGCTTCTAAGTTCTGCTTTTGAAATAAAAAACTCTCCTAGCTTCATCAATCCACATAAGATTTTTGTATTTTCTAGCAAAAATCATTCCCATACTTAGCATTTTGTACTTATTATGGGAGTCTCTCTCTCATGTGTAAAGAAAGTAAATATCTGTGTGTGTATGTGTGTGTACATGTGTGTGTTTAGGTAATTTGTAGGGTCTCTCAGGTCTTTTTAGAAATGAGATAGGTTTGAATTTGTGAATATATGAATGAGTGAAAACAAAAAATATACAATTTGAAAGTACTATTCTGACTAGTAAGTTATCAGATGTTTAAAATTGGTGCTCCCATTCTAAATATTTCATGACTATGTTAAAATTGAAAACTGGATAAAGGTAATCAGCATATTTCCACAAAAGTCACTTATATTAAGAAGTAATATACATATACTAGGTTCATTAACCATAACTTATTACTCAGGTTTATTAACTATCTTGACTATGTTGACCCCGCATAAAAAACATTATGAAAGAGCTCTTTCTCTATTCATTTTATCTAAGTCTCATCTCAATTCTATTTTTTTTCTCAATTCTATTTTAACGGGTTTAATATAAGCTAATAAAAATACAGTTTCGATTCCATTTTCTCCTTACATTTCTCTTAACGCAGTAGTATGGATCGACATCTTCCACGGGCTCTGACACGGCTCCACGAGGAAGGGCTCCGTAGGTAAATGGAAGTTCTTTGCCAGCTTCCAAATCAGGGCTTGGTTTTAAACCTTCGTCTTCGTGCTCCTCACTGCATTTCTTAGCAGTGTGATTTTCTATGAGTTCAAGTGACTCTGCTGTAAAGGGGACAAGGCTCTTCAGCTCTGGGGAAGTCAACATTTTTCAACTTGTACCTGTAAAAAAAAATACCATATAAAATTTGGTCATGTACAAAGATAATAATTATGGCGAATTGTCACCAGCTCATTGGCAGTGGGGGAGATGAGCCTGAAATTCAGCCATGTAAGGCTGATCCATGAAGATGAAGCTTAATGGAACACCCAGCTAGAGTGCCTCAATTTCCGCAGTCAGTCTCTGTGAGCTCTTTCTGTGTTGTGATTTCTCTGTGTTGCTATTTTTTCTTTTACTTGAAAGTTTCCCCTGAGACACTTCTCCAGCTGGAACCACCAATCTGGTACTCCAGACGGCAACCGCAGGGGGACTTCTCCAGTTGATGACTTCTGCTTCCTATTTTGAACATTTGATTTAATGTTCTCTCTTCTCTCTCTCAATGTCTAACTCTCCTTCCATCGATCCCTAGCTAATATTTATTCTTTTATTTTGTCTTCTTATATACATACAAACTCAACTCATTCAAAATAAAAAAGGGAGACTATTATGTATGATTCTCTGAGCCATATAGAACTTCCTGGTCTCAAAATTTAAATTTATGATTCAGGATGTAAAAATAGGGAGACCCCAAACTAAGTAGGTACATTTAAAGAGACTATGCCTCAATATTATAGATCTATAAGCCATTCTGAGTTTTATTAAACTTAATGTTAGACTCATTTGTAATTTCTTTTAGTCTTTCCTAGAATTCTTTTAATTGTACTGGTTTATTTCAGCTTCTCTACTACAACAGAAAAATTTTAAGGATGTAAGATTTTGACCATCTTTTAGTGGTCAGATCTAATCACTTCCTATGTATTTCATATAGCCATCACATGTTCTTTTGTACTTTAAATGGTCTCCAATGATTCTGGGCCCCATTCTTCTTGTGTTTAGATTTGGATTACTTTCTTCACCTCAAGCCCTGCATGACTTGCTATCATCCATCTTATCCTTTAGTTGTGCAGGAATCAAACCAGAGCCTTGCTCATTCTTAGAAAGTGCTCTTCTGCTGAGATATGTCTGCAGGAATATGGGTAAATTTTGAGCAGATTTTAACTCAAATATCCATACAATTCTTCCTTTCTCCTATGTTATACAAGTAGTCTTGGCAAAGGCACAGAAGTTGTGTTACTTCCTGTATATGGATATCTAACAACTACAGTTCTAAAATACTTCCTTCTCTTGGATGTTTGTGTGGAAATCTCAGGAAGAAAAGCAACATGGAAAAAGATTTTTTTTTAAATTTTTTACTTCACAATCATGACAAACAGCCTTTAATATTTCAGTCACTCTTTCGGCTGCTAAAAATAAAAAGAAAGAAAGGCTATAGAGTTGGGGAAGTGGGAAAGTGGGGGGATTTGTAAGAAGTTTGAAATGAGGAATCCAAACATATCATATGAAAAATGTAATTAAAAAATGCAGACAAAGGACTGAAGATATTATTTGGTAGTTGGGAGCACTAGATGCTCTTCCAGAGAACCAGATTCAATTCCCAGCATCTACATGGCTGTTGACAAATGTCAGCAATTCCAGCTCCAGGGGGCCTGGCACTGCTATATAGACCCATACACCAACAAAACACCAATTCACATAAAATAAAATTTAAAAAAAATGTTTGAAATACAGACAAAATGCAAAATATATACAACAAAACCACAAATTCATGACCAGAAAATTATTCATGATATTTTTTCTCTGCATCATGAACCCTTTTTTGATACTTTTTCACTATGATATTGAATACTGTTCATTTACCCTACTTCCTGAAAGCATCTCTAACTTCAATGCTTTCTTTGGCATACTTTGGTAATTGTCCGGTTTCAATTCTGCTCTTTACCTATGGAAACCCACACTGTTAGACATGGAAAGTTATGTCCTTCTACCTGCACCATCAATTCACTGAAGAATCAGTTTTCCACTCATGAAAGTTTTTAGATTGGTAACTAATTAAGGTTGTTGTGGGAAATGGCCTAGTAGATATAAATGAAACAAATAAAATCACCAATCTTGAAGTTGGGTAGATATATATACAAGTTTGAAATTGTTCCTATTGTTCACAGCAATCCCAGTCAAGTTAATTATATATTTGAGTTTGTTTTTTCAGCCATAAAATTGAGACTATTCCTTAAATCAAAGATAAAATTATACAGATTGACAAAAAGTTGAGTACAGGATTAGGTACACAGTGGGTAATAAATCAGTATATTTTTTTGAGATTTATTTTTATTTATATATATGATTTTTTTCCTAGACTGTGCAGTGTGTGCGTGTGGTGCCTTTGGAGTTCAGAGGAGGGCACCACTGGATTCCCTCGGAATTGAAGATATATCTATAGATGGTTGTTAGATAGTACGTGGGTCCTGGAAATAGAATATGAGTCCCCTGGAAGAGCCACTGATGATCTTAACAACTGAGCTATCTCTCCAGCCCCTAAAAAAGAATTTTAATTGTGACAAAATTTGGTACACAGATCAAAGGTAATGTAATCATATATAATGACAGTGCACATAAGACTCAGAAGTCTCTACTAGCTGTACCCATATGCACAACTATAACAGGTAAGAAATGCATTGTAGCACAGGAAACTGTCAAAAGGGTTTTATTTAATGACAATTTGAATACAAGTCAATACCAATTTCTCTTGCCTAGAAAGATAATATAACCTTAGCCTGTGTTGACAGAAGATGGAGAAGAAATCCTCCTCTATTCAGTGTGAGTAAACTGGAGCAAAACCTAATGAAATAAAATTTTTTGATTATAATAATATGACAATATGGAGAGCCTGGCTAAAAGAATGGAAGCATGTCATAACGATACAGAAAAACGCAAAGTAGAAACTTGTTGCTTTCAAGTATATGAAAAATTTTCTGTGGAAGAGAAACTACACTCTCATATTATTATAGAGGAAGAACTACAATCAATGAACCAATCACAGAACAGATTTGCTGTTAAGATAAAGTGTTTTCTAAAATTGAATGAGTTCATTTGGGCATGATGCCTCACTTAAGTAGCTATAGGAAGCATGCAGTTACTGATAGCTGGGTGAGACAGTTGCAATGGATACAAATATTGATTGGTAATGTCAATATCGTGTAATCTTAGAACAATAAAATGTCAAGGTATTTTTATTCAAGTTTCTGCACAAAGGATTATGAATTCAGAATACCTGGACTTACAGCACTGTCACACCTAGCCTAAAACCACTTAGATGGCTAGCCAACAATATTCAACCCATGTATATTAAAATTATATTTATTAGCGTTAGACATGGAGGAGAAGTTTCATGCTCATTAGAGTAAATAGTCTAGACTTCCTTGAAACCTCAAGATTCAATTTGGCAGTCTGTTTTCCTATCCTACAGTCCCAGCATAACCTCCATTTGCTCTACCATTTCTCAGCAAAATAATCCAATGATTCCTTGTTTTATTACTTATGATATATGAAACTTCAGTAAAATTCTCAATATCTTTCCATATATGTTAAATTTGGAATCCTTTATATATATTCAATGTAAAATTCCATAAGATTAATTCAGATAACAGAAACATAGGCCACATCATAGCCTTTATTGGGACTCATTCTCTTCCTCATTGCAGCAACTTATTTCAGATGACAATTTTCATAGTTACTCTGACACTTTAGCCAGTTGTTGACCTGAAGAATGAATGGACAGCAGGCATTTATCTTCTATGCACTGCACTGCAATTCAAACATTTATCAAATGGAATTGGCAGGCCTCTGACTTTTAGATGGTAGAGTGCAGGCTAAATTATTAATCATTAAAACATAATTCAGTAAAAGCATTTTTGTGGGGAATTTATATAACATGGTCCAGGCACTATCCTATCTGTTGCACTATCTTAATACAGCATCAATGCCTAAGAAAATAAAGATTAATAGTTAATCTGTCCATTAGATGGCCTTTCTGAAAAATTCAATAGCTAGAGCAAGCTTTTGACAATACTTATATCACATTCAAATCACAGTAGCACTCTTGATAAGTTGCAGTTGTATAACTCTTCACTAAAATGGGATCCATATCTTTTGAAGAATCAGAAAAGGTATAGAGAGCACAATCTTATAAAAAAAAGTTATTGAATTTTACATCAATAGTGTTGCAATCATAATTATGAACAAGCTTACTTAATAAGTGCCATTCCTGAGATAAATGTTTCAAGTTATCTTTCTTTCAAATTGTCTTTGTGACTCCTTTTCTACAGAATCAGTGGTATATTTTGGTGTCTTGCGCTGTAGTGGTAGAGCTGGGTAACTGGAGGAGACGAATGCTAACTCAACTGTGCTTAGATCTAACTTTGCTGGTGCTTAACTGAAAATACCCAACTAAACTATAAATACCTTAGGCAAAGGCAAACAACTGATACCCAAGTATGGCTTCTTTAGAAATGTCCAAAACAAGGATAAAGTTGAATGGCTCTATAGTTGACAGGCTAAAGGCAAATAGGCATCTCTAGGAAAAGAGAAACAATAAAAGCAGACATTAATTTGAAGAAGACAAGAGATTGTTATTATGCAATCCAATCTCTGGACTCCACTCTCTGGATTAAGGGGATTTGTCATTCTATGAATCATGGTAGGGGACCTCCTGAACAACTGAAAAGAAAGAGTTAGGTAATTGGGAGAACAACTTATGTGGCTTCACATAGATCTAAGTAACTGTATGCTTTTGGCAAGCCAATAAATGCAGTAGTTTAAGATTCTGAACCTGGATCCAAAGATATAAAGTATGAGTACCTTGGGTCGTCCACTTTTTTAAAATTTAATTTTATTTATATATTTATTTATTACAATAATCCTCTCTGCAGTCCCGTCCTTTGTCTCCTTCCAGGCTCATCTACCTCCCCTCTTCTCCCTTTATGCCCTTTCCCTAGTGCCCTGATACTGGAGGACCTCCTCCCCTTCTACTTAACCCTAGCTTATCAGGTCTCATCAAGGCTGAATGCATCATCTTCCTCTGTGGCTGGGCAAGGCTGCACCCCCTAGGAGGAATAGGTGATCAGAGAGCCTGCCATTGAGTTTATGTCAGAGACAGACCCTGTACCACTTACTAGGGAACTCACTTGGAAACTGGGAAGCCAATGTTCTTCCTTTGAACAGGGGGTCTATGTCCTCTCCATGCATGGTCCTTAGTTGGAGTATCAGTCTCTGCAGGCCTCCCAGACTGGGTGTTTTGACACTTGTTCTTCTTGTGGAGTTCCTATCTCCTCCAGGTCTTTCTATCTTCCTCTTCTTCCATTAGGATTCTGGCACTCTGCCCAAAGTTTGGCTATGAGTCTCAGTATCTCCTTCGATACCCTGGTGGATAGAGTCTTGCAGAGGTCCCCTGTGGAAGGCTCCTGTCCAGTTCCTTGTCTTCTACTTCCGATGTCTATCCTGTTTGCCCTTCTGAATGAGGATTAAGCATCTTCCCTAAGGTCCTCCTTGTTTAGCTTCTTTAGGGCTATAGATTTTAATATGTTCACCTATACTCTGGCTAATATCCACTTATAAGTGAGTATATATCATTTGTGTCTTTCTGCTTCTGGGTTACCTCACTCTGAATGATCTTTTCTAGTTCCCACCATTTGTCTGCAAATTTGGGTAGTCCACTTTTTTAAGGAGGCAGTATTTGTGGCACCTTTTTAGCAGTTTAGGGGGCTACAGTAGCAACAGAGCAAGGCTCAGTGTCCAGCACTGAGTGTTTGACACCTTGAAGTGGAAGAATTATGAATACACACTGGGTTGGTTTTGTCATTTAACATGGACTGTGGACTTAGCTGAAATGTATTCTTTCTTGTAAGTGAGAATATTTAAAAGTGATTTTTACTCTATCAAGTAATTTCATATTTCCTAGTGCTACTCTTCTGTTATCATTAAGCATAATTTGAAGCATTGGCAGGTTGTAGACATATGGATATTGAGAAGTGCCTTTCAGTTTGGAGTGGAAAATTAAAGTTACTCAAAAAATGATTACGCATAATTGTTCCTCCAGTATTTTTTCAAAATAGGAGGCATTCTCCCTGACAGTCATCTTACAGTTTTACTCCCCTACCAGCAATGTTTTCACTTTTCCTTGCCATTCACAATTTTAATAAAGACTTGGGACTGTGAGATACAGTTTATGTGGCCCTGGCTTTATTGTTATTCAACAACATTAAGAAGTTTGTGTATTAACAGTATTTTTGTTATGTGAACAGGGAGGATTCTCTGCAGGTTTGAGAGCTTTCTCCCTTGTATTTTGCATGCTTGGAGGAACACATGGCAAGGTATGGAACAGAAGCTTACACTAACCTTGGTTCAATCACTTTTATAACCAACTCCAATCCCAGACAGCTTAGCTATTGGAACATAAAAATAAGGTATGCATTGAAAAACTGGAAAATATTCTGAATGAAAGCATGCATTCATTTCTTTATAAAAATCTAAAATAGGCTGGAAAAAAAATGTCTCAGTATATAAAGTGCTTGCCAATCAAGTGTGAAGGCAGAAGTTCAGACCACCACAGGAAGGATGGCTTCAGATGAGGTGTGTTTGGTGCACAAATTGGCTAAGTGAACTAGCTAAATATATAAACTCTACATTCATCGAGAGTCCCCACATTGATAAATAAAGTAGACAGCAATCTAGGAAGACACCAGTGTCCACCTCTAGCACATACACCTGCCTATGACCCACATGCATCCAAACACATGCACATATGTGCACACGTACATACCATGCAATAAATAAATAAGTATAATAAAGTGTTGACATGCAGGAGCATCCTAGGAACATCTTGGTAGCATAAGTTGCTACAACATTTTCATGTAGGACTCTGGGTTGGAGTGTCTCAGATGCAGCCTCCATAACAGTATAGATAAACTTTTAGATAGGGTTCCTATAAATTATGTATGCTTCCCAAATCATAGCAGGTTTTTTGGAATAAATTAAAAATAGAAATAACAAGGAACTAGATGATAATGTTCTCTTTAATATCCTTTAAAATGCTAAATGGTAATAGTTGACATCTAGGTCCAGGTCAGAGGCATTGACAGAGGTTAATAAAACTTGGCTGAAAGTGATTAGGAGCTCTTTATAAAGATATTGTAGAACATGGGAAATACTATTTCAAATATTAGGAAAGAGCGATTATATATATATATATATATACACACATATATATGAAATACCATTTAAAAACTTCCTAAAGTGGAAATTCAGTGAGAAATTGTAAATAGAAATCTGAGGTTTGATAAAGTTAAGTAAGTTCTATTTGTGTGCATGTGTGGATACTGGATATTAAACCTGTGTTCTTTAGAAGAACAATCGGTTTTCTTAAACACTGAGTCATTTCTCCAGCTCAGCATTATAAATTTTAAAATAGTGGTTGTTCATTGTAAATGGTTATGCAATTTATATAACACACTTTTCTTCATCTTTGACTTTACAAAAGGTACTCCACCTCTTGATGCCTTGATTTTCTCACCTAAGAGTGAAAATGATAAAAATCAGAGTAATTCTAGCAATGATAAAGTGCATTTAGAGCCGTGTCTGTCAGGTACTCTAAACTCCCCTTATTATTATATACTTTGTTATTATTTTAATCTTTTAAAGTATACTAGTTTTACACCTACTAATCTTCGATTAAACCATTATCTGATACATTGGAATTTATAAGGACAACATGAAGAATACATTATAACTTTTTACTGTAACCAATAATTAATAGTAAAATAATAAATTACAGTGATCAACTGCAATGAAGTGATTTTCTTAAAGAGTTTCCAAAGCTCAGTGCGCTTTTTTCACCTTTATTTATACTTCTTCATGATTGGATTGGCAGGCTGTAACTATTGTCATACTGTTTGCTTCTGTTTCCTCTTCTAAAAACTGTCTCTAACTCATTACAATTAAACATTATAATGGAAACAACAGGCTATAAAAAGCAGCCTAAGACAGCCAATGAAAAAGTCAACTATGCTACCAATATTTTGACTCTTTAGATTCCCTTCTCTCCTGTGTGTAACCACATCCAATGGGCTATTATTTTCTTGAACTGAGCTGAGCTTGAAGGCTTGAGACTAATGGAAGAGGAGCCTGGTCAAGAAGCCATCACACACGTCTCTCTAGGTTTGAAGGTCTTAGTCAGATTTAGAAAGAGCAGATGATATTGCAAATACAATCTAAATTTTTCACAGTTATTATTTATATGGCTGTGAGTCTCACGAGTAGAAATAATTTTACGTGGAGATACTAAAATGTCTAACAGGAAATGGTAATGTCCACCTGTAAGGAAAGACTTTGGGGCTTCCAAAATTGGTTGATGTTTGCTCCATATCTCTTTAATACAACTTAACTCTCTTTATTCCATTTCTTCTACCTACTCCTGAAGGCAAATATTTTGTTTTGTATTATTCTCTTCTAATGTAAGCCACTGCTGATTTGCTTATGGCTTTTATTTTTGGGAGCCCTTGGAAACTGTGTTGTCTTCATAGTTCAGCAATTTTTGCTATTGCTCTCAATTGAACTTCCTGGAGAATAATATACCTCAGCACAATGGAACCAAGTGTGGTTCATATTTGCTGGATTCATATTTCCAGATTAGTTACATCTATTATTCCTTACTCCTCTGACTTACCCTGATCTGACTCTTTGGAACACATTATTGAAATAAGATTTCCTAAAGAGAACATTTGAAAAGAAAGAAACGTCTCCACAATATAATCTTACTTTAAAGAACAGATGATTTTTTGTACAGGTTCTCATGATGTAGTCCAGCTTGGCGTTGAACTTGAAAATTTTCCATTTTAGGCTTCATTGGGATTCAGTTACATGAGTTTTCCACCATGCTTGGCCATAAAGTGTTTTCCAGAATTTACAAAAGATTGTTCATCAATTTAATAGTCCTAAGTGACACTAAAATTAACCATAGTGTCATACATATATATTGCTTTTTTGAGACACAGTTTGGCTTTCCTAGACTCACTTTGTAGACCAGGCTGGCCTCAAGCTGACAGAGATCCTCCTGCCTCTGCCTCCTGGAGTGTTGGGATTACAAGCATGCACCACCACTTCCCAGAACATCATATATATATATATATATATATATATATATATATATATTTGAATTATACCCAATATTTGTACATAATTAAGGAATGCAATATGAGGTTTCGATTTGCATACACCGGGTGCTTTGCTTTGGCTTGCCATTCATAAAATATCTAATTATAGTACACCACACACGATACCACATATCACTGTTGCAGTTATAGAATAAGGGCAATGGGATACAGACTCTTAAACAAATTAAAACCACCTTTTACCTTGTTTATCCTTGAAAATTATTAAATCTTAAAGAGGAAAAAATCCCCAAAATTATTTCAAACACTGGTGAACCCGAATTGTATAACTTGTAAAACTGGACTGTACCCTTGAACAATAATTTAGTCAATGCCTTCCTGACATGCAAAGTAACACAGGCAGTGGACATCGCCAGCTTAGAAGCATACAGAGTCAGGTAGCAAAAAAACAAAACCACCCCTCCCCCCACTGATTGCAAACTTACAAATGCCAAGACTGACCTCAAGAGCCTCATAGGAGTCAACAGCAGAAAGAGATGCAGGTTGAAGGGCAGTGGCATCCTTTCAAGGAACTCCGAAGAAAGGATTATGCCATTATGTCCTATGACTATGATAAAAGAACAGAGCTTATCTATCAAGTTTACAGTGTATAGCTGGTTCTGCCCTAAATTTTCATACCCAAATCTTCTAGGATACCAATGGTCTTTCATTCCCTGCCAGGGATCCTAGAAAGTAGTCTAGCCCAGTCTTTCAAATAGCTTAGTTTACTTTATTTCTCCAGATGGTCTAAAAACTTCCAATGTATTGTGAAATCATTAGGATTGTAGGGCCATCCCTTGCTACTTCATCAAAATGATCAAGGTACAATAGAGGCAGGGCTGACTTAGACTTCTGTCTGATAGACCCCATCAGACAGACCCTTGACCACAATTTCCTGGATCATGATCACATTAGAGATAAAAATAAAAGTTAGAGAAAACTACCCTATCACTCCCCACAGGGAAACAAATGTTTCTCTCTAATTTGGCTTTTGCAATCTTTGGTAAAGCTGACTCTTCTGGGATGGATTAACTGTCTGAGGCCTGTGAAAAAGAAAACTCAGGAATTAAGAATATCTTGCAAGCACTCAAGAAGCTCTCACAGCCAGCTGGGCTCATGCATCTTTCAGGTGTCTTTATTCCACTAGATTCCTTTTGTTTAGCTTCTCAGCAGAGGAAATAAGCACAATAGATTCTAAAGAGGTATTCTGAATCATTGACCAGACCGATGAGTTTGAAACAGTTTTCCTGTAAACCCAACCCTAAATCTCGAACATTTGCACTGCCTACGTTAGCTTGTCCTAGACACAATGCCTTCAACAATCTGCGGGACCCTGGGAAGATGAGTCAATGTAATGGTGTCCAATTCGCTTTTCATGAAGCTCGTAGTCTCTAGGACAAAATGTGAGGTTCAACGGCTGGCTTGAACACTGTGGATGGACACAGCCTAACAGTGTTGCTGATGAGAGTCATCAGCACTTGGTTGTACACCAGAATTCTTCACCGCATATCTATAAAGAATGAGGAAACAGTGGTCCAACCCAGAAAACTTCAGAATATCTGGGTTGCAGCACCATGATATGCTGCTTAAGAACACCTGCTTTTCCAGGAGATTCACGTTCTTTTCACTTCTTTAGGTATCGCCTGTCCCTCAGCTGCTCAAGTTGTCCTCATTCTGAGTATTTGTTTAATGACAGCCTTTCCAGGTTGGTATCCGGATAACAAATGACCTCAAACACTTGGACACCGAAGCCCTCAGGTTTAAGATTAAGCACATAGGAACCTCCATCTTATACCATGCTTGATGTTTGCCTAGTTCGTAATCACCTTTTCTTCTTTTTTTTTCTTTTTTGTTTTTCTCTTCTTCCTAGGGTGCTCTATCTTAACTTTGAACAGTACAGGCAAAATTCTTTAGCAGCTGGAGATAGTTTGAATGCACACTAGTTGTGGAAGAAAGCTATCTTTCATTTTCAAAAGAATCCTGAGTTACATGAATTACATGGACACCTAATTGCTGAACTACTTCTAGGCTTCTCTGAACTCAGCTAGCTAGGTGAAGCTAGCGCCAGTAATATTCCATGTCCACAACTGTTGTTCAGTCATCTTAGAAATAATGAAAGGCACAAACAAACAAACACTAAACCAAAACAACAACCACCGCTCCTCCCCCAGGATGTTTGGTTGCTGTTTTCTTTCTTATTTTTAGTTCCAATACCCCTCAACACATAACCCTCTACACACACACACACACACACACACACACACACCCCATTTCTCAGTTTGATATATAGAGCAGAATCTACAATGATGCAGCAACAAAAAAAAAAGCAGTCAAATTCTCAGAGATCGTAAGTGACCACCCATTGCCTATGCATATCTATTCTTATTTTCAATCAAGAATTTAATCTACTGAGTGTAGATTATAAACTAGCAATCTTTCTGGGATCTGGAGGAATTCATCAGGAAACAAATGTTTAGGTTAGTTTTGACAGAGAATTGTAATAGATATCATACACACACACACACACACATCTGCATATGGATGTGCATATGCACATTTCTGACAAACTTCCAAAAAGCTTTTGGTTAGAAAATAAGGCCCACTTATGAAAACAAGCGTACAAATGAAGAATAAGGAAAAAGAAAAATTTAGAACAATGAATCCATTGAGCAAAGAAGGTATCACAGATGCCAGTTTCATGCAGACATAAGAGTATGAAACTATCACATATTAAATAGCTGTCAAACTTGTGAATGAAGAGAATTCAGTATCACACACTGGCAACGCATGAAGCTGTTATACCAGTGACATTCAAATAATGGTTTTCTAACATAATGATAACTGTAAGTCCACCATAGTATTTTAAATTAGATTTGCTTCAGACTAGAAGCATGCATAAAAGGTATAAAAATGCAAGCACTGAACAGGATATGAATTTTTGAGAATATAGGAAGCTAACTGCGAATCAATCTGACCATCTAATGGTCAATTTAGACTGACATCTTCTTTGGTTGTGGCCCCTTCTGTGCACTTAGCAGATGTATCATAGCTTATATTTCATCTTTGCTAAATTCTAGGATGACTCTCCGCCAGATTGTCTGATACATTTTTTTCCCTCAAGTCTCTCTGGCTTGAATTTATTTTCTCAATGGAGGATTGCACACAAATCTTGTTCGCTGCATTGTTCTTCTCTTTCTTCCTTTTTCTTTTCTTATTTTTAAAATGGGAGTCTTTGAAATATATATTCATTGATTTTTGAAAACGGAAGCTTACAAAGAAAGATGATTGAAGCTAATAAAATTCTGAGAAGCCTGAATATAATTAACATAATCAATAATTTTAATGGCAAAACTCTGTAGAATCGTGATGGAGACTTATCTCAGTGAACAACCTTTGGTTGGCCAGCCTATCGAGGTAGGCAAAAGGCACTCTGAAACACATAAGAGTATATATTTCTGCATATTTTTCTTCAGGGTAAATAATTTGCAGTCAGTATGGACTGTGAAAACGCAGAAATCGGAATGGCATACAGTAAAAATTTGAGAATAAAGGACATCTTGACTGAGATACCATCAGTGTACCTGGAATTTGGCAACCATCCGGAATGCCCTCTTTCTTTAATCTCATTGTTGCTCTCCTTTCACTGATTCTGGAATGGTCATTGCTGGTCCATGATGCCCAGTCTGTAACTTGTCCCCTATAGAATATGTAACCAGACCTATGAACTTTTGTCATACTGTCTTTAGACCTAAGCTTTATGCATCCGTGTTCTGTAGCCAGGTCAACTAATTTTGGCTGTGACCAGTACAGTGCATCACACAGCAGCATTAAGTCAGAGTTTGTAAGCAGTCTAGGGATGATGATATTGATGGGAAGAGATACAGAGATAAATAAAAATGCTACATGATATGATACAAGAAACTTGACATTCTATAGGTTTTTATATCCAAAAGAGGTCCTGGAATCATTATTCTATGAATGCCATGGTGAGTACATTTATTTACTATAAATGATAAATTAATGTTACATAATATATTCCAGATTCATCCTCAGCATAAAGAATGTTTGTGTGTATATGAAGAAGCTGAAATCAGAATTTTAAAAGGATTGTGAGTATGATCATATTAATTATAGCTTTATGACAGGAGTTACACAGAAGCAACCTCAGTGTCTATTGACAGAAGAACCAATAAAGCAAATATATAAATTTCACCCATAAAGAGGAGGGAAATTCAGTTATTTGCACTCACTTTTTTGTTTGATTATACATCTTAAAATTTTTAATTCAGGTTTTTTTCTCTATTATTATAAACTACAAATGATGGTCTGAAATGTGAAGGAGTGTCAGCAAAATCTGAAGTACAGACTCCATCAATGTTTTAAGAGACACATTTCACTGAGATTCTGGCAAACCTAAATTTTATAATGCCCCAATTTTTATAACCAGGGTTGGTGGTCATTGAGTATCTCTTGTGCTGAGGGAGGAGGGATTAATGTCACCCACATTCTGAGTAGCAGAGTCAATTTAATTATAAGAGCAGTCATAAGAAACACTCCTGAGATTGCTACTAGTGTCAGCTGTTTATCATTCAGAAAGGACCCCGAGAACAACACAACCATTCCTCATGTGTGTCCACTAGAACTACATGGTAAGAGATTAATGTAGAACAACACACGTATTGGCTGTGGACATGGAGAAAACCAGCTCCACATGAACTGGAAGCTCCCTCCCTGCTAAGTAGATTTCGTATTTTATGGAAGATGCTACATAGGCATCTGGGAGAGAAAAGTCAGGAGGTGCTTCCCAGTTGGTAGGCTTCGAATGCTCCAAAACTGACCCGACAGCAAAGACTTGTACTGCTACAATCGTAGGCACTGTTACAGAGTGCATCCATTTATTTAGATAGGAGGCTTGTCCCACAGAAGGCAATTCAGACCTGATACTAGAAATGCGACTGGGAAGATCATACGCCCTACAAGGACACTTACTACTATTATTTTTTCTAAATAGACATGTATAACTAACTTCAAAATATTTTATTTTTGTTATTATAGATAGGTGATACTCTCATCCTTGATCAGAGAAGTGGCTTGCCTTTTGGGAAAACAACAATGAATGCAGAATGGCTGCTCAGGGTGCAGAGAATAAGGAAATAATGACTGTCTATGACAGTGATTCTCAACCTCCCTAATGCTGTGACTGTTTAATGCAGTTGAGTATGGTGACCTCAACCATAAAATTATTTTGTTACATCTTTACAGCTGTTATTTTGCTACTGTTACAAATTGTAATGTAACTATTTTTGGAGATAGAGGTTTACCAAAGTGATTGAGAGTCACAGACTGAGAACCACTGCTCTATGGCCATACCAACCTAAATATTGTGTCACTTGAGAATAAGTGACTAAATAAAACATTTATATCAAGCCCCTCCAAAGCTCAAGGGGCATCGTGGAAGAAGAGGCAGAGAGGAAGTAAAAGCCTGATGATGTAAGAAACTGTATGTGGATGAGAGCATCGCTGGAGTCATGAACTCAGCTGGGGTGGTTTCCTGCAGTGGGATTCACAAGGCAGGGTCTTTCTGCATTCAATTGTGGAAGTTTCATCCATCTGATGAAACCATTCACCTCACTACCGAAGGATCCATCCTTCACTGTTGGAATTGTGAGATTTTTTTTAGTTGATATTGTATCACCCAGGAGATACAGAGGATGACTGAGATAGGAAAGATGGGATTTATTTCTATAAGTTAATTCCAGGTAAAGAAAGATACCGTGATAGTTGGGAAAGTAAGTACTGTATGCTGATAGATCCTGCAAAAGGGGGAAGTCCTCCCATGCCATCTCCATCCCCTTGCCCAGTGGTGACCCCACCCTGCTCCAGGGAATTGTTTCACACCCTGCCTTATAGACAGAGCCTTGGGTAAAATTTGTGAGTCACAACACAAAATAAAGGTCAGAAGTAAATGAAGGAAAATGACATGAGATAGCAAAGGAGACTTGCAAGGAGGAGGAAGACTTGACAGGGAAGAAGGAGAATAAGGGAGTGTAAACAGAAATGAGTATTCTCAGAATGCATTGTTTAAATCTATGAAAATGTCAAAGACTAACTTTAATTTAAAAAAAATGAAAAAATATCTAATTAAAATACAATATGATTTTGAAGAGCAGCAATGACACGCGGGGGTATTGTAGAAGGTGAGTTTCAACATGGTGAACTTTTATAACTAGACAGACAATATAATTAGGGGAGGACTCTGGGTACCAGAATGAAAGCCTCTTCATTTGACCGATGTCCACTGGAGCTTTTCTATGCCGATGTCACTGTTCCCTAGGAACATCTCTTACTGAGATGGTTAAAACTATCAAGCTGTGCTCGTCTGGTCTACAAAACAAGCATACTGGAAGAAAGCCAAAAGCTTTCAAAACTAAATATTCTTACAAGCCTAGTCTGTTAGACCCTTGACCAGAACGAGCTGGCCACAGGCCATATAAGACCTCAAAGGGGAAGAATGCATTCTTGTCTCTGTTAGAGAAATACAAGGGAATGCAGTAATGAATGTGGCTTGTACAGTCTCCAGCAACCTTATGACCTTTTGGACAATAGTATTAGATGCCAATGGATCTATGAAATGCTCTTCTTAAATCCAGAACTGGGATATTTTCTGGAGGCCTGAAGAGCTCTTGGAAATGCCCCTTTAGATCTGTTCATAACACTGAGTCTGCTTGACTTACCAGAATCCCTGAGAGCCCAAAAGCTCAAAATGGAAAACAAAACAAAATAAAGAAACAAAAAAATCTAAACACAATAGATGTCCACCTCTTCTAAAATTGAAGAGCAACAACAGAGGAACTTTAAAAACAACTGTGGTGAATGACAATAAATTGGCTTTTAATTTCACTTTGCATTGGGCAAACCCATGACCATCAGAGGGCTGTATGGTCAATGGAAGATAGAAGCTGTGGTCCAAAGTCAAGATTGTAATCTATAACCAGTGTTTCAGGCCATGTGGACTCTGCTGAACTAGAAGCTTTAGTCTTCATGTTTAAATAAAAAAAATGAATATTCCACTGGCAACAGTTTATTCATTCCAGGACTATGGCTTCCAAAGAATCAGCATCTGGTGTTCTAGTCCCAAAGGTCCTAATTACAGACTTTTCAAGTTTGGATTTTCATGAGCAGTTCCACATCTCCAGCTCTTCTTTCAGTCAAGATCTTTGATAACTACACAGTGAGATTGATACCCAACTCTGGTATGGAGCATTCCTTAGTTATTCTCTGCTATCTTCAACAGATTTTGTTCAGTCAGAAAGGCCTCACCAACAACACGAAGACACAATTGCTTGGTAGAGTAAAAGAGAGTACAACAAGATGAATCTTTATAAGAGAGAGAGAAAAAAAGCAATGGCTACATAAATGTACACAAATCAGAATCTTAACTGGGTCAAGAGATGTGACACAGTTGAGAAATATCCATAGAAACCATCATAGGAAAGCATTCTTTTCAAAGCCACAGTCTCCATATTTCAGTGTTTGGGAGGTGTGAATTTGCTTAGCTGACATCATATCACACAGGAGATACAGGAGAGAAGAGGACAAAGGCAAGGGATATGATGACTGTTTCTAATTTCATGTCAGGAAAGACAGCATCTTTCCTGGGAGCCAGTGGAGGCAAGCAGGAGTTGCAAACAGTCTCAAACTGATCAATATTGATATAGGCTAGTGGAAATAAAAGATCAAATTCCCAAAAACGTAACAGTAATTTAAGAAACAGAAGCTATGAATGTGTGAGAAAGCAGTGGGGTGGAAAAAGGGCAGAAATAGGGGGGAAAGGAAAAATTGCTTACACAAAGGGTAATGGTGTGAAAATAGGTTAAGCAAAGGGGGTAAAAATAATTATATTATGATTTCAAAAATTAAAATATATTTAAAAGAATGTTTGTGTACTACCTATAAGCTTTGAAGACAAAGTTTAAGTTGTGACTAGAAAGTTATGTGTGAATTTCCAAGTATTGCTCTGCTATGCAGAGCTTTTTCCAGTGACTCCTAGAGTTGGGATCCTTAACATAATTCTTATCCAAGGAAGGGGTTGGGCAAAGTATTGACCCTACATTTTTAGTTTGATAAAATCTGACTAGGTCTCATTTAGGCAAATTCAATCACAACACATATCAGTTACCTCTCCCTCCCCTTTTTAACCACATGAGAACCAGGAAACAGAATGACCAGTTCCCAAGTGTTTGGTTCTGACCCCAGTTCCCCAGGTCAGTCTGATAAACAGCAGCATGTCCCAGCCATGTCGTCTGAGGCCAGACCCTTTTCCAGAGCCGCATCACCAATTTCGGTTAATTCTATCATTTTAAACACATCCATGAATAAAGATGTGTTCGTGGTATCCTTTGCTAAAAAGCAAGATTTAATGGATTTCTGCAACCAGGGGGTTTTGGTGCCTAAACTTGATAGCACCTATATTAATAACTATATCAAATAAATTCTCAACTGTTAAACCCAGCAAATAAGGCCACACAACAAAAGTAAAATTATAAATTAAAAAGAGAAAAAAGGTGTAAGTTGTATTTAAAGAATACTCAGGTGTGTTACAATATGACTGGCACATCTTTTAGAAGGATGAACTCTTACATAAACTCTAATATGATTTCAAAAATACACGGTTAGAGACATATATGACTCTCTTGCTCTCATAATTCTAGAATGGTTTGTCCAAAGACCCGTTCTTCCGATATCATACTGAGAGCCACACTGGTGAAGGAGAGAAAAACCAACAGCTACACAAACTATTGCTTTCATAAAACAATTCATATTGTCTCTTTTAGTCTTTAGCAGGCATTTGTCCTAAACCATTTACAAACCA
This sequence comes from Meriones unguiculatus, assembly GCF_030254825.1. Taxonomy (NCBI): domain Eukaryota; kingdom Metazoa; phylum Chordata; class Mammalia; order Rodentia; family Muridae; genus Meriones; species Meriones unguiculatus. The sequence goes on from NC_083356.1 coordinate 106,124,698, forward strand.
GGAGTAACAATTCAAATGAAGTTAAATATCAATAGTTCATATTGTCATACCAAATGCAAATAAAATTTTATAATTCTGAGTCCCCAAAATTTTATGACTGGGATCCTAGCTGAACTATTGAGTAGCCCAATACTTCATAAAATTATTACTTAGAGTATGAAAGTAGGAGGGTAACTGTAAACTTAAAGGCAGAAGCCCACAGAAGAGGAGGGCTACTATCTTTCATGAATCTTATCTATGTTACTTGTAAGAGCAACATCTGATAACGGCACTGAAGAGCTAGTGTGACAGTCAAGGTGCCAGGGCTCTGACCAGGCCACAGAAAGCTCCTTCTACTGTGCTCGAACTTCTCCCCACCAAAACGCTTCCACACATATTCAGATATTCCCGGCCAGTATCCACATGTTACATTAAACGGGCCCATCAGCTGAGAATTCTGCATGGATTCAGCGTGGGAACTGATCTGACAATTCCGTAAGTGCTGGAAGTAACACAATCAGAAGAGCAACATCAGTTCCCAAAGGAAACAGACCTGTAGAAGGACTGTGTTTGGGAGATCACACAATACAACAAACAAAACATAAAACCATATTGCACCAAATGATGCCAAACTCCAAGCTGTTCAGAATAAACACACCATTTCCAACTGCATCCTTCCACAGCTATAATACTGAGATAGTCACATCAAAAGCCCCAGTGTTGAAAGTACGAAATTACCCGAAGTACAGAAACTGAATCCTTTATAGCATACCTCCTGCTCCATGCAGTCTAACCATCACCACCTGGCGGGGCGGGGGGTGTCTAGATATTTTTACAGTAATGGAGCATTTCTTGGCTTCAGCTTACCTGGTTGGGTGATATAACTAACCACATATGCAAATCAAACACCCACCTTACAGCTGTTAGTTCAGGTCTAGATCTTAATGTTCTTTCTGGTTCTCAAACATTTCCTAAATATTGTACATGGGGTGGGGCAGGTGGAGTGGGATGGAAAAGCGGGGCAATGCCACAAGCTATCCCTATCCTGGGATTGTCACTACATGAAAAAAAAAATGCACTTACTTGCTGCCAAACGATAGTCTTCACTAAAACTCCACCAAGAACACCAGCAGCAAAGCTTTTGCTCTCCTGGCTGCTGTTTCTTCTCGGCTCTCTGCTTAGGAGGTTGCTGCACTGTGCTCGCTGTCCACTGCTAGACAATCAGCCACCGGACTGGCTCCACAGTCACAGAACCAGAGACCACCTACAGACACATGCCCAGCAAGCCTTGTGGCTGTTTTTGTTTCCTTTGCCTTCCTGCATCCCTTCTCCTGGCCACTCCCCCACCCTCATCTCCAGGCCAGCCTGTGACTCTAGAAGCTAGATAAGCGTGGGCGGGTGATATTGACAGAGACCCAGCTGCAGAGGCAATAACAGCTTCAGCAGTGGCTTTGCATTCTCCTGTTGCCTGGGAAGGAGCCAGTCAGACAAGGGGGATTGGGATTTAATGAAGGGAGAGGGAGAGAGCTGAGGAAGGGCATGAAGGAGCCAAAGCCAGGGAGAAGAGCAAGAACAGGCTGCATCTAAATTGTGTGTCTGTGTGTGTGCCACTGGGGTTTGTAGAAAAGGGGAGGGGAGTGTGAAGAAAGGAACACAGCAAGCTCAGGGTCTTTATCTGCAGGAAGCTTTGCCCATCCTGGTCAGATTGCTCAATAGAATATATGGGGCTGAATGTCAGCCTGGACTGTCAGCCTTCAGCCTAGGACACTGGTCATTGCTGTGGATGCTGTTCTGTGCATGGGTGCAACTGCTTAAGAAAAACATGATTGGAAGACGGTAAAGGCTTAGCATATTGTGTCCCATTCTGGCTCTTGGAATGCGAGTGAGGTATACAGGAGACCGTTATTATTGTTGTAAAAAACTGGCATGCACTACATCTAACGTGAGTTTGTGCTTGTAGGAAAGATGTACTAGACTCTTTTTTTAAAACTGAGATAGGAGGATTTTGACACAACATAGACCACTGATTGTATAATCCCATTTTGTCCAGATATCAAAATATTTTATTTTAAAAATATATCATCATAGGCCCATGAACAAAAATGTTTTACAGAATTTATCCCAGTTTTATTGTCATCCCTAAAAATAAAGGTAACAGTTTTGTCATGCCAAACATTTATTTGATTGTTTTTTTCTCAAAGCTGGCACATGGATTACAGATTTTCTTGCCCAAGTTTTGTAGTGTCAATGCAAAGACATTTCCTAGTGCAGAGAATACGACTCTCCTTGGGGCAATCTGCCATGGTCAACAACACAATCCTGTGTATCTTCTATGTATTCAAACAATAATGTAAAACATTCTCAACACTAGGCAAGAGCCATATGGAAAATTACCATAGGCCTGTGTGTGTGTGTGTGTGTGTGTGTGTGTGTGTTTGTGTGTGTGTTTAAGCACAGTTTAAATGGAGTTATCCTGTAATGGGAAAAATTGCCTTCCCCAGGCACCATAGGCTTTAAAATGCACAAGGCCAGATATGGGTTATCAACTTTTAAGTTGTCCGTCAGGTCTCATAGACACCATTTCCAACATTGTACACTATTGCTATTCCTTTTGGTTGCCATTCAGAAACTGATTGTAGACCCTCTTGCTGAAGACACCACATACTTGAATCATAGGACATGGGAAAATAAATCCAGTATTGACTTGGGAGTTTTGTACATACTGTTTAATTTTCATAGTGCTAGATAGAGGAACCTACATAAACTCTCCAAGCTACAATAATAAATGGCCTGGCACTTTTGCATTATGGCACAAGTGTCTTTAGGATATCCAACCAACCACTTACTTAAAGCTCACTCCACAAGACAGAACTTACAGCTGGCATTGTTCACTGGGCTCCAAACCAGTGTCCAGCGAGATCATAGACCCTAGGAGAGAACCTAACGATTTACTTTGCTAAGCAGACATTAACCCTCATCAATGAAGTTTGTCTGTGTATTAAATAGATGTATACAGTGACTTACAATTTGTCAACACACATAGGATAAGAGGGTATATGATGCTTAGCTCTAAAAGGGGTATCACCTTCCCTCTCTATTAAGGCTCAGGAATCATTATGGAAGAAGAGAAAGAAATATAAAGTCCAGAGGTAGTAGACATCTGCAGTAAAACAGTTTTGACAAGACATGACATGACAGTGGCATGTAGGAATGCACAGCACTATAACTGAATGCACAGACATGTATAAAGTCAGACAACTAAAACCCGAGCACAAGACAGGAAGTGACTCAAGAATCCTGCTTCTATCTGAGCAGCTATTGGTGATTGAGAGAAATTTAGGAAAAGACCCCTGAAAGATTATCTTGTAAATATACACATATAGGCAGTGCTAAATGGACCTAAGGGATTAACAACAAAAACAAAAAAAGACCACAAGAAATTTGGAGGAAAAATGGTTGGAGGGGGGAAACTGAGGGATTCGAGGGGAAGCAGTGAGGTGAACTTGGTCCAATCAAAATTTAACATGACATCCTTAAACAATACCCCGTCGATATCTCAATCCTTAAATAAGTTATTTGAAAGGAGAATAAACAAGGACATTTTTATATATTCTGTGAAAAACAGGCTGCTGAACACTCATGATATGAAATGTCAAGTAGAATAGAAACACTTTGTACTGGATCTATATTTCAAGATAGAGCTTTTATTTTGAAATGGTATGTTTAAATTGTTCTGAAACAAATATCTTGCTAACACTGATAATGAATTAGATGGAATATTCTTGAAATCATTATGTTTCTGGGAGTACACTAAACCATCTTTCCATTTTCTCAGCAGAAAGATGTGTGGATGGCTTATACATCTTGTTTTGGACCATGTCTAGCCTTGTATAATATAATTAGTATAATATAAAATGATTGACTAGCTCATTATATTTTCTAAGCTGTTCTGTTTTCAGCATATATCCAAAATTTTGAAGCTGTGAAACTATATGCTCTGCCTTATCAAGAAAAACATACTATTTTAAACAGTACTGGTCTGGGAGCAGTACTTTCCTTACTCTCCCTGCAAACAAGGGATGTTTGTTTTAATATAAGCAGATCATTATCAGAAATGCAGATGGATACTGACTCCTTTTTTATCTATATCAGCATCCCAGAATGTTCATAGCCACATGTAAATATTAACACAATAAAATATCAAACAATTCTACCAAACAAAAGTATATTCTTCTTTTGAAACTACACCTTGGGCTTTGCCAAATCTTTTCTTTTGTTAACCTCATCTGAATGTATGAGTCTTTTTATATATAAAGAATTTATTTTGTATGCATTGAAAATCATAATAAATCACATATTATCTCTTTCTCTAAAATTACATCTAACACATATAAATGTGTAGACATATTCCCCATAAATATAGAATTCCCAACTGTTCTAACAGTTCTCTAACAGTGAAAGAGGCATAGATTATCCCATAAGAATACCAATAGCAGGCAGGAGAAGCCCCCCTTTGAGTTGTTGTTCAGGGTTTTCAAGAAATCCTCCACATAACATAGGCTATTGTTATTGCCATTTGTTATCTCCCAGAGGTAGAAGGAAGGAAGACATCATTTCCGAAGACATCATGTACTTCAAATCCAGGACCTGGAGGTCCCATGCTGGAGCTGATCTGACAGCTTTCTCCACGAGGACTAGTTTTCACAGTACCAGAAGGTGCCATACAAACTTCCAAATGAGGGAAGCAACCAATAATTTTACAAAGATATGCACTATATGGTATCCTTAAGAACTTGAGTGATAACAAACTGCTGTCTAGGTAGACTTAAGATCCATTCAACAAGAAGGCAATCATGCCAGGTACTTGAAAAAAAGCCAACACTGCAGAACCTGGGCAGTCATTATCTTGGAAGATAGTCTGCAGATAACACTTATTAAACCTGCTTAATTCGCAAGTAGATGATAAACAGGTATCCTCAGACCCACAGGTAAGAACAGGTCTCAAATGTTATCAGATAAATGTCTCTTTGCAACAGACAGAAACCTTTAGAGGAAGTAATAACCAGTCAAATGGAAGAGAATGAGTGACTGTGTGGTGCCCAACCCCAACTAATAAGCCTACAGCACAACCCATGAACCTCATATCAGGAATCACAACAGAACATGGAGTGAAAGATTGTAAGAGCCAGAAGAACAGAAGCGTTCTCTGAGATTTTTGTCTACTACACATGCCAGAGTAGCTACACCCATCTTAAGCCTTCCTTAAGATGACTACTATATATATATATACATATATACTTGAAATATGTAAATATACTATATACTATCTATACTTGATTACTATATTATAAATATATAGAATATATAAATAAGTACTTGTATATATTCATAATTTATGTGTATACTGCACACACATATAAATTGTGAATATCTCTAGATAATCACAATAAAAAAAAGAGACCACAAATTTGAAAAAGAACATGGGGGATACACATGGCAAGGGTTGGAGGGAGGAAAACGGGAATATGGTGTAATTATGTCTTAATTAAGGCTGCATTTAAAAACAATTTATTTTGTGATTAGTAGACTCTTTTTTTTCCATCCAAAAATCTACCTGCTACTCTTAACAAACTTTATATCCATGTGAAGAAGAGATCCAACTGAAGAACGTCTCATAAACCATTCTCTTGCTTCTGTTCTTGGCTGCTTCCTAGAGATTGAAGTCACCATGCTTTTTAGACAAAGGACTTGGAGGATATGAGCTGAATTTCACCTGAAAGCTTTCTCCCTGAAGATTAGTTTTCATATTATTAGAAGATCCTACTCAAGCTGCCAAGGGAAGGAAATGGCCGATATTCCTACCCAGTTGTAATGCCTTTGAATCACTACAATGATCAGTATGTCATGATATCATTATGGTGCAATGGTGTCACTCATGTCTTTGTGGCAACCAACTGCTGTCTAATTAAACTTAAGGCCCTATCACTAGGCGAGAACCTGCATCTGGTACTGCAAACCTAGGCAGTTCCAGGGCTAGGGAGGTCATTGATGGTAAAGGAGAATCTGTTCCACACTTTTCTAAACGAGCATATTTTCTAATTGTACTCTTAATACTTATCCTTATGCCACGCATAAATATAATCTCTTTTTTCTCTTTTTCAGATAACCTTTTTATTAATTATTTATTACAATTTTTTCACTTTGTAGCCCAGCTGTGGCCCCCTCCCTCGTCTCCTCCCAAATCCTCCCTCCCTTCCTTTTCTTTTCCTATGCCCCTCCTCTAGTCCACTGATACAGGAGGTCCTCCTTCCCTTCTATCTGACCCTAGCCTATCAGGTCTCAATCACCTCCCCCTGGGAGGGCACAGCCTTGCCAGGCCACAGAGAAAGACAACGAAGCCAGTCCTAAATATAATCTCTTAATCATCATAAAAGAAGCTTCTCTTTGTAGCAGATAGAAACAATTATAGAAATCCAAAACTTGTTAAAAAAACAAAGATTGTGGGGTTCCAAGCCCCAGTGGACACAGCCATGATACAACTCATTCACCCAAGGCTTGGGGACTACCATAGAAAGGAGTTGGGAGGAACTGTAATAGCCAGAGGAGCAGAAGGACTCCTGTAAGATCAAACACCTTAGAAACAACACAGAAGATACATCTATGATACATCAACAATAAGGAGGCTCAAACAGATCCTGAAAAATGACAACTCCAGCAGACATTCTATTGTAGAGGAGGAAGTCTTACTGTAGCCCGCCCCTTTGACAAAGAGCTGCTCACAACTGTGAACTCCTGAGAGCAGGAAAAGTAGTCTTCCACAGGAAGGAACCTCCTAATTGGTTATCCAAGATGAAATGATAAGCCTTGCATGTAATCGTAGGTTTATACATATATGTAACAATAATGAAGAAAAGGGAGGGTGTAAATCTGAGAAAAAGTAAGTTAGAGGACATATATGGAAGGGGTTGGAGAGGAAAGAAAAAGAAAAATGTTATAATTATATTTTATTAAATATAAAAATATTTATACACTCTTGCATATAATTGCCTAAAATATAATGATGAAGAAAGTGTTGACAGTGATGTGGAAAATGGAACAGCACTATACAATTGATGGGAATGAAAGTAAGTGCAGCTATTGTGGAAAGGAGTAGGGAAGTTCTCATAAAACTAAATATAATGTTATAATGAGATACTATGTTATTTCTGGGTAAAAATCCAAAGGAATTGAAATTGATACATCTAAAATATAGCTGTTCTCTCATGTATAATTAAGTGTTACTCACAGGCTGCTTTTATTTCCTAACTACAGTGCTCCAACAACATACCAGTAGATAACGAAATGAAATATGCACACAGGAATATTACAGGACCAGAAGAAGAGGGAATTCTGTGATTTGCAGAAGATGAAAGGTTGCTTGCAATGGTACAGGAACTGAGCCTCATCCAGAAAGGCAAACGCTCTAATGATCTCATCCATATGTGGAACCGTCAAAGTGGACATTAGAAAGGTATGTTGCAGAGGCTGGAGTGGGAGAGGAGGTAAAATTGAAGACCCCAGCTGAAGTGTACAGAGACTTTAATTATCCTGAAGGGATAAGTTTTGGTGAAACACCAAACATGCTCTCCATGGAAAGAAAATATTATTGAATATTTCAAAATTATCTAGAACATATTTTTTTAAAGTCCTTGCCAGGCTCACAGTAACATGTTGGCAAGGTGGTGGATATGTTAATTAGTTTGACTATTTTCATAATGCATTTGCATGTCAAAACACCACAGTGTACATCACAAACATACCCAGTTGTCCTTTGTCCGGTATTAACAATACAAGAAGGAAGCTGTTTTCTTGACATGAATTTACAGGGTGGGTGCTCTGCCTACTCAGCATCCATTCTTTATCCTTGTTGAGGGGTGATAAGGAATACGTACTGCTTTTGGACTGTTGTCAAACCCAAGCTTTTAAGGATGAATCAATTATTAATCATACTGTAGAAGCATGCCTTCCTGCACGTTGGCCACACTACTGAACTACATTGCCTACCCCAGAGTTTATAATCCCCCAGAATTCAAACAATCTGTTTGAAAATGCTAATTGCTTTTGCAGGTGCAATTTGAAATGTCACTAGGAAAGACTTCCACAGTTGAAGCCTTTACATCTAAGGACAGGGTTTGTTTCTTATCATGCTTTTTGTATGCATATAATTCTATAAACAACCATATTTATAAATGAGTTTCTTGGCATTTCTTCATGAAAACCTTATCACCATCTTCAGCCCCATCCTGTGTTCCACAGTTGCTGGAATGCGGACCCAACTGCTGAATAAAATGGAAAAAGTTGTTTGGCTGTCAGAGAAAACAAAGTGAACAGTCCCAGTCCGTATCTCAGATCCTCAGGTACGGAAGACAGCCTGCTGCTAATTCAAGTCCCCCGAACCTCTTTAACAATAGATAGGCAGCAAGTATTTGGATAATTAATCATAACTGTTTGTGTCTCTCAAACAGTTAAGGTTTGAGGAGGGCCACAGCACTTCAAGGAATTTGCCTTACTCAAACTTGTTGACTCTCTATCTTTCAGGAACTATCCCTGTTTCCAGGATGCCTAATGCACTTGCAAATAAAACATCCAAATGTATGATAAGACAGCTCTCACGTAAGTTGGAATTATCAGGGGATGAGTTCAGATAGGTTGGTACAGTAATAACTTTCTATTGGTTTTGTAAAATGATTAGTTTTCCAAATTATATATTTGTTTTCAAAATTATATATTATTTACTTATTTATCCTTGCATGCGTGTATGTGCATCTACGCTCATACACACAAACACACACACACTTGCACACCATGGCAGAGCTGGAGTCAGTTTTCTCTTTCTTACAGCTGGCTTCTGAGAACAGAATCCTTGTCCTTGAGTGTGTTCTCCCTCCAAGCCATCTCATTGGACCTATTTCTTTCTTCTCTACCACTTAATCTTTGGTTAGATAAAACACCAGCTGAAAACTGCTTCTCTATTAAATTTCTCAAGGCAAAGACTAATAATCCATTAACGTCTAGGCACATTTTCAGTGAAACTATGCAGCATCTACAACATCAATGCTGGCCAGAGTGGAACACAGCAGAGCAATGATAAATGATTCAGTCAAGGAAAGCAAAGCAACTCCAAGTTTGTTATCTCTAGAATGTGACGCTGGTGAGAATCAAGTTAGTTTTCTCTTTAAACAGCTATATCTTTCTGAAGAAATCTGGCCACAGTGCAGCTGGGCAAGCCAGGGTGCTACAAACAGAACATTCTCAGGGAATCTTACGTCACCAGAAGTTCAGTTCTAACCGGTTCTGCTGGCTCCTCTCACATTCAGTTTAAAATGAGAAATAGACTCTTGACATTTTGCATCATAAAGTTTCTGAATCTGGTATAATTAGCACAGTCAAAGGTAAAGGCTGACTGAAAACAGCATTTGGGTAATGCTATGGGACAGAAAAAGATTCTTCTGTTGCAGTTTTCTCACCTCGGCCTGAGAATTCTAGTTGTCATGTTCTGAATTTTACAAGGGCAACTCTCAGGTCTTCCTCTGATGTTCATGACATGTACCACAATGTAAACCCAACAATATTACCATCCGGTGACTTTAATAAGGAAGTTAGATCATTAATCATCAAAATACATTGCACAACATTCTCAGAGAAGTAATGCAAATGTAAGGAAATGAAAGGTCAAATAATTACCAGATCAACAGAGAACAAAGCCTTTTCCTAATCGGTAAAGTTGGCTTCTTCAAGCCATGCACAGAGCACAGAACCTATGACTTGAATTTGCTTATCACCAAAACAGAGCCACTGCTGATTCAAAGAATGCCATGAGGATGGCAAATAAAATAAATACTAAAAATTTAAATCATATAAGCAAATGTACTGAAATAAGTGATTCAGTGGAAGTAAAAACAGTAAGGTTCATGAGCAAATGTAAATGACACCCGTCTGCTTTATAGTCTAAGTAGCTATGATTCTGTGTCAGCTTTAAGAGTTGGGAGCTGTGGTGATTGCTTATTCTCTTGATATAAGACAGAAACAAAATGACAGTTGTTTTTTTTTTTTATTGAAAATAGACTCTTTTTTCAAATAATATATTCTGGTATGTTTTCCCTTCTTTCTACTCCTCTCTGCCCCTCCCCTCCATTCCTCCAATCCTGTTCCACTCCCTTTCTGTCTCTCATTAGAACAAAACAGGTTTCTAAGACATGATAATAAATTACAACAAAATAAGATATGATAAGATAAAACAAACCCAACACATTGGAATTGGACTAGACGATCAAGCAGAAGGAAAAGAGCCCAAGAAAAGACATAGGAATCATAGATCCTCTATTTCCACACCCAGGAATCCCATTAAACACTAACCTGGAAGCCATAATACATGTGCCTAGGACCTGGTGCAGCCCCAAACAGGCCCTATGCTTGCTGCCTTAGTCTCTCTGAGTTCATATGAGCTTTGATCATGTTCATTTAAAGGTGCCCTCCATCTACTCTGGCTCTTGCATTCTTTCTGCCTTCTCTTCTGCAGGGTTTCCTGAGCCCAGAGCAGAGAAATTTGATGGAGACGATCTGTTTAGGACTGAAAGTTCAAAGGTCTCTCTCTCTGCCTAATATCTAGCTGTGGGTCTCTGTATTTGTCCCCATCCACAGCAGGAAGAATGTTCACTGATGCATATAGTGAAATGTTACCAGGAGTCACTTCATCACTATATTTTGTTTGTTTTGTCCTTTAGATCAGTGTTATTTGGCTTTACCCTACTCACCTGAGCTGTCTCGTCTCTGGTTCTTGATCACCCACGCAGTGTTGGGTATGGAATGGGTCTTAAGTCAAATCAGATCGTGGTTGGTTACTCTCACAAGCCACTCCCGCAACAGGGCCACCATTGGCCTAGCATATCGTATAGGGAGGGAAACACTGTTATTTCCTAAAGACCATGCAGTACTGGGCAGGGAGCAGGAAATATTTGTAAGGGGTTGATGGACAGGAAAATATAATACAATATACTTTATGAGAATGTCGTAGAATAAAAACTGCATGCAATAGCAAGAAAACAAAACAAAACAAAACAAAAAAAACAGAACAAAACCCTTTCTGTTTTGGACTGTTTTGCAATATAAAACAAGACATTAATCCCTTTACTAACCAATTACTGATAATTATATTGGTATAGTGATTTACTGATGTAGTTTGCTTGATTTTCAAGTCTGTAAGTTTCTGAAGGAAGCCTCCTCAGCTTTTTGGGTATGGTCACTGTATGTAAGAGGAAGCAATGAAATTCTCAATAGATCTCATCAGAACAGATAGTAGGACTAGGGGAGGGACATGGGGGGAAGAAGGAGGGAGGGTGTGACTGGAAAAGTTCCCATAATTCCATAGGCATATCACACACCAGAAATGCAAGAATTTCTTCCTAATGATCAGAATGGCTATTCCAGATGCATAATGTATTCTGAGGGCACATAGCTCAGGCCATAGGAACAGTATATACCACGGAACAATTCAAAGCAGGAGAAAATGAGTTAAATTAAAGAAAAAATTAGAAGCCCTTTGAATATTAACAGAAACATACAATATGTGCTTTAAGATTTAGAAGAATCACAACGGTGAATCTAGGCACTGTGGATTTAACCAGTGATCTGTCACCACATTGACAGCATGGAAAGAGAAGAAGAGTATGACGGCGATTAGTTTCCACCTTAGAAATGGTAGAGATTCCGTCAGAAACCGATGGGTCATCAGAGGTCAGCATGAGAGTTCACCAGCAAATTGGTAAGATGAAATAGAGCTCCACTGATTTGAAACTAAATGGCAGCTAGATTAATTGAAAGGTTTTGTCTTTTGAAAGAGTATTTAGGAACATGAGTGGTTTATTGAAAATCTAACTTTTAAACTGGGCTCATGTTTGGCCTGAATGAAACAAATAAAAAAATAACCAATGTACAATTTTAAGGAAAGTGGTAAGCAAGTATGAAATTATATTAGTGTCCCACCTCTTGTTCAAGAAAACACTCTGGGGAGATGGCCTTGCCTGTCTTTTCACCTGATTGGCTTGAGGGGAATGTCCAAAAAGCTGCCAGAGCTCCCTCTGCCTTCTGGCTGGGAAATTCTCCCTGGCAGTTCTTCCTTACCCCAGCTGGTCTTCAGGAAGCCCTCTAGACTTGGCCCTCTCTGTTGGCCGCTCTCACAGACATGGCTGTTTTTCTTTCAAAAACAACGAGAAGGTCCTTCCACCAGTAATGCAGTTGGAGCATGGAACACACCTTCAGAGAATCTACAGTGGATCCTTAGTGGAATGGTCCAGGGTGCAGGGCATACAGTGGCCCCTTTACACAGCAAATTTAGCTGGAGTACAAAAATAATCGATATGGCAACCCAGGGACCTGGAAAGGTGGGTAATGGTAGACAGAGACACAGGACTCTGGTTTTGCTTCAGGAATTAACAATTTTTTTTTTCAGTGTTGTTTACATATCACTTAGATAGCACTGCAAACGGAGCTTGAATGAACTGTCTCTTGGACACCTTTCACACTCCCCTGAGCAGTGCTTTAGTTCTGCTCCTGAAGACATCCTTCCTAGGCTTCCTACCCACAGTTTTCCAAAATCATGCCTCAGTCACGTAGCTACAGTTCAGGCGGGGCTTGTGCCTGAGAAAGGAACCACAGACCAGCCGGAGCCGAACAGTTAGTTGGATAACTTTATCATGTTGGCATGTTTACAAGAGAACATAAATAAACCTTTCTCCTCAGTATATGAATAAATCTGGAAGAATTAGCCATCACGTGTGAGGCAGCTTCTTCTACAGTAACGTATGGCTATTATGCCCTGCTTTATTCTGGCTTCAGTGGTTAGCAGGCCTATTTAAGAGTAATAAGGACTCCTTTGTTGCTACTTAATGAAACCAGTTAAAGATAGCCTATCGCACTGTGTGTCTATTGCAATGGTGTCATTGTTTACCTGGCTGAGAACATAATTCTCGAAGAACCACAAAACATGCCTCTTTCTTATCACATGTGCCAGCTTCTTAAAAACTTGTGGGTTTTTTTTTTTTTTTTTCCTGCTTTGGTTGATGGGCAATAACAAAAATGATGACCTTTGGAGACCCAAGAATTACTGTGTTTATTAAGCTACCTGAAGAGTACGATTACATACTTATATTCACAGTTACTGGAGATTAAATGGTTGCACCAACACAAGGCTTTCGACTCATAATTAGCCAATAAATGCCACAGCTGTGAGGTTTATCCCAGAACAATTAGACCAAAAGTACGATCAGGGATTGACTTCTGTACACCAGTTTTAGACTAAAATCAAGACAAAATGGGTTAAAAGGAATACGAGCACCACATTATAAACAAGCACCCTTCCTTGGAACTGTGGCTGCTTACTGCAAAGTACAACAAAGACTCCGGCTATGCCGGAGAAAGGGGGTGAAATAAATTATGTATCATAAATAGCAAAGATAAAGAATATTCCCAGATGTACTAAATATTTAAAAAAATCATTCAAGTAGTGCTACATCTCAACCTTTCTGAATATTTCTGGTCTTGGTACAAATAAGTATGTGCAAGAATAGTTTTTAAATTACTGAGTACTACCGGCCCATCAGACCCCAAATAATAAAGGTCGATAAGTTAGTTAAAAATCTAGGTTTTAACAGACACAATTTTCTTCACAGACCTTATCTTAACAGTGGTGTATGGAAAACACAGGAATGAAATGGAAAAGAAATACATAGCCCTGTGAACAAAGTTGTAGATTTTCTTTGGTTGATCACTCAGTCTTTCTCCAAGCCCAATACCTCCTTTCCCTTCAAATGATCAGGTCTCAGGATTCTGTGGTCCTCCACGGATCTTCTCTCCTCATGATTCTTTTTTTAAAAAATGTGTTTTCTGTGGCACTTTCTTAAATCACTTTTCACTTATTCCTGATTTTCCAATTTCTTCCATTCAAATATGGATATGTTGTACACTAATGCTACAGAAAAAAAAAAGACACAGGTGGCACAAACACAGAAAACTTCATATATTGTTCCATAAGGTTTGTGAACCAGTCCAAAATTGTTAGAGGAGATGACACAATAAAATCAACCCTTGATCCCTGTGGACTCCTACATTTTCCGTCTTTTTTTTTTTCTACTACCTTCTTAAATAGTTTCTTGGGACATTTTCATCCCATTCACTCTCTCATACTTCTGCAAAATTTGACTTTAGATTCTTTCTCTTACCCTGAAACGATCCTGTCAGGCACAACTCTGAGAACATTTGCAGGGTAGCAGTTGACACCATCGTAAGGTGTCCTTCTAGTTTCTCTTTTATTTTATCTTAGAAAAAAATTCACAGTTAAAGCAACAAAAATTAAAATTTGAAATGGCTCCAATTAATTAATTAATTAATTAATATTCCTGTGATATCTTAAAAGTCAGTACTCCATTTCCTTGAAATATTCGTTCCTCTGATAATTTAGGACATCCTATTACAATACTGGAAACTTAGAGACTTTGTATAAGTAATGTGTCAACGATTCCATAAATATCAGAACACAGCGCTGTTGAATCATTCCTTCCTTGAAATCTTTTATGTTTGCTGACACCACACTTTTCTGGCTCAATTTCTCTGGCGTATCTTGCAGATATGGCATATCTGGCATATGTGTTTTTATTACCTTTGGCTGTGAATTCCAAAAGAACATTTTGCAATGACAAAAATGTCTGAGTAACAAGGTAATTAACAGCCCGTGTAGGTATGGATCATTTGCATTATACAGAGTGAACTCGAATTTAATGCACTTTAAATGCTTCCGATTTATATATATTATTTATTAATGAATTTCCTCAATATAGTCTCCAAGGATCTGCATACAGTGGCATTTACTAAATGTGGGTGATTGAAATTTTCAAATTAAAAATTCATAGACGGTGTTATTTTAAACAAGAAAATACTCTACTGCCCCCTGGTGTTTGAGTATAGCCTTGCATGCCACCCAGACCAACTACTCCCATATAATTTGGGCATAGCTGTAATTTGAACAGTAGCTGTAAATTTTCAGGGGTCAATAATCAGATCCAACAAATTTTTCACATTTTTATTTATTTATTTGAAAATTTTCAATCTACACTTAACAGTCTGGGGCTGTACGTTCAGGTGGGAGAAATTTGTCTGGTAAACAAAAGGGCCTGGCTTAATAAACAACACTGAAAAAAATAACATTTCCCATTAAATCCCAACACAGTGCACACTCCTTTGATCCTAGCACTAAAAAGGTTGATGCAGGGAAATAGTGATTCCAAGGCTAGCTTGGGTTATGTAGCAAGACAGTATTTTTAAAATAATCAAACAAGTAAAGAAAATGGGGATGAGAGGGTTTGTGATCTCTCGTAGTCCGCTTTGAATCAAACTCTAAAGGAAGAAGAAGACAAGAGTGTAAGCTAGAAGATATTCTTTCTTTCAATCTATTCTAAGACAGAAGGTACACATTTTTTTTTTTCTTCATCTGCTAACACTTTAGATGAGGGCTTTCTAGACTAGGGAAAGTAATTTGCTTTGTCCATCTATTGCTCTACAAGTTAACCTACTAAAATCTGAACACCTAAAGAAGCTAAGTAAGAAGGAGTACCCTAGGTAAGATGATCAATCCTTATTCAGAACGGCAAAGGGGGTAGACATCAGAAGATGGAGAAAATAGGAAACAGGACAGGAGCCTACCACAGAGGGCCTCTGAAAGACTCTACCCAGCAGTGTAACAAGCAGATGCTCGACTCATAGCCAAACTTTTGGCAGAGTGCAGGGAATCTTATGAAAGAAGGGGACATAGAAAGACCTGGAAGGGAACAGGAGCTCCACAAGGAGAGCAACCAAAAATTACTTGGCCCAGGAGTCGTTTCTGAGACTGATATTCTAACCAAGGACCATGCATGGAGATAACCTAGAACTCCTTCTCAGATGTAGCTCATGGCAGCTCAGTGTCCAAGTGCGTTACCTAGTGAGGGGAACAAGGGCTGTCTCTGACATGAACTCAGTGGCTGACTCTTTGATCACTTCCCCCTGAGGGGGGAGCAGCCTTACCAGGCCACAGAGGAAGAATATGCAGCCAGTCCTGATGAGACCTGATAGGCTAGGGTCAGATGGAAAGGGAGGAGGCCCTCCCCTATCAGTGAACTTGGGGAGGGGCATGGAAGGAGAAGTGGAATGGAGGGTGGGATTGGGAGGAATCAAGAGAGGGAGCTAAAAAGTGAATAAACTGTAATTAATAAAAAATAAATAATTCTTAAAAATAAATGAAAGTTAATGTAATTCAGAAACAACCTTCTAGACACGGCAAAAATAATTTTTCCCCAAATATCAGGTCTCCCTCACCAGCATACCCCACTTTATATAGAAAAGTACTACTCTGTGCTTAGTTTATGCAAAGAAAATTCTCTAAGACATGTCTTTTTCCTCTTTTTCCAAATTATAACAGAGAGTACAGCAAGAAGAAGATTCTGATGAACTCTTAGAGCCAACCGTGATCTCAAGGCAACATCTGCTTTGTCTCATTTCAGTACTGAAACAATACACAACAGAAAACATTAAAAACAACACTGATCCATGATAAAAAGCTATGAATGCTTTGTTTCATCTCAGACCTTTCCCTCTGTAATGTCCCTTTGCAAGCAGAAAGAATTTTTTTTCTTATTTCAATAAAAAGGGATTTGCAAAGTGCCTGCTGTGTGCTGTGCATTGTGTCAGACACACAGCAAATCCCTTCCATAGTCCAAGAGCAGATACGGATAAATATGTCTCTACATTAAAAGAACAAGCAGAAAATACAATGGGGGCTGAACCCTGGACAGTTCAGGCTGGACAGATAGTCCAGTGTTTAGGAATGTACACGGCTCTTGCACTGGACTCGTTTGGCAATAAGCACCCATGTCATGTGGCTCACAGCTGTCTGTAATCCCAGCTCCAGGGAATCATATACCGTCTTCTGGATTCTTGGGATATGTGCACACATTTGTGCATTCTCACTGAGGGACACATACATATCCGCATAATTCTTTAAAAAGGTTAAAAATAACACAGACATTTCCAGAAGTGATCATGAATCTTTGAATAATCTAGAAATTTAAATGATGAACCTGTACCTTAGTTTTTTTTTATCATGAAGGATAAAGTAAGGGGAACATGCATATTGATTAGAAATGGGGACTAGTGCCTAGAGAATAAGACAAACGATATAACACAGACTCGTTCTCTTTCTAATAAGGAGCCTGTTCTCCTAGCACAGCCATAGAAAATATAAAGAAAGAGAAATAAATAAGTTGACAAGAAATAGTAGCATAGATATTAGAGTGTTTTAAACCACATCCATAAGAAATACTATGGCTGGAGTGCTTCAGGGAAAGAACCACATTTTGAAATTCCAGGTGAGCTAAAGAAAATGGATGTTAAATCTCTATTGTAATAAGATAATTTGTTTTGAGAAGTCAGAATAAAAGAAAATCATTGCTATACTTTGGGGATGAGTCTTTGAAAGAAAAAAAAAGAGTTTTTATATTGGATTCTAAGGGGAGAAAAAGGGAATGATATATTTGAGACATTTCTTGTTAAAAACTTGCTTTTTAAAACTGTATTTTGCATTTTACTAGTAATTGAGAATTTACCTTCAAAGATAAGTATAACTTCAGGTCTTGAAACTTCAACAAATGCTGTAATTATAACAGAAAGAACTTTCTACATATAATCGATTGTAATTGCTTTTTGGCTTCCACACAGTCATTAGGAATAAATGTCAGTATTTTTAATGGTACAAAATGAGTGTTGCTGCAGTGGTAATGATTTTCGATATTCTAAGAGCAAGGAGGAAAGACTGCAAATGCACTTAGAAGGTGAAGAAAAATGTGAAACACTTGTTTCCATCCTACCAGTTTCTGGGCCACTGGGACCTTGGCTCAGAGGGACTCCTTGTCTGAGGGCTCATCCGCTGGTGCCTGGAGTACAGAGGAATCATTTGTTTAGACTCAGTTGTTTAAAACTATTCTTTATAGCTTTATACGTTTTATTTTTAATAATATGTGTGTAAACCTCACGTTCAAAGTGGTGTTGTTTACTAAGTTCAGAGGTGCTCTTAAGCATGTGAATATTGCAATGTATTGTACTCTCAAAGCTGTTTGCTTAGTTGAATTAACCACATTGTTTTTTTAGGACTTCCTCAGTGCTCCCCTAATTCCTTTGTCCCCTCATAAGCCAAGATTCATTATTCTTTAGCTATTTTCAAACCTTAGCAAAGTCAGCAATACTTACCGAGGTTTCAGTGGTTCGACAGTGCCCTAGTCTACATCACCTGTCACTCTGACATAGAGTCCTCGGAGAGAATCTCAACTGATGGGTTATCCATATCAGATTGGCATGTGGCTATATAAGTGAGGGGTTGCCATAAGTGATGATTGATGTGTGAGTGCCCAGCCCACTGTGTGTGGCACCATGCCTAGGCAAGTGGGTCTGGGTTGTGCTGAAAAGCTAGCTGATCATGAGCCATTAAGGGAACAAGAAGTCATTAAGCAGTGTTCCTCCATGGTTTCAACTTCGCATCCCTGCCTTGAATTCCTGCCTTGGCCTCCCTTGACGGTGGCCTGGAATCTGTAAGATGTAAGAAAGATGTAAGAAAGCTTTTCCTGCCTAAGTTGCCTTTAGTCAGAATGCTTTATCACAGCAAGAAAACGCCACTATGGCAGATGGAAATTGCAGATTAACTCCTCAGACATTCATCACAACTGAACAGAGGTTCTCCTTAAGGACTATAAACTCTCTCATTCTTTGGAAAACATTAAACCATAATACCTACATCTCAAACCCTTGGAAAAACACAAATAACTTCATTTTTTTAAAACTTATGCATCTCCAGCTCTGTAGATTTACAATCCAGCTAACACAACCATTTAGAGAAATCATATAAGTGATACGGATTTTTTTTCCCAATGGCACCAAAGAGGAATCATGCTGAAAACCTTGGTCTTTGACTTGATAGGTCTCAGTACAGACATTCAGTGAGTATGTTACCTGCTTAACATAAAAGCACTCCTAATCATCCCAGAATGACTGGTGACCCCGAACAGACTTTTTCTGGGGTCTGTGCTCCTGACCTGCTGAGGACAATCCAAGAGCCATTTTATCCTACTGGAAGTTTCAAATTTCCCTTTGCATTTTGAAAGTCCAAAGAAGCTGATGAAAATCTATGGTACATATGGACTAGGCTCCAGGGCTTTTACACCTAACTGCGAGACAGAGCTAATGCTTATGCACACAATGTACGCTGCTAAACTGATTCAGCATATGGGGAATGTAATGCAATGAAGCGATTTGTTCAGATGAGCCCAATCTCTTTGTCTGCTGGCGTTTGGGGGAAGCAGTTCACATTCTTTAGTTCCTGTCGCCCAGTAGCTGCCTCCTTCATCATTGTCCAGCACCAGCCCAACCAAGCATTTCCCAGGCACTTTTCTTCACCGAGGAAGATGGTCATGGCATCTTCCAAACCCTTTCCTAATGTGGCTGTGTTGGCCAAGAACTGACATCTTAGATTTTGACACTTGGAAGAATATAATATCCGTCTTGGCCCTTCGGGACTGCAGAGTGCAGTGTTGAAAAGCAATCCGGTTCTAAGCTTTGCTAAGAGTCAGGAGTGCAAGCAAGATTTGTATCCATTTTGTAAATATCACTAAATAGAGACAATCAAAGGAAGTAGCCATCCCTTAATGCAGTAACACTGTTTCCAGCATTGTTGCAACTTCAACACAAAAAGACAAATGTTAAAACAGCATGTGAAAACAATTACTGTGTTGCTCCTTTTCCTGATTTATTTATATCTCTACTCAGCGGGCAACTTTGGCAGATTTATACATTTATTTCACAGCATTTCAAGGAAACCATGCTTTTGTTTTTACAACCCCAAGTTTTATAATGTATGAAAAGTGCACCACACACTAAAAAAAATTATTGAGTGTATGCAAACGCTATAAAAGCAAGAAACGCGGGCTTCCATTGGTAAAATTTTTGTAAAGAGGACCATCAACATGATCCATAGGAATTTCTACTTACGAGTCATCTTCCGCCAGCAAAATTAATTCGTATTTGGGCATGTTAGACAAGAATGAGTGCTAGGCTGCCACAATACTAAAGCTGTAGTAACATGAAATAATTATTAAAATGAAGCAAGGGGACAGTCTATAACTGTTTTTAAGCACTAAACTAAAAATCATCAAATAAATTCATTTTGTTTATTAATAAGGCAACAGTAGAAATACTCAATGTGTTTACAGGGGGTTCCAGGCAAACATAAACTATATTGATATGTTTGAGATAAAATATTGTTGCTACTATTATTTTTTGCTATGCAGGGTTTCACTGTGTGGCCCAGCTGGCCTCAGGCTTGAGCTATTCCTGCCCCAGCTTGATGCATTTCTGGGATTACAGGTGTGGAAACTATGCCCCATCTATTAACATCTATCACCAGCTCATCTTTTCTAACTTAAGTGTCTTTTTTAAGCAACGTTGATCTCCAGGTTTCATCCACCAGCCTTATAGTTTTGACCCCAACTGTTTCAGCATGAATACTGCTATTTCCATTACTCTGTGCCCAGGGAAAGTTCTCTGTAACAATGGTAAGGTGGAACTCACTGTCTAGAACTGAAACAGTTAGATGAGGTGCCTGCATGTGAATGAAAGCTCACCTTCCATTGGAAGCAAACAAATAAACAACAACAACAAACCTTGACCAGTGAAGGCCAGGAGTCCAGCAGTAACTGGAATAAAACCTCTCTGTGCAACCTTGGCTTGAAGTATTTGCAGAGCAGTGCCCCCATGGCTTCCATGGGAATACGTAGCGATATACAAGCAATATGCACCTTGGCTACCCAGATACAACCTCCTTAGTTTTGCACTTCTTAGATCTTAAGCAAACATTTATTTCTTGTGCTTTCCTGGTGACTTTAACTCCTCCGAATTGCTCCTATGGGATTGCAATCACCAATAAAACCAGGCACGTTACGTTTTAACTTCAGATTTATTTTTTATTATTCTTGCCTGAGTCACTGTGACTAGATGGCTATTGTTTAATATTTAATATAATTTCAGTTCTAATGTAATTTTCAGTGATATAGGAGTTGGTCCATTTTCCATTAGAGCAGCTGTGGAAAGCCATATAGGACTAACTTCCCCAAGAACCTTGAGCTTAAAAATTCATAATCTAACCCAGTAGGGAACATAATGTACCCAGAGCAGTTTCCTCAAGGCTCCCCAAGTGTTACAGAAGTGTTGGGAATTGCAGTTCATGGATTCCTTCATTCTAGGTTTAGAACAGCTTCAGAAGACAAAGAAAGGGGCATTTTGATAAGATGCAAATGAACTTGAAAAGAATCAGGAAGCAAACTTTGTGACTGGCTAATGATTCAGCTGAGTGAAGGGTTCAGCCAGGGAACAGGAGATTAGTCCAGACACACCAGCCCTGAATATGTAACCACAGCAATCACCATGTGCTCTCCTTACTACAGGTTGAGTCTGAGTTTCCAAAAATTTCTGTCATTTTATGCATATATAATCAAAAGGCACTGATATGTCATTCGTATTTTTAAAAACATCAGACTATATAGGCCTCAGGCTGTAGGAAAGAAGACAGTACTATCATCCTTCTAAATGGATACAGCATCAAAATGTCTTCTAATGATTTATTGTTATTCTCGTAATTTAGAGCATCTCTCAGACCTCATCAGAGAAGCTTTTCCTAGCAGTAGATGGAAATAACAAACACTCCACCAGGTGACCAACATGCAAAAAACAAAAGACTGTAGAGTGCTCAGCCCTAAATCAGACATTTATATGTCACCCCAAGTCTCAGGGAACTTTGAAAAAAAAAAAAAAAAAAAAGACAGAGCACCATAAGAGCCAAAGGCTGTGGACAACTTCAAGGAAACGGTTTTCCAGACACAGCAGGAAAGATGAACATATGAACTGGCAGCGATTGTGATTATAAGCACAAGACCTCTTCAAGCACCAGCTAGGAAAAAACCCCAGCAAGCGATGAGGGTGGATGGGTACATAATCCTACCATTAATTTAGGAGCTGATATTGTTTGACAGCTGATGGGAGAAGAAGAGTCAGGTCTTTAGTGATGAGACCACTGATAAACTGGCAACACACCAGGCCTGGACCAGAGCAACTAAAACTAGACTCCATGATGAAAGAAGAAAAGGAAAGAAGTCACATCTCTACCAAAATAATTAAACCAGGCTCAGAATCTGAGGAAGACATCAAAACACCTCTAGGAGAAAATAATTCTTCTGCCATGTAGAATGAAAAATATTAAATCAAGGGAGAAAAGAGACTTTATTATATGATGAAACATGTTAGAGCATGTGTGTGTGTTCTTTATTTAAAGAACAACATGGGGGAACCAGAATGTGCATGAAGGCTTTTTCCTAATTATGAACAGGAAAGGATATTTACTTGCAAAATAAAATTAGAACTCTGTTCTATTTTACTTCAAGGTGAAAGGTATTAAGATAGTGCTTGTTCTCTTTAAAAATTAATTATGTCTAATGTACTGGAAATATATTTTACTTAAACAGAAGTTACAGATGTACATTTGACTATTAGGATTTAATGATGTTCAGATTTATAAATCTGAGAAGGAGGAGGTAAAATCATTTTAGTGTGGGCTTATTCTAGGAATATTAAGTAGGG
The DNA here is from genome assembly GCF_030254825.1 of Meriones unguiculatus. Classification (NCBI taxonomy): domain Eukaryota; kingdom Metazoa; phylum Chordata; class Mammalia; order Rodentia; family Muridae; genus Meriones; species Meriones unguiculatus. Next base: position 106,147,417 of record NC_083356.1, read on the forward strand.
CAAACTGAAGCATTTACTGTAAAGCATATGAGAGGGTGGAATAAGTGGGTTGTCTATTAGCACAGAAATATTGTATTGTTTCCATATACAACAAAGGCAAAATGAAAGAGTATATTATAACAGCTGCAAAAGCAAGAAAAAGTTCCAAAGATTGTGAAGCTAAAATGGCAAAGTTGTGGGTAAAACTATATTGTGGTAATGTGAATTCTATTCCACTAGATGCTATTGATCATTCCTAAAACATCAGTAAATGCCAAAAGATAAATCTGTACTTTCAAGTACAATTTACAAATACAATTCATAGAAATTTTAAATATTTACCTTTTTTGAAGATTTCCAACCAACTTTTAAATGTGTACATGAATGAGCAGATAGAGAAGATTAATGACAATGCCCAAGGTTAATACATTTTAAATGTAAAGCATTTATGATATATATGTATATATATACACATATATGTATATGCATGTATGTGTATATACATATATGTATATATATGTGTGTGTGTATATATATAGTTTTTTTGAGACAAAATTTCTCTGTGTAGCCTTGGCTGTCGTGGACTTGCTTTGTAGACCTACTGGCCTCAAACTACCAGAGATCCATCCACTTCTGCCTCCCCAAATTCTGGGATTACAGGCATGTACCGCCATGCCTAACTCGCTTAAGGTATTTTTTATGAAACAGCTTTTTGGCTCAATTGTTTTTCTTAATTCTTTAATTTTCTATTTCAAAGTATGCTAGTTTTGTTTTTCTGCTTTAATCTTTATTAGTTCTTCCCTCTTGTTAGCTCAAAATTTCATTTGTTGTTCTTTGCCTAATTCCTTAGTTTGTAAAGTAAAACTATTTACTTGAGATCTTTCTTGGTGTGTGTGTGTGTGTGTGTGTGTGTGTGTGTGTGTGATTGTAAAGCCTTTGCTTTACTTCTTAGAGCTTATTCTGAACTATTCTATTCACATAGTTCAATTTCAATGAAACTCTCTATAGGACATTGTTTGTTTTGTATTTAACTAAGAAATTGACTGTAAAGATATATGGTAGCAAATAGCCAAGAACATGAAAAGTAATAACTCTGACATGAAAGGATTTATGGTGTCAGATACAAAGACTTATTTTAAAGCTATATAGTCATGTGAGGCTAGAAAACTCCAATAATCTATCCTAGGAGAGCACCCCAATTGTCGAAAGATGTGGATAGTCAAGAATTTATTCTGAAACTGATACACGATGCTGTACATAAAGAATAGTCTAGTCAATAAGGGATGTTGATATAACTAGATATTTATATGGAGAATATTGTTGTGAATGTGGGCATGATTTTGTTTTGATCCCAGGTGTAGGAGGTGGTACTGATTCAGATTGTCCACAGCAGCAAAGTATTTGCCTCATCAGGCTCTGGGAGGTGCTCTTTTCCAGCTGTGGAGAGTTTAATTCTGAGGACTCTGAGAGGAAATAAAGACCAGAGACCAGGGCTCCAAGAAAGAATGCTGCTGGTGCTCCCCCTGGCTGCTCCTGATTGTTGTTGATGTGGTGTATGAGAAGATGTTGGAGATATCCTGAAATGAAGACTGGACTTGTCCAGAGGAACCCAATGACCCTAACCAGCAAAAAGTAGCTAAAGAGAACTCGGCATCCTGGGGTGTTGGAAGTGGTTGGGCTGGAGGAAAGAGAAAGAGGCATACAGTAATCAAAATAAAATAATACAAAATGTAAAACCTTCAGAATGTGAATGCACACACAAAGACACACATTTAGACACACTACTACCTACAGACGCAAATGTAAAATTATCACAGAATTTTGATAAGTACTAAAATGATCTTTTAGGAAATTTATAATTTTCCTTTTCCATTTGTTCATCTGTGTCTTCATATTTTAAAAATGCTTTTTCATTTATTCAGAGTTTTCTACATAAAGACAGTGTAAGAGCACTCATTGTCATAGGGAGATATGTAAATTAAACACTTCCAAATTCTATCACAAACTCTCTTGGCCAAAACTTCCACAAAGGAGTAAAAGTCTGTGACCATAGAAAGATAGAAGACTTAAGTAGGCATACCATGAACATTCAGATTCAGAACTGTGTGTGACACTATTACTAAGGATCAGGAAATGACTTCGGACCAAAGGAAGGATGCCACCAAAGACCACACTGATGGACCAGGGGAATTTATTGGGATTTTTTTTTTTTACAGGAATATGGGTGAGGAGTTACTTATAGGAGCAGAAGTGACTCAGACAAACTATTACGAATCCACGGCAGTGTAAGTAGCAGCTCACAAAAGCTCAAAAGACGGAGCATACTGCAAAACTTTTCGGCATCTTGACAGAATAGTGGGTGTTTTTTATTTTTTTAATTTTTAATTTTTTTGGTTTGTCCGAGCCTCTTCTAGACAGTTCCTGCTCTCTGAATCCTCTAAGCAGCTCAGGCAGTCTTTTTTCCCTGGATACCGCAGCCAGTCTGAGCCCTCCTGGGCAGCTCACCTTGTCTGAGAATGCCTTTCAGCAGTCCATACAGCTTACATCTGCTTAGAGAGAAAGGACCTTGGTGAGCCTATTCAGTTACAGGGACTTCTAAAAGCCTTTGAATGACTTGTGTTTTGAGCTTATTGAAAATGAAAGACAGGGATCTGAGGGGTAGCAAGGAGGGATATATGGTAAGATTTAGAGGGAAGGAAGGGAGAAATATTGTAATTATGTTACAATCTCAAAATAAAAAAAAATTTTTTAAAAAGATCCACAGAATAGTGATTTCTTTGGGAGTACATGTGGAGAGTTTTGAGTTTGATCTGCAAGTTATACTGCTTACACCATATCCACAATGTGCAGATTCACTGAATTATATACTTATACACACAGATTTCTATGGATATGGCACATACATGTCTTATTAATGTGTTTCAAAACGTAATAGTTTTTAAAAGAAATCATAGTTTTAACAATATTCCACCTGGGCAAACTTCTCTGCCACTTAGGTAGTGTGAATTAATACGAGTGGTTCAAACTTCACTGCTTATGTTTTTGCTTATTAAATCATAAATCATGCCAGCTCACACAACAGTTTTGCTATTAACATTGTTGTTGTTGTTGTTGTTGTTTTTCCTTCTTGGAAGTGTCCATAAAGGACAAGGGCTTGCATTGCTCATTGCTCATTGTCATCATTGATAATCCACCTTGGTATCAGGGGAAATTGGCAATAATGCACTAGACTATTCTGTCCCAGCCTTGTTGTGGTGGTACCAGAGATGACTTTAGCCACCTCCACAAACTTAACAAGTCTTTTGTCAAGAAACCAAGGTTTGTGTGATGTTATTCTTTTCATGAGGACATGTTGTTTCCATCCATCCTAGCATGCTGTTGTATTTTTTATGTGTTTTGCTTTCATTCCTCATCATAGTCCCTGTAATGGCTATTCTCAGTTGTCAACTTGACTCCATCTGGAATGAACTACAATCCGGAAATTGAGGGCACACTTGTGACCTGAATCTTGAGGCTGGAAGATACAAGATTTTGATCCAGAACTTGAGGTGGAATGACACATGCTCTTAATTCATATTGAAACATACCTTTAATCCAGATCTTGAGGCCTACCTTTAGTCTGGGCCTTACCTTCTGCTGGAGGCCTATAGAAGGACAGTAGAAGAAGGAAGAGTTTGTTCATTCCTCATTTGCTTGCATTTACTTTGACAGCACATCCATTGAAGCCTACATCTTCAGGATTCAGCTTATACAGAATACCAGCTGAGACAACCAGCCTTGTGATACTGAGGATCTACTAGATTCTTGGACTTTCCACTCACAGCTGCCAAATGTTGGTTAGTTGGACTGCAGCCTGTACTTCCAATAAATTTCTTTTGTATGTACAGATTTATTCTATAAGTTCTGTGACTCTAGAGAACCCTGACCAATAAAGTTACAGAGTTACTAGGTGGTTATATATTGTTATTGATGAAGCCAGACTATGCTTTCTATGTGTCAATGAATATTACTTCATGCCATGGCTCAACATGTTTACATTTCCTAAAAACAGTTAGCTTTTACATTTAAAATTCAGAGTAGTTTTTCTATTTTCTTAGAAAAACTTTCTCAGTACTCACAGGTACACTATTTTCACCCTTTTTGTATGATTTGGGGGAATCCCCCAAATGCACTTTTCTGTTTCTCTCTTGAAAACCCCTTTTAAGTTTGCATGTGATTCCAACTTTCTATACTCCCTTTAATGTCCTGAGATCTTCGTCTGTTGAAACAGTGGTCTACCCATGGCTGGAGCTGTCATCCTTCACATGTAAAATCACACTTTTGTGATTCTTTAATTCCTAGCATCTCTCTTTTTACATAGCAACAGTGTGCTACTTATAATGTAAATTCCTCTATCCTTCGCTTTGCACAGAATAGTTTCTGAGAAAAAGCACCTTTCATTGTATTCAAATTTCATGTCTCCAGCTAAGTCTCTGGGGGCTCGGTTTCAGGCATCAAGGCATCAAAATGGCATTAAATTCATCCAGGCTTGTCCAAAACTGACGTCTTTCTAGCCACGAATCACTTCCTATTGTTTGAAAAATTGTATCTACACAGGTTGCATTAAAATGTTGTTTATTTCATAGTTTTAAAGAGACGATTCCTCATTTTTCTTTGCTCGGTGAAAATAAAAGGGAAAAAAGAATTATTTTCCAACAGATTTTTATGTTATCTCTCTTGATAAATAGCCTCCCCAAAGGAAAAACAAAAGCAAATAATGCTTCCTTGTATCACATGTAGTTTATACTCAAGGAAACCTCTTTTCAGATCATAAAATTGTGTAAGCATATTTCCTCATACAACAAAAGATCCCAATCTTGAGATTACTTCCACGGCCTCTCATGTTGTGCACCATCCCCAAAACTCCTTCTATTCTAACACTTGCCACAGTGAATGTAGACCAATGTCTCTCTTCATGCACCTTTTAAGATCAAGCTACGTTACCTGCAAGAATTCTGTGCATCCCAGAGAAATAGCTATTGACTATACTGAACAGATGACACTCACCTCTTTTTTTCCCCTTAAAGCTGCAACTGTTGGGCAGAGTGAACGGAATTTTAGGTAAGAACTGGGAAATAGTAAGAGCTGGAGAGGACAGGGTCTCCACAAGGAGAGCAACAGAACAAGAAAATTTGAACATAGGGAACTTCCCAGAGACTCATACTCCAACCAAGGACTATTCATGGAGATAACCTAGAACCCCTGCACAGATGTAGCCCAGGGCAGTTCAGAGTCCAATTGGGTTACATAGTAATGTGAAGAGGGACTGCCTCTGACATAATCTGATTGGCCTGCTCTTTGATCACCTCCCTCTGGGGGGGGGGGGAGCAGCCTTACCAGGCCACAGTAGAGGACAATACAGCCACTTTTGATGTGAACTGACAGACTAAGATCAGAAAGGAGAGGAGAACCTCCCCTATTAGTGGACTTGGGGAGTGGCATGCAAGCAGAGGGAGGAGGGAGGGTGGGATTGGGATGGGAGGAGGGAGGGGCTTATGGGGGCATGCAGAATGAATAAAGTGTAATTGATGAAAAATTAAAAAAAAAAAAAAAAGCTGCTTCAACGGTCATTTTAACATGCGCAAACTACCTTTTTCACTTATTCATGTGAGTTTTGTTGCTCTCCTGAATAGGTATTGAATACAGATAATAACCTGTTGCCTCTTTAGGTCTGTAGATGTTATTATGTTTATACTGTATTATATGGTTACCATCCTTTATAAGGGAGTCTATACTTTGAGTATCTTTCTGTTTCTGTGTTACCTCACTCAGGATGACCTTTTCTAGTTCCATCCATTTGTCTGTTAAAACAAGGAGGACCCTAGGGAGGATGCCTAGTTCTCATTCGGAAGGCAAACAGGATAGACACTGGAAACAGTAGAAAAGAGGGAACAGGATGGGAGCCTACGATGGATGTCCTCTGAAAGACTCCACCCAGCAGGTCATCAAAGCAGATGTAGAGACTCACAGCCAAACTTTGGGCAGAGAATACAGGAAGTCTTATGGAAGAATGGGGGAGGGATAGAAGGACCTGGAAGGGACAGTTGCTCCACAAGGAGACCAATAGAGTAAAAAAATCTGGGCCCAGAGAAGAGGGCCCCTGAAGAGACTAAGGCATCAGCCAAGAACCCCTGTTCAGATGTAGCCCATAGACACCTTAGTCTCCATGTAGATTCCTTAGTATGGAGATCAGGGGTTGCCTCTGACATAAATTCAGTTGCCTGCTCTTTCTCTGGGTGGCCTTGCTAGACCACAGAGGAAAGGAGCCAGGCAGTCTTGAAGAGACTTGATGTGCTAGGGTTAAATGGTAGGAGAGGAGGACTCCCCCTTTCAGTGGACTAGGGGAGGAGGATAAGGGGGATGAGGGAGGGAGGGTGGAACCAGGGGAAGATGACAGAAGGTCTACAATTAGGATATAAAGTGAATAAATTGTAAAAATTAATTAACTAAATAAAGAACCTATGTCTTTTTTGATAATCTAACCCCATTGTTTTAGCTCATTAAAAATTTGGTGACTGCATGAATGAAAAAATACTTATGTGACAACTTTAAAATTAATAAAGATAAGTTTGATGACCCAAGTTTAATTCCCAAAACTGACATAATGGAAGGAGAAAAACAAGTTCCTAAAACTGCCCCCTGACCTTCACACATAGTCAATGGCATGCCTTCCTGCTCCCTCTTCCCCACAGATAGAAAGATTGGTAGACAGATATAATACATGATAGATAGATAGATAGATAGATAGATGATAGATGATAAATAGATGATAGATGGATAAACAGATATATAGGTAGATGATAGACAGATAAATAGATGATAGAGAGATGATAAATAGATGATAGATAGATAGATAGATAGATAGATAGATAGATAGATAGATAGACTAATCCTAGGTGAAGAAAATGGATACTTCTTTATAGATTCAGGATGGATGCTGAGGGTGGGCAGCAATGATTTGGGGAATTCTAACCATCATCAGTCTCCTGGTGGAAAGCCACTACATTTGTGGAAATTTCCCACAGCAGCAATGTGAATCTAATGCCTCTATAATATGGCATAGTTATTTATTTTTTTCCAGATGGAGGTTTGGAAAGCAGCCAAGAACCACCATTAACTCCCTTGAAAGACTCAAATGTTTTTCAGCTGCTGAGGCAACAGCTGACTAAAGCATTTCTTGCAACCTTGGAAAATCAACCAAATCCAGTTCTGCTTTGCTCTTAGCCAGTGTTTTAGGAGGATTTTTCCCCCTAAAAGAGTATTCCATCAGGGGGAAGAGCTCGAGTCTGAGGGGAAGAAGGGGTGACTCATGAAGACGCAAGTTTATCATGACTCACTGATTTTGAAATTTGTGTAATTTTAGCCGTAGCAATCTATAAACTACTTTTCATATTACGTGAGATTGTCAGAAGAAAGACAAAAAGCGTGGGAAGTGCAACAATCCACACTATTCTGATATAAAAACTTCACTAAAAAAGAGACAATGTGGAATCCTATCATTCAAACTGAACGCTTTCGGGAAATCAAAAAGCAAGGCCAGCCTGACACCAATATTCACATCTGTGATTTCAGAACTCAGGAGGCTTAAAGGAGGAAGACAATGGCTTTTGAGCACTGCAGTGTGAAGAAAAGAGAGAATAAACAGAACAAAAATAGCAGAGTTTACGTTTTCCTCTATGTCTATTGTTCTCTCTCATGCATGCGCTAAACTAAGATCCATGCCTTACATTATTTACTTCCCGCCAATGTGTATGCGTGCATGTGTAAACTAAATATTTACTCAGTTCAAAGATATTATCTTCTTATTTGTTTCACACAAATCTCCTGGCCAAAGTCTCTGCAAAGACGGCTAAAGATATATTTAAATATTAGCGATTTAATCTTGATATTGTCTTATATATAAAGGTGACAGACTATATATATATATATATATTATAATTCCTTTATGTTAGTACAGATGATGCCACTGCCACAAACTGGTAAGGACCCTACAATGACAGCTGGCCGTGTTTGTTAAATGTTGCATCATTAGCAAGTCTTACCCCTCAGAATGATTTAAGGAAGAACTTTCATCTTGCCAGATGTCAGTCTCACAATAGCTAAACTTGGGGAGAATCCTTACAGGCTGGAGTTTTGCTTTTTCAGCTGTGGAGTGTGAACTGACAGTCTGCGATCTCACTAGACAGTGCCAAGATAGTGCTATTCCTGCCTGATTGCGTGAACACCTAGGTTTTGTGAGGTTCTCAATTCACTCATTTAGGCAAGATCTGCAGAGTCCAGAATCAAAAAGGAGAAAATAACCATTTAAAATGCCTCTGTGAAAAAGACAGCATCTTCAACAAATGGTGCTGGACCAACTGGATGTCTACATGCAGAAAAATGAAAATAGATCCATATTTATCACCCTGCACAAAACTAAAGTCAAAGTGGATCAAGGACCTCAACATAAAACCAGATACCCTAAATCAATTGGAAAAAAAAGTGGGGAACAGCCTAGAACTCATTGGCACAGGAGACAACTTCCTGAACAGAACACCAACAGCACAGGCTCTAAGAGCAACAATCAATAAATGGGACCTCATGAAACTGAAAAGTTTCTGTAAAGCAAAGGATACCGTCATCAAAACAAAACGACTGCCTACAGATTGGGAAAGAATCTTCACTAACCCTTTATCTGACAGAGGACTAATATCCAGTATATACAAAGAACTAAAGAAGCTGAAAAGCAGCAATCCAAGTAATCCAATTAAAAAATGGGGAACAGAGCTAAACAGAGAATTCTCGACAGAGGAATATCGAATGGCAGAAAAACACTTAAAGAAATGCTCATCCTCATTAGCCATCAGGGAAATGCAAATCAAAACGACCCTGAGATATCACCTTACACCCATCAGAATGGCCAAGATGAAAAACTCAAGCGATAACACATGCTGGAGAGGTTGTGGAGAAAGGGGAACCCTGCTCCACTGCTGGTGGGAATGTGAACTGGTACAACCACTCTGGAAAGCTATCTGGCGCTTTCTAAGACAAATAGGAATAGTGCTTCCTCCAGACCCAGCTATACCACTGCTAGGTATATACCCAAAGTTTGTTCAAGTACACAAAAAGGACACTTGCTCAACCATGTTTATAGCAGCTCTATTTGTAATAGCCAGAACCTGGAAACAACCCAGATGTCCATCAACGGTGGAATGGGTACAGAAATTGTGGTATTTTTATACAATGGAATACTACTCAGCAATCAAAAAGGAGGAAATCATGAAATTTGCAGGCAAATGGTGGGATCTAGAAAAGATCATTCTGAGTGAAATATCCCAGAAGGAGAAAGACAAACATGGGATATACTCACTTATATAGACCTATAAGATATGATAAACATAATGAAATCTATACACCTAAAAAAGATAATCAATTGAGCGGACATGGGGTAAGATGATCAATCCTCATTTAGAAAGACAGATGGGATGAGCATTGAACGTATGACAGGAGTCTACTGAGCGCATCTGAAAGACTCTAACTAGCAGTGTTTTCAAAGCAAAGACTCATGACCAAACCTTTGGCAGAGTACAGGGAATCATAAGAAAGAAGGGGAGTTAGTCTGATGGGGAAAGGATAGGAGCTCCACAAGGACGAAATATATCTGGGCACAGGGTCTTTTCTGAGACTGACATTCAACCAAGGACCATGTATGGATATAACCTAGAACCTCCACTCAGATGTAGCCTGTGGTAGCTCAGTAACCAATTGGTATCCCAAAGTGAGGGGAACAGGGACTATTTCTAACAGGAACTCGATGACTGGCTCTTTGGTCTCCCCACCCCCGAAGGGAGGAGCAGTCCTGTTAGGCCACAGAGGAGGGCTTTGCAGCCAGTCCTGAAGATACCTGATAAAACAGGATCAGATGAATGGGGAGGAGGTCCCCCCCATCAGTGGACTTGGAAAGGGGCACGGTGGAGATGAGGGAGGGAGGGAGGGAGGGACTGGGAGGGAATGAGGGATCGGGACACGGCTGGGATACAGAGTTAATAAAATGTAACTGATAAAAAAAAATAAATAAAAAAAAATAAAAATAAAATGCCTCTGTGAAATGGAGACTTAATTCTTCCTCTTCACTGAGGTCACTCATTGGCCAAATGCATCTATCACTTAAAGAACAAACCGGTGTGCTTGACTTAAATGCTTCTTACAGAGGGATTTGCACTGGACGGAAATAGAATGGGCAACTATTCTTCTTTATGTGGCTGCTTTCACATAAATCATCATTTTGTGGTTGAGCTTCATTACGTCAAGCCATTCATTTCAGTGATGACTACCATTGACCCTGGTAATTCATTCTCCAGTTCTTTGCAATTTTACATTGTCTCATTAGGTTGAGTTCTGGATCATTTCATGGGCAGACTGCAACTTGCCAGCCTTCCATTTACTTCATCATGGTCAAGCATTTAAGGCCCTCCCCAAGGACTTATCAAATGGGAGTGGGGCATACAGCATATTTCAGACTTACTCTGTCTTTGGGTATACTCAAGACAGATAGTGATTTTTAAACAACCTGGACTTGCTGTCAATCATGCTCCACAACATACAGTAATTTCTATGGTTTCTGTAATCAGGAAGTTTGAGTGAATTTAATTAGTTACTCTTTTCATCACCGAGAACTTGGTAAGTGGAGTCTAGACAAAAAGGCTAGTAAGGATGAAGATTAGACTCAGAATTTTACCACTGAAGTTGAACTGAAGATTATGATAGGATCTGTTTCTTTTATTCACTTACTTAAACCAGTACTTAACTCTAACTAAAGTTTGCAAACAGGTTCCATCAACTGCACATTCCAACTTGTAAATGAATTCATACGGAATTGAAAATGATGTTGAGAGATATATAGCTGGAACAGGAAGACAGCACATGACTCCCAAAGCTTGTTTTTCACCCGTGTTTAACTAGATAAAAGAAGTTTGGGCCTTGTACTAACGTCTGGGCAGACACACACATGGAACATTACAGATCCCAGCTTTCATAGTAAGAAGCAGCTCCAGCAACTCAAGATTATATGGAAGATCTAAACACTCTGGCTGATAAAATGATAAAAATGTGAATGTACCTTTAATGTGAGTGTAAGAAGCCAAACTTTGGCACTTGCTGGAATTATATAAACTTTCTTGTTTTTAGACCCTCCATCCAGAGATGAATAGTTAGGATATTGTTAAGTTATTGTTTTTTCATTAAATAGCCCTCAGCAAATATATACATACACACACACACACACACGTATACATATATTCTTTTTTTTTCTCAATGCAGTTTATTCAGGAACCTTGAACAATCTTCTGAACCTGGGGAAAGCCAGCCCACAGCTTAAATAGCCTCTGGGTAGCCAACCCAGGCGTGCCACGTGGGCAATGCAGATAGGTCCACATACATGGAAGCAAGCCAGATCCTCAGCCTTAGCAAAATGTGGAGTTGTTTGTGACAGAGAGCACTCACCATCGGGAAGATAGAAGGCGGAAACCAGCTCCATCTTTAAGGAGTGGCATTACGCAGCTCTCTGCAGTTCCCCCTTTTTGTTTTAGACGCATCAGGCAAGAGTAGAGGTCTGATCTCTGATATTAGAAATAAATTGGGACTTTGTACCAATGTTCATTTAGGTGTCATCCACCCAAAGAGCATCAGACCCGTCCAATACCTTTTTCTCAGAGGCGGGACCTGGGGCATCAACCCACATGCAATCAGACATTCTTTTTTATCTTCAGTAATTTTCTCTACAATTCTTTGCATTTTATAGTACTTTATGGTAAATGCAATCTCTCCTTTTATTAGCAATTAACAGTATTCTTCTTGCCTCAATAAACATATTTTTTTATCCCACAGCATAAGCTATAAATTATTTTTCTTTTTATTGTTACCTTTTTTTTAGTTTGATACTTGACTATGCTCTTTTAGTATTGCTATATAACTGTGAAAATTTTAAATTATTTTACCTAGCTATTTTATCCTTGAGGGTATGACAAAGTGGTATCTTACTTTCTGGATTTAAGACAATCATCTTTAGTCTGATAATGTAACCAGGATGGAGTTCTTCCCTAGCACATACAAGCACTTGGCTAGATCCTCACCACATCCTCCCCTACACAAAGATAATCATCTTAGCTAAGTGCATGACCAATGTCCTACAAAAATGCAAAAAGCCTTCTTCTCTGTTTAATTAAATTGAGATCCTTTCTCAATACATCATCATAGATATGTAATCAAATTCGTGATTGCATTATTCATGGCCTCCATGTCCTTTTGTGTAGTTTATTTACTGTGTCAATTTCAAAGTGGGTGATTGAAATCTACTTGAGTTTACAGAATAAAGCAGTAATATGACCTCTATCATGCATATGTGTGACTAGTCTTAAACATGTGCAGTCTCTCTGCTTTCCAGGATCCAGTGCCACCTGCACCTTGCACAACATATTGTATTGTATTGTATTCCCACCAAATGAGGACTTCTGTTTTAAGTCTTTTATTTCATTGTACGTGTTCACATATGTGTACACAAATGTGCGAGCAGGTATGTCTGAGTATGGGAATTTATATATGGGTGGCTGTGTAGGTCAGTGGTCAAGGCTGAGTGTCTTTCTTAGCAGCTGTCTACCTGATTTATTTAGATGAACTCTTTCACGGAGCCTGGAGCTCACCAATTCAGCTAGACTTCCTGACCATCAAGCCTTCCGGCAAACCTTCAGTATCCTCCTGTGTCTACTTCCCCAGAACGTGGAGTAAAGGCTGATGCTGTTATATCTGGCCTTTGTATGTGAGTTCAGGAGATGAAGTTCATATCTTCATCCTTGCCATACAACTACTTTGCTGATTGATCCATCTCCCTCTGCCCAAGCCTTCCTGTATTTAAAGCTGATACCTGACTGACTACTTTCATTTAGTGTCATCCCTTGGTTCTTAAAGCGGTTTCTCTTACTTGGACGTTTCTCAGAACAGTTACGTAGAAAGACGAAAAGTATTTCTGAGTTGACCTGCTATGTTTCACTATTCAAACTTTTGTTACACATATAATCTCTGTGTTTTACCCATCACGGATTTTCACGTCTCAGGTGTTATCCCACTGTTGGACGCTAGGTGCTGCTAAGATCTCACCAACTACGTGAACAGTATTTGGTGTATTTAACTGTGTACTTAAACAAATAAAACTTAAAAAAACTCTGTTGGTTTTTTTTTTTGCATTATTTTCTTTAGCCTTTTATAAAGATCAAATTCCACAGGGTGCTTTTTAAAAATTATTTATTAATTACACTTTATTCACTCTGTATCCCCCCTGTGGTTCCCTCCCTCCTCCCGTCCCAATCCCTCCCTTCCTCCACCCTCTGCATGCATGCCTCTCCCCAAGTCCACTGACAGGGGAGGTCTTCTTTTCCTTCCTTCTGATCCTAGTCAATTAGGTCTCATCAGGAGTAGCTGCATTGTCATTTGTGGCCTGGTAAGGCTGCTCACCCCTCAGGGGGAGGTAATTAAAGAGCAGGCCAATCAGTTCATGTCAGAGACAGTCCCTGTTCCTATTACAAATGGAACCCACTTGGATACTGAACTACCATGGGCTACATCTGTGCATGGGTTCTAGGTTATCTCCACGCATAGTCCTTGGTTGGAGTATCAGTCTCAGGAAAGACGCCTCTGCTCAGATTTTTTGGTTCTATTGCTCTCCTTGTGGAGTTCCTGTCCAATGCAGATTCTGAGACTTATGGGCAACCTTTGGGCAGAGTGCAGGGAATCTTATGAAAGAAGTGGGAAACAGTAAGATCTGGAGAGGACAGGAACTCCTCAGAGTGCTTTTAAAGACGACTGTAGGATTCTTGTTGTAAAAATCTATGTGCTGAGGAACAGAGAGAAGCGTGAGGGATAAAAATCAAGCTCCTTCACCCAAGCTGCTAAGGCGTAACTGTAGCAGGTCCACCAGCCTCTGCAGAGCAGGAATTAAATTCCTGTGGTGCTCAGGCTACGTTTAACAGTCTCCAAATCTTTGTGGCTAACATGTAGCAGAAATTTGCTAGAAAAAGACAAGATTTTGCTCTGGATAAAACGCCCTTGGACTTAGAACGAGTTCAAATTCCACGACAGTGAACCAGCTTTTTTCTTTGTTCACCTCATTATCTATCACGCATAATACAAACTAAATGTTACTTACAGTTTTTGAAAGGAATCTGGTTTAAGAAGGTTTCCCATTTGTTAGTTGTTACAGATTCTTTAAATTTTTAAATTGTATCCTCTCATAAATATTTCTTTATTTAACATGGAAGTCAATTTGTTGACAGTGAGGAAAAAATATGTGGTTAAGGAAAACGCAAGGGAGGTACTTGTTCACAATAGGGAGATAGTATGTCTTAGCCTGTCTATTTTGAGTTGGAGGAAGTAAAAAAAATACTTGGAAGTAAAACAAAAAACATATGAAAACTCCAATGAATTGAAGGGAGCTATAACAACCCTGAAGGAGAAATATAATGAATAACACCATAAAAGGAAATGTGCTATGTCAGATACAGGATGAGAAAGGAAAAATTAAAGGTGAAAAACATCATAAACAACAGTTGCGAAGTAACTTGGAGAAATACCTGTATTGAATCAGTAAAGAGAAAACCATAACAGATTAGAGTCTGCTTTACGAGAATTCATTTCTCTCAATTCAGGATCCTGAAAGTCCCACCCCAAACCATCCAGTGTCAACTCGGTGTCCCCAGTGAGGACTCCACATGTGGAGCAGAGGACAGCCTTCTTCCTGTGGTCTCACACCATAGAGGTAAAGGAGCCAGATGAGACCTCTCTTGTAGGCATGCCAAACCCAACATGGCAGACAGAGAGGAGTAGAAACTTCTACTAACCAAAGAAGGAACAGACGATGCAGTGGGAGGAGCGAAAACAGTGAAAGAGAAAGAGACAAACTTCCTGCCATGTTGCTCCTCTGGCTGAGCAGTGTTGTACAAGGCTCCTCAGAATCGCAGAAATGAAAATCGAGACAGCCAGGCGCTGCTCTTGTTAGAAAGATAATTAAACAAGTTCTAAGTATCCAGTGTGTGCGCATGCATGTGCACGTGTGTGGGCGTGTGTGTGCATGCACGTGGACGTGAGCGAGTGTGCATTCGTGTGCATACGTGTGCATGTGTGCACCTACGAATGTGTGCACCTGTGCTAACTGCATTTGCGGAAGAGCGTATTAGCGTAAGAATCAGCACTCACATGTCTACCATTTCACATGACTGAATACATGCATGCATCCCACTGAGAATCTGGAAAACTTCTGTACATCAGTGAAAATAAGAGTGTCTTTCTCTTCCTTTACGACATTATGGTGAAGGAGTGGATTCATGCCCTTGTACTTGATTATAGAATAAGAACATCAACGATGGTGGTTTTTCTGTGATGTACTAAAAATACACGTTCACAAAAGCACATTGTATATTTTACGAAGACAAATATATGTTCATAGATCAAGCATGTTTAGTCAGATGAGAGGATTAAATATTGATCATGAAGGAAGAGCAAAAATAAAGGTAAGACTGTCAGAGCTAAAGAAGGGTGTTTCTAAACTTAAAACTCACCCAACAAATACTGTTATAATTCAATATGAGGAGGAGGATCTGTGTGTTACTGCACAGTACGATGACTGTGGGGGATGAGATGAGACCCTGCCTCACACCGCTCTATGAGATGGAATCTATTCCTAACTCTGCTCTTGAGTCGAGAACCTGAGAATAGATAGGCCAAGGACCCAGGGGAAAACCAAATACTACAGCTCTACTAAAGGAACATAGCAATGAAACGACTCCTAAGGACATTCTGCTATATACATACATTAGTGTTGAGTTCAGCCATCTTCAGAGAAGTGCCTTCTGCAGTAGATTGAAATAAATGCAGAGACTGCAAGCAGACATTGTGCAGAGAATGAGAAACTTCTGTCCACTCAGTCCTAAATGGAATGTCCATCAGATCCCTTTCTTTAGATATCAGAGAACTCTGAAGAAGAAAAGACATAAAGAGTGTGAGAGCCAGAGGAGATGGAGGACACCAAGGAAACACACACAGCATGACAGATGCATATATGAACTCACCGAGGCTGTCAGCAAGCACCTGTACTAGTCCATGCTTGACGGGGTCCCGGAGATGACAGTGGAAGTGGACACAAGACCACATTGTTAACCCAGAGCCATCTCCGGCTGTAACTGTTAGTGAAGGCAAAATTGGTTTCACTGGGAAGACAAGCCAGTTTTAAGACCAGCTCCCGTCCCAGTAGTAGATGGTTGACACAAAATAGGCTCGATGAATGGTATTTATTGAGGTTCCTTGACTCATAATGTTTTTGTCTGGACATTTTGTCTTTACTCTACAGGTCTTTTGCTAATGGGCTTCTGATTTTGTGCTTATATAGGATTTCTGTGTCTGCCAATGTGTGGGTCTCTAAGTCTATTTCTGTTTTTCGTGACTTTTATTTGGCTCATTTTCTTCTGTTGGGTTTGTTCTATTCATGTTTGTTTTGAATTTTTTATTGTTACTTTCTTCTTTTTTTTATTGTTTTAGGCGCCTGTTTGTATTCTAATCAGAGTGAGAAAGAAAGGATGTGGACTTGGGTGGGTGTGAATGTGGGGGTAACAAGACAGGAACTGGGAGAGGGGAAAAGATCAGAATACATTTTATAAAAAATCTATTTTCAATGGAGGACATTAAATTAGGAACAAAGATATTTGGCATAGGGAATAGTGAGTGTTTTTTTTTTTTTTCAAAACTCATTACCCTCATGTATAATATTCTCAAAAAATAAAATAATTATAATTTAAAAATTCTATCATGGATTGGAGAGCAGATTTGGTGGCCACAGGAAGAATGAAAATCACTTTTCTTTAGGGATGTGGCCACTGCAAGGCTCCCCATGCCTATGTACCTATGGACATCACTAATTGTCCTCATTAAAAATAAAGAAATAAGACACGGGGATGGATGTGATGTGAGTCCAAGGGGTACTACGAGGAGGATAAATGAACGATAGAAATGACAGTATTATCCTGTATGCATGTATGACTCTTCAAAGGATAAGCACAATTAGAACACCATAAAAGGATGAATCTTGAATCTTCATTTTCTTTTTCAATTGCAAAAAAAAAGAAACAAAAATAATCTGCTAATGGCTTAAGGGAGATTTAATGTCATTTTAAATTAAATTATTTTCTCAAATAACGTTTTAAATACATAACTTTATTGCAGTTTTCAAGTGTTATTTCAAAATTATTCTTCTAGACTCATGTAAATTACTTTAAATCTGCTGGTCAATTATTTTCAAGTTCAAAATGGAATAATCACGGCTTTTAGAAGAATTAAGTCAATTTGTGAAGCATAATTGCGAACAGTATTTCTTAGTGGACAGACTTATTTTAAAGACTTAGTCAAAGTTGTTTAAGAGGATCTATTGTGTACACTGATCAATGAGTTTATGTGTTTGTTTGTTTGGTTGGTTGGTTGGTTCCCCTGTGTAGCACTGGGTGACCTGGAACTCACTTGGTCGATCAGGATAGCTTTGTACTCCGCCTCCCAAGTGCTAGGATCAAAGACATGCACCACCACACCTGGCCTGTGTGTGTTTTATGAGTCATTAGTTTAGGGGAATTTTTTTTTAAAAAAAGTGCAATTTTATGCTGGCCAGTGACAAGAGATATACTTCTGAAATGACTTAAAACACAACATTTTTAATTTTATAGGAATATTTTCGTCACTGAAAAATAAGTCTAGCTAGATATTATTAAGAAAAACTCAAATTTGCAAAAAACAGCCTGTGTCGATTTTGTTAATCAGACATAAAAACAGTTATTTTTGTGGATCATCCTTTTCACATATTTATAACAAATGTATGCATAAGTTTATGCTTATGTAATACCATATATATGACATCTGTGTATATATATAGTGTTTCCATATTAGATATGAATCACTGTAAATAATGATAAAGTTTTAAAAATTTAAAAACATTCCTGTTTCTGTAACATAATTAAAAACAATTAGCATATTAAAATATATTGAATTTGGGAGTTAGTAGTTATGTTTTAGGCTTTGAAAATTACTTGAGTGAAACTTCATTTTAATTTCAAATTTGCTTACTCTTCAAGTTAGCAAGTTTGCATTGTATAGTCTCTATAAAATTTTTATGGTTTTGTTTATTTTTACATTTATCAGTACACTAATCATCTAGCCTTAAGTTGATTCTGTGAGAAACAAACCTCATCAATCCTCTAAGAGTTACATATGAAAAGAACATGATTTCTGATGCTTCCATAGGTGAAAGGTAAACACCAACAAAACTACAAACCCTGAGGTCTACAAAGGTGACCAGCTTGCTTGAATGCTGGCTAGGAGCCAAATGTGTGTTCTGCCTACACCAGTAACTGCCTCTATAACACTAAAGAAGTTACGTCAATCTCAATTTCTTTGTCTGTAAGGTAACTAAGTCCCATGCTTGAGATAATGTGACCTTTGGTTCATGTGTCTTGGATGCTCTGTGTGTGATGACCCCATGAGATATGAAAGCTCCATGTGTCTATTTTGATCTGTTGGAATTAGAGCATCTGAGGTAGAGTACAGTCTTTTAACAGATACACACTTTGCTCTTGTTCCTTTCACACAGCTGAACATCAATGATTCTGTGTTTCACAGCAGAGTATGAAATAAATGGAGGGCATGGCAGGATATACGATCAGAAGCCCAAGATCAAGCCCCGGCCCCATCCCATCCTTTCTCTGTGTACCTGGACAATCACTTTCTCTCTGTAAGTAGAAAGATGAAAGTCAACATTTTCTTTGAACTTTCTGTCCATTTTTTTACTTTTATCTCAACACATCTGGTGGAATATTAATGTCCTGTTTGCAGGAATAAATCATTATCGACCAGAAAACAAATAGACACATACTTTAATCAATGATCATTTTGAATTATTTATGTGACATCATTTAGTCTTAATTGCTAAAAGTGTAAACATAATTCTTAACTCTGCTTGGGTGGGAAAGAATATTTATAATACAAAACTTTCCAAATTTTCTGTAAAAGGGAAATAGATTATTTTTATAAGAGGATGAAAATAGCTACTGTCCTCCTTTTTGTTCTCTTTCTGAATCTACCTTTTCTCACCTCTGCTTGTGCCTGTGGCTGAGCCTCTTTGGTCTTTCTCAGTGTACAACATATTTTTTTTTGCCTAAGTACTTCATGCCAACCAAAGGCCTTGATATTGTAGACTGTATTTTCTAATCTTCCTGGGTAACTACTCCATGTGCCTTAGAGGATGATTCCAGCTGGCTCAGTTTGGGTTTAATATCTTTCTATATCAATCAAGGTCATAGAACAGGCACCTACACAGAAGGGATGACAAGATTTGAGAATCAAAGAATGTCATCTGCATAGGTCAGGAGGATTTTTACTATTGAGTATTCTTTAAAATATTAAAAAATGTATGATTTATAAAAAGAAGCTTAAAATACTAGCAGAAACTGAATATATATATATATATATATCATATCTGCTTTATGTAAAACTTCCCATACCAAAAAACTTATTATACTACAGCAAAAAGGAATCATGTTTATGAGAGAGTTCAACAAACTACTATGCAAAGACATGAGTTCCCTACCAAAGGCTCCTGGAATACTGAAAACAAAAAGTAATTAAAAAACAAAAACAAAAATCAACCTTCTGAAAGCTTCAACACCGCATGCATTTGCTCATCTACTTCACTCACTGTGTTTAGATGATCAAGGACAAATACCATTTCTCTCTACCCTAATTAAAAATGTAAACTACTCTTCAAATCTCACCCAAGTGACTTATATTCATGTCAAAATCTGCACATATGTATCTTGATGTTTGTAGATAAAATAGTATTTAAGAAGGGACTTAGTTTTGCTAGCTAAATACTACATTAAAGTATAAACTAATACTGATGGTGAACAAAAGGTCCCATACTCTTTTATGCAAAGAATCAGTAGCTTATCTGGAATGTAGATGGAGATTAAGATAGTAAGATGAGACATTCAAAGACAAAGAGTTAAGTCAGAGGTAAAAAAAAAAAAAAAGACAGTCTGGATTCTGAACACCAATTAATTCCCTGGTGAGGATGATAAAACTTAAAGTGTGGTAGCCAGTGTGTCATCCAAAGTAAATAAGAGCTTACTTTCATTTTTTTTTTTTTTTTTGGTTGTACTGTTTTTAGTTTTTATTTCTAACTGAAAAACTTCTTTCCACACTTTATATTCTTTTTTGTTCAGTAGACTTTCTTGTTAACATTCCTTTTTTTATTTCTTTTTTTTTACATTTATTTTATTTTATTAATTACACTTTATTCACTTTGTATCCCTTCCTCCCTCCTTTCCTCCTGGTCCCGTCCTCCCTCCCCCTTCTTCACACATGCCTCTTCCCAAGTCCACTCATAGGGGAGGTCCTCTTCTCTTTCCTTCAGATCTTAGTCTATCAAATCACATCAGGAGTGGCTGAACTGTCATCTGCTGTAGCCTGGTAAGGCCGCTCCCCCCTCAGGGGGAGATGATCAAAGAGCAGGCCAATCAGATTATGTTAGAGGCAGTCCCTCTTTCCATTACTGTGTAACCCACTTGGACACTAAATTGCCATGGGCTACATCTGTGCAGGGGTTCTAGGTTAGCTCCATGCCTGGTACTTGGTTGGAGCATGAGTCTCTGGGAAGACCCCTATGTTCAAATTTTCTGGTTCTGTTGCTCTCCTTGTGGAGCTCCTGTCCTCTCCAGTTCTTACTATTTTCCACTTCTTACATAAAATTCCATGCACGCTGCCCAACAGTTGGCCATAAGTCTCAGCGTCTGCTTTGATAGTCTGCAGGACAGAGACTTTCAGAGGCCCTCTGTGGCAGGTTCCTAGGTTGTTTCCTGATTTCTTCTTCTGATGTCCATCCTCTTTGCCTTTCAGGATGGGGATTGAGTGTTTTAGTCAGGGTCCTCTCTCTTGATTAGTTTCTTTAGATATACAGATTTTAGTAAGTTTATCCTATCTTATATGTCTATATGAGTGAGTATATACCTCAACATAAAACCAGACACATTAAATCGGTTAGAAGAAAAAGTGGGGAAAACCCTAGAACTCATGAACAGAATACCAACAGCACAGGCTCTAAGAGCAACAATCAATAAATGGGACCTCACAAAACTGAAAAGCTTCTGTAAAACAAAGGACACTGTCATCAAAACAAAATGACTGCCTACAGATTGGGAAAGAATCTTCACCATCCCTTTATCTGACAGAGGACTCATATCCAGTATATATAAAGAACTAAAGAAGCTGAAAAGCAGCAAATCAAGTAATCCAATTAAAAAATGGGGAACAGAGCTAAACAGAGAACTCTCTGTAGAGGAATATTGAATGACAGAGAAACACTTAAAGAAATGCTCAACCTCATTAGCCATTAGGGAAATGCAAATAAAAAAACGACCCTGAGATTTCACCTTACACCCATGAGAATGGCTAAGATGAAAAACTCAAGTGACAACACATGTTGGAGAGGTTATGGAGAAAAGGGAACCCTCCTCCACTGCTGGTGGGAATGTAAACTTGTACAACCACTCTGGAAATCAATCTGGTGCTTTCTCAGACAACTAGGAATAGCGCTTCCTCAAAATCCAGCCATACCACTCCTAGGCATATATCCAAAAGAGGCTCAAGTACACAATAAGGACATTTGCTCAGCCATGTTTGTAGCAGCTTTATTTATAATAGCCAGAAGCTGGAAACAGCCCAGATGCCCCTCAACTGAAGAATGGATGCAGAAATTGTGGTACGTCTACACAATGGAGTATTACTCAGCAATGAAAAATAAGGAAATCATGAAATTTGCAGGTAAATGGTGGGACCTGGAAAGGATCATCCTGAGTGAGCTGTCCCAGAAGCAGAAAGACACACTTTATATTCTTATTATTGTTTCTCCGTCCCCAGCTCCTTTTGGATCTTTCTTACCTGCCCACCCACCCACCTCCACACTTTTTCCCCTCTCTCATTACAAAACAAATAAGCATATAATAATAATTAATAACACTAATATGAAATATAAAATAAAAATAAACAAACCAGAATAAGAAAAAAAATCCAACAATAGAAGAAAATAAATTAAAAAACCCCACATGAAATAGATATTCATACAGAATAGACATTTGCTCACAAAGAAATTCTATAAAAATCACAAACTGGAAATTGAAATACATATGCAAAAGACCTATAAGAAAAAAAGCCTAGATAAAGTACCATGAGACAAAGAACCTCCAAATATGCCATTGATTTTGTTTTGTGTTGGCTATCTACTGCTAGTAAGCTTGGCATTAAAAGTGGTTTGAATCCCCAGTGATAATAATTTCTTTGTGTGTATGTGTGTGTGTGTGTAACAAAGAAGAGAGAGAGAGAGAGAGAGAGAGAGAGAGAGAGAGAGAGAGAGAGAGTGAGTGAGAAGATAGGCCGTGGGTTAGGGATGTCGGCTTTTGTCCGCTTTCACTATCATGGCTGAGGCCCCATCTGGCATAGGTCTAGGCAGAGCCTGTACATGCTGCCACTGTCTCTGTGAGTTCATGCTCTCATCAGCCCTGCTGTATTTACAAGGCCTTGTTTTCATCTCTTCTGGCTCTTAAACTCTGTGGGTGTTCTCTCCTGCAGGGTTCCTCCAGCTCTAATAGAAGGGCTTTCAATGCCACAACCCAGTAAGGACTAAGTGTACAAGGTCTTTCGCTCTCTGCACACACTCCAGCTGTGAGTTTCTGTATTTCTCTCCATCTCTTGCAGGAAGAAGCTTCTCTGATGATGGCTGAGCAAGGCTCTAGTCTATGAGTATAGGAGAATGATCTTGGGAGTCATTTTACTGCCGTGTTCCATTAGCAGAACAACAGTATTTTGTTTTCCTCTAGGCTTGTGGCCTAGTTTCAGGTTCATGGCCACTGGAACAGTGCTGGGGTGGGTTTCATATCATAGAGTGGGTCACAGACCCATTTTTAAAAGTTTACTTCTCAGGTTGTGAAATGAAAATTCATAACATGTCATTCTTATGGATGAAACTTACTGTTTTCATGAAACCAAATTATTTAACTAGTTAATAAGCCCATCCAGTTCTTCCTGAATCCCCATCATATACAAGGTTTATACTAGATTTTGAGGCTAAAGAACTAATAAACATTACTGTTATCCTTTATGGATTTGAATATACAATAGCAAAAGAAGATTAAAAATATACCAAAGCACAGCTTGGTACTAGTTACTGAATGTAAATAGTGATGGCGCTCGTTGGTGGTACAAATATACATATATAAAGTTATCTTAGCAATCTATTAGCAGATTGCCTTTAACTTTTGGAAATTGGCCATCTTTGTTAGCATCACCTTACTGATGACTTTTTTTCTTTCTTTCTGTATGTTGATAACCTTGCTGCACTTCCAGGTCATTCTCTGCGCTTCATGTTTGTGGTTGAAAATCTGCTCTCCCAGCTTCCTTACCTGGTTGCCGGCTGCCATGCCTCTCCTAACATCATGCACACTCTCTTTCAAACCATAATTCACATAAATTGTTCCATAACTCACTTTTATTTATCATAGTAACAGAAGCCAAATGAGAACGGGAGAAAATTAATGTTTTGTGCCTGCTAGTTGGGATATCACCATGACTTTGGTGGGAAAGCCCTGTTTGTGTTAAACCTTAGCCAGTGATCCTGATGTAAGAGTTCAATGCACCCAGGTCCAGTGCTTTTAAATTCAGCCCCATTCAAATTCTGAAGTCGTGGGCAAAATCATTTGTAAATCATTTCCTAGAACATAACAGGAATATAATAGAGCTTTTATCTATATTATGAAAACTTTCTGTATGATCTCAGGTATATTAGATGATAGGTTATCAAAAATAAAATGTTTTAATCTAAAATTCCACTAAGCTGTAGGTAATGTATTGGTTATAAGTACATACAAGATAAAGCACACAGAGCAGTGTTTATAATAACTTGTATTTGAATATATTTTTTATTTTATTTTATTTTTTTGTTTTTCCAGACAAGGTTTCTCTGTGCAGCCTTGGCTATCCTGAACTTGCTTTGTAGACCAGATTTGTCTCCGACTCACAGTTTTCCACCTGGTCTGTGCCTCCCTGGGTGTTGGGATAAAAGGCGTGCACCACCATGCGTGGCTGCAAATATATTTTTAATATAAAATATTAGTAATTAAGACCAGTACCAAAGTATAGAATCGGTAATGTGATACATCAGTGAGTTTGCCAACACCTTCAGCTCTACCGTTTCCTCATGCATCCTTTCTTAGAGATGTCTTCTTTTGAAATATGTAGTCAGTCCATATTTTTAGATTCTTAAATATTACCCAAATTATCATTTACATATCATTTGAACCTGCTTGTTTGCATCATGCTTACAAAGGGTTTTTTTTTTAGATATAACAGAAAAAATGTACAGAATTAAGTAAGTTTAATGTCATTCATTTCTCCTGCCCTGCCTAAAATGTGAAATATATTAGACAAGCGAATTTTGTACTTAAATGAATTTGATTTAGTCTTTGCCACAGGGAAGGGGAGAAACATTACCTGAAATCCAGAGAGCTACAACATATTGCTCTGCCGAGCTTATACATGTGCACTGATTCTAGGTCTAAAAATGCAGCATTATTACAATTTTAAAAAACAGTATGGGAAGGTAAGCCTGAGTTGTTGTTCATTTTTAAATATATAATCGATGTCCAGAAGGTGATAGAGAATAACAAAGAAATGTTTGTTGATCATTTTCAATGCCATTGTTGTTGACTTATTGGCATTGGCTTCTAAGGCTGAAAAAATGCATATAGGTGTATATGTGTTAATGCCGCTGGACTATGAATGTTTGTCCTTTTATGTCTTATATATCTTATGAACATAACAGCACCAGGTAACAGTTTTCAAATTAGAGTGTGAAAGTACATAGAGAACTTAATTTAGTTTACCTTTGTGTTATATTTTCTTGAAAAAGGAGACAAAGGAGAGAAATGCAATAAGTTGATTATGCTGCAAATTGGATGCGATGGAGGGTTGTGCTGTTAGAATATTATACTTAAAAAAGGAAGAAGTTTAAAATAATATAAAGTAATTGATTAATAGAAAAATCTTGCTGTAAAATACATGATGATATCTTTTCTCATATCCCTTTGAAATAAGTTATTTCTTCTTGAGAGCAGCATCTGAAAATTAAAGTGTAACAAAGCTTTGTTCTATTATTTTTCTATAAAACAAATAAAATGAATTCCTAATATTTAAAAAAACATCACTTAACAGAAGCAATCTATTTTATTGTATTCAAGGATAAAAGCCCACCAATTTACTTTATGAAATTGTTATCAGAGCCACAAACAAACCAGTCAAGGACAGAAAATAAATAATTCATTAATGAAGCAAATAATATCTTATCATATTAAATCCAATACTAAGTCAAATTAGTACATCATAAACAAGTACATTTAAGTTATATTGGAGAAAGATTTTTCTAAACTGTGAAAAATTATCAATACTGAGGGAAAATATAGCATCATTCTTTTATTTTAAAGTTTTAGATTTTATATGAATGCTGTGTTTATATCATTTCACTTCTCCCTTTCACCTCTCAACTCTCCAGCTCATCCTATGTGCCCAATACTATCCTCCAAGTTCATAACCTCTCTATATAATATATAAATTTCTATATATGTATATGCATATACATATATACATCATACATACACACACTACAGCCTCCAAATTCTTTGGTTAATAGTGTGCACCACTATACCAGGCTAAGACTTTCTGTTAGGATTTCAAGTTAATGAAAATGCAAAAACCTACCTGCCTCCAGTTATCTTTTATTCACTGAGGGCTACTTAAAGAATTATTTATTCAGTGGTTACATGTCATCTTATAGAAAGCTGGTATAAAACAGCAGACTGGTTTCTTTCTAAAAGCCTTATGCTTAAAATTTTCTTAGTGTTTAGATGTCAACTATATTACAATTATTCTTTGTGTAATTGTGAGGGGATAATTACAAAATGTTTGTGACTTTTAAGGTAATTGAGATAATACTAATATTAAAGTCGCTCTGACTTTCAGACAAGATGGAGCAGAGTAAAAGAGGGCTCATGCCTACAAGGAGATGTGGCACAAGAGGAGAATCCAGGAACATGCTGGCAAATATGGAACGGAGAGCCAGGGATGCCATGTGCTGATGTATGAAGGAAGAATACCAGAAAGGCAACTGGATGCACAAAGTGCTCTCAATTTTACAGAAGGCCTTATAGCATCTGCCACTGAGCAGAACCCACACAAGGCGAGGAGAAGAACCTACAGAAGCTAGGAGGTGGAAAAACTAAGGGATCTTGAATAGGACCTGGAAGAGTTTCTTCTTCATAGTCCAGGAAATGTTGGCTTTCAAGGTCTAGCAACTCCTGTCTCAGTAGGGTTGTATAGTCTAGGTAAGAAGAGTCCTCAATATGCAAAAGTTGCTTGATTTCAGATAATAAAGTCTCAGTGCAAGCTTTGAAAAGACTGGCTCTTTCAAAAGTCTTAAGAATTTATAGAATACTGTTGATACATGAAGTATCAACAAGTAAGAAACTTGAAATCTACAATGTCTAGTATTGTATTGAAAAATACCCAAAATATCAATGACAAATATATGAGTAACAATAAAGGCAAGTCACCAAGCAAATAAAACAAGGAATTGAAATGAACATAGAGCCAGTGACAAAACTCATATGGAAAATCATTAAAATATTATCATGACTATATTTCACACATTCAGGAAGCAAAAAGAAAAAATGCTATGTTTAGTAATGACAAGTATCTACTTTTTAGAATTTTTCAGATGTGAAGAATCAAATTAAATATGGAGCCTCTTGCATGATTAGAATTGTCTGCAAAATGCTCTTCTAATGAGACAAAGCCCTCACTCTGATTTATAAATGATTCTGGTGAAAAATACTCTGAAAATTCAGAAAATAAGAGAGTATAAAAAGAATAATTAATTTGGTGATATAAAAATTTAAAATAGCAAGTTAAAGGCAGAAGATGAAAATTATTTAAAAACAAAGAAGTTAAGATATGTGAAACTAATTTGTGTGTGAGAGAAAGAGAGAGAGAGAGAGAGAGAGAGAGAGAGAGGGGATATGTATTTTTTTTTTACTCTTTTGTCTCTTTGCATTGATAGTAGTAGAATACAGTGTATTTATTATGGTAGGCAAGTAATCTACTAGGAACTAACACATCATAGAACTTGTAGACAAGGATGTTTAATATTATCATGATTATATTCTTCATGTCAATGTACCAGACCAAAAATCTTGGCAAGTTAATAAAATTGATACCTAATTAAAAAAAAATATATCCATTTGTAACACAGTGGTCTATCAAGAGAAGGAAGTCAGTAATGGCTGAAATGTTTGTAAATTATGATGGAAATTTTAAGCAAATGGGTTGGAGAAGCTCAATGGAAGACAATAAACATGAATATTTAGGAAAATGGCAGGAGGAGCCATTTTAATAAAATGGTTTGAAATAAATGTTCTGTATTGTATACAGGAATATCAGTGAACATCTTTCTAGACATAATACAGGCCGGAAGATAGTCTGCAACATCTCTAAACTTCTGAAAAGAATAAAAACATCAACTTAGAATAGTATAACCAATTGGAAATTTCTTTTTTTTTTTTAATTGAACACTAGCGGCTGGAGTGAAGGCTCAGCAGTGTGAGTGCTTGCTGCTTTTCCAGATGATCCTACTTCAGTCCCTGACTCCCACTTCAGGCAGCTTACAGCCATCTGTTACTTCAACTCCAAGTGATAGGACACAGCCATATGTAGAAAAGCCACATCACATACAGAAAAACAAAGTTAAATATGGGGTTTGAGCTTTGCTCATGGACAAGTTATTGTGGAAATTATGACACGCTCAGCGGCTACAAAAATGAAAGCTAAAAACAGTAGAGCTGCCAACACTACCAACAGCAGCCAAGCAACTATAAACCTGGAATTCCATGCCCACCAAAAATCCTGCAATAGAGTTGAAGAGAATATGATGCATACAGGTATGTGAAAGTCTGCAGACTGTGTGGTAAACAGTTAAGTGATACTATTTCATAAGTAATTGGGAAGGGATCCCACTACGGGGAGAGGGAACGTATGGAAGAAAATACATGTTCAAATTCTGAGAAGCCACTATATACAACTTGCATTTTTATAGGTATAGTCAACCCTTGGTTCCCTGATGTCCTTCTTCCCTTTCAATCCAAACAGCCCTTGTACATTACAGAAGTCACTTTCTTTATCGTATCTTAATGTCTTCATTAAGTTATTTCAGGAATTAAGCTGTTTTGCAGGAATTAGACAAAATCCCCGTAATCAGAAATCAATGGAAGTCCTTTTGTCTTGCAAAAACTTTCAAAATTTCAGCCAAAATTTTAAGCTTCATTACACTTATTTATGCCTCATTAACTAATGGTTAGTGTCTTTAACACTCTTAAGCCAAGCTAAGAAGACTCATACTTTTAAAAATTCATGTTATGCTTTTAGGCTGGAAAGACTGGTTAGGCATCGAAAGCTAATTAACCTGAGATCATTTAACATCGTTCCTTTATGGTTGATAGAGCACTTACATTGTGAAATCAATATAGAGACTATTAAGTAGTTTTAAATATTGTTAGACTTTGTTCAGCTTCATTAATCCAATTAGTCATCTTCAAGACAGTAAACATAGTTGCAGCTTTGCTCAGTTTTAAGGAAACTATTGTCCAAAACTTACTAAGTTTATAGGTAACTAACACGAATTCCTGTCTCTCTAAAATCAGTTAGACAGCTATCCCACTTTAGATATGAAGATGCTGAGCAGTGAAAGCAGAAGTATTTTCCATGCCAACTTGTGTTCAATGTTGCATACATGTGCTAACACTTTGGGTTGGAGTTGCGGCATAGAAACGAAGTGCTTGGCACAGGTCTGTATTTTTTTTTCTTTTCTTTTTCATTAAATTTTTATTTTTTATATTAATTATAGTTTATTCACTTTGTATCCCTGCTGTAGCCACTTCCCTCCTCCCCTTCCAATCCCACCCTTCCTCCCTCATCTCCTCCCATACCCCTCTCCAAGTCCTTGGATAGGGGAGGTCCTCCTTCCCTTCCATCTGATCCTGGCTTATCAGGTCTCATCAGAACTGGCTGCATTGCCCTCCTCTGCGGCCTGGCAAGGCTGCTTCCCTACCTGGGGGAGGCGGTCAAAGATCCAGCCACTGAGTTCATGTCAGAGACAATTTTGTTTTCTCCCATATTACATCCCAACTGCAGTTTCCTCTCCACCATCTCCTTTAGCCCCACCCCCAACCCGCCATTCACTCCTCCTATGCTTTCCTTCAGAAAAGAGCAGTCTTCCCAGGGATTATCATCCAAACATGACAGCTCCGAGTTCTAACCTCAATGCGGGGGGCAAAAGGAATGGAAGAAAAGAAATGGTTATCACACAGCTCATTTTCACACTTTATATCTAAAAAATCAATAAAAAATGTTGAATCAGCTAATTCTGTATGTACAGTTACTTGCCACTGTAGAGACTAACTGACCAAAGACCTGATATGCAATGTATCCATGAAGTGACTTATTTAACTTGATAACATGTGAACGAATGCTTAATCATTCCTATGCACCTTTCAGAAAAATATTCCTTCTGAGAGTAATATTTCCTTTCAGTTGAGTAAAGATATTAATCAGAACACAGTGTTGTAACTGGAAATGATTTTAAAAGTCCCGTTTCAAAGCTGGAGAGATGACAGAGCAGTTAAGAGTGAGGAAGGCTTGCTGCTCTTGCAGAGGCCCGGGGTTTGTTTCTTAGCGTGTACATGGAGATACACACACATCTGAAACACGAGTTCCTGAGAGTTTCAGTGCCTTCTTCTGGAGTTCACAGGTGCCAAATGCACAAGATGCACATCCATATCTTAGACAAAACATTCAAACACATGAAATAGAAAATAAAACATTTTAAAGCATTACAGTATTTACCTTTTAAACAAGTATATCTCAAATGCCTCACTTGATCATTCCGTGACCAGATGTCCAATCATGAAAGACCTTGCATTTGTCCCCTACTGTCCATAGCCAGCCCCTACCAGGAAAGGACCTGTTATTGGGAAAAATCTTGGCTTGTTTTTCTTTAATAACATTCCCACTTTAACTATTGAGCACAGTAAATAATAAAACCCAAATAGATCAACCAGTCCCTTGTCTGTAATGAAGTCTTTTCTCCAACCAGACTCCAAGCTAACCAGGCTGGAAAACAGGCCTGAACAGTATTCTGAAATATAATGTGTTTCTTTGAACCAACCCAAGAATGCAACAAATATTTTCCTTCTTTGCTTATGAGATATGATACAAATTGCTTCTTACCTGAGAAGGAATATCCTATCATAAGCTTTTTTCTTTTTTTAAATTAATTTATTTTTTCATTATAATTACAGTTTATTCACTTTGTATCCCAGCTGTAGCCCCCTCCCTCAGCCCCTCCCAAACACCTGCCCCCCATCTCCTCCCATGCCCCTCCCCAAGTCTACTGAGAAGGGAAGTTCTCCTTCCCTTCCCTCTGACCCTAGCCTATCAGGTCTCATCAGGATTTGTCTTCCTCTGTGGCCTGGTTAGGTTGCTCCCCCCTCAGGGTAAAGTGATCAAAGAGCCAGCCACTGAGCTCATGTCAGAGCCAGTCCCTGGTATGGTCAGATGCGGTTGTATTCTTGACACTACAAAGTCTATCTCACATCACCTTGTCTATTTGTTCCTTGCTATTAGGTTTTGAAACATTCAATCACTTGGTGTCTTAGTCAGGGTTATCTAGAGGAACAGAATTTGTAAGAATTTATAGAGTCCTGGTGAGACCTGATAAGCTAGGGTCAGATGAAAAAGGAGAAGGACCTCCCCTATCAGTGGACTTGGAGAGGCGCATGGGAGGAGATGACAGATGGAGGGTGGGATTGGGAGGGAATGACAGAAGGAGCTATAGTTGGGATACAAAGTGAATAAACTGTAATTAATATAAAAAAACAAAAATTTAATTAAAGAAGAATTTATAGAGTATATATATATATATATTTCTCTCTCTTTCTCTCTCACCAATTTCTGCAACTGTTTTTGTCAGTGCAATTTTTCTGCATATCTGGCCTGTCATTATTTTTTCCCCTGGGACTCAGCCCATAGGCATAATAGGTTGAATTTCTCTGAGAACTATGCATGGCCTGTGTCCATGGCAAAAGATACATGATCTTATGTAGTGTAAGGAAGTTGAGTGGAATGATTATATTAGAAAATAAAATCTTGAGATATTTTGAGATTCCAAGTACGTGGTTTTATAATTTTTCATCGAAAATTTTCTGTATGTTAGGTTTCAGGATCTATGCACAACTATTAGTGAGGGCACTTTTAAGTGGCATTGTGAATTCTGTAACCTTTATAATCATCTCCCCATCACTCACTTTATGGATATAGTATAATAAGGAAGCTTTTAAAGCTCCATAGAGGCTTTCTAATTCCTCTTGTTATCCAAGGTTTCAATGTTATTGTGTTTCTATTTCTCCTAGCTGCTGCTGAAAGTTTCAGAAGCAACTACTGCAGTCACAGACTTGACATCTCTTTTGTAGTAACAGTGTAACAAACAACACAAATGTCAATGCAAACATCTTCATACCAGCAGGGACCTGTTTCGAATACATATACTAGACATTTAGTCAACTATTCCTAACATAAAAATTGAGGAAGGTGATAATATAATCATAAGAATGAACAAAAAGCACGTGTTTAAAAGTCATGCTGACCTTTTGAAAATTCTTAAAGCAAGAGGTCAGCATAACTTTTTAAACACATGTGTTTTTTTGTTTGTTTCCTGGAGGGGATAGAAGCTCCGAAAGGAAACCAACAGAGCCAAAAAACTGGGACCTGGGGGCCCTGCAGAGACTGATACCCCAGCCAAGGACCATGCATAGAGAGGACCTAAAACCGCTGCTTGGATGTAGTCCATAGACTCAGTCTCCAAGTGGGTTCCCTAGTAAGGGGAACAGGGTCCATCTCTGGCATTAACTCAGTGGCCTGCTCTTTGATCACCCCCCCCCCGGGGGGGGGAACAACCTTGCTAGGCCACAGAGGAAGATAATGCAGCCAGGCCTGATGAGACCTGATAGGCCAGGGTCAGATAGAAAGGGAGGAGGACATCCCCTATCTGGGGACCAGGGAAAGGGCATATGGGGAGAAGAGGGAGAGAGGGTGAGATTGTGAGGAGACTAGGGAGTGGGCCACAGCCACAGCTGGGATACAAAGTGAATAAATTGTAATAAATAATAATAACTAATAAAAAAAGAAAAGAATTTTCTCCAATGTATTAGAAATCTTATAAGTCCTATGAGAATCTTGCAGCTTAGGTCTATAGCCTTTTCAAATGAGGGAATAATTAAGGCTTGAACTAAGCAGTAACTTCTCTTTCATAAAATGTTTTTTGGGTTTATAATTTGTTCTACTTTGTTCTGAAATATCAGAGCCACATCCTTTTTTTAAAATTTGATTTAATTTATTACAATTTATTCACTTTGTATCTCCTCAGTAGCCCCCTTCCTTACCTCCTTCTAGTTCTACTCACCCTCCCTCTTCTCCCCCTATACCGTTTCCCTAGTCCCTTGAAAGGTGAGGTCCTCCTCCCCTTCTATCTGACCCTAGCTTATCAGGACTCCTCAGGCCTGGCTGCATTGTCTTACTCTGTGGCTTGGTAAGGCTCCCCTTCATCCCCCACTCCAACCCTGCCTCCACGATGATTAGTTCATTGGAGACAGCCCCTGAGTTCAGAGCCATGTCCTTAATTTTTATTCTAGCATTTGGGCTTTGAATTCTCTCCAGATTCTTAGTAAGCACCACTGTGTTTTCGGCTTCTCGAGAGTGTACATTACAATGTTTAAGCGCTTTAAGACTTTTTTTTCATCTGTAAATTCCACTCATAAGTTTGGCAGCTTCCCTTAGTCTCTGAAATCCTGTTGAACAATGTCAGGTACATGTATCTCCAGTGTCCTCACTGCTCCCAAAGAATCCAACCTGGTGTATTTACCTCATTACTTTCTTAATAGCAATGGCTCTGTGTGCAGCGCCACGTTGTACAAAGAAAGCTCCATAATTTTCAAGGCACCCTTATTCCTTCAATTATAGCAATGACCAGTTTTAACACTGATCCACACAAATTTTCCTTTCTACCTCACAATGTGGATAAATTGTCACTTAGATACAACATTCAGTAAAGGGAATATGTTCTTGCTTACACCATTGACAAAACAAAACAAAACAAAAAACAAAAACAAAAACAAAACAAAAAACCCATGATTTTTAAATCAATCAAACCATGAATTAAAATGTCTTTTCCTTAAATAGATATAATCTTATGAGATTATTTACCATGCTCTATTTAGCCTTTGAACTAGATTATCCTACAGAAACAGAATATAGAAAACTTGATTTAACTAATGTCTGAGAATGAGATATAATTAGCATATCAATTATTCATATATAAATGTTTTCAGGCTACAAAGAATATGTATATAATTTGTCAAATAAGCAGGGCAATTTCTTCATAAGATAAATATGCTTAACAAATTATTTCTTCATAAAGCAAAGGTAAAATTAAGCCAAACTCTTGCTGAAATATAAAAATATGCGAATTGGGAGGACCCAAATTAGCTTTTCCTGTAGCCCTCAAAACAGTATGTAATAGTTTTTAAACCATGTGATGTTTAATATCCATGCATTTGCATACTCTTTAAGATACCTTTAATATTTATATGCAAAGATTGCTGAAAGATGTAGTGAATGTTAAAAGCAGCAATAAAACACCTCTAAGGTTTGAAAAATTGTTTCTCCTATGACTCCACCACTGAAGTCTGTATTAAATTTTCTTGGTTTATGCTCTCCAATGGCATTTTTCCCCTAATACTCTCGTGTCATAAGCACAGCAGGCCAGGACCGCAAATCAAACTATGCTTATTTTGCTTGTAGTCCCTAACACAGACATAAAACTTCTGGAGAAGGAATTTATTTGACAGCTTTATAGATGATGGAGTTGACCGTATCTGTTTGATACACAGTACCTCTTCTGGCTCTCATATGACAGCAAAGCCACTTGTGCATGCACACACACTAAGGAGATGAGAATGGACAACTGGGTAAGAACACGAAAGCTTCGTTTTCTGAGAAAGTTCAACTTGATACTTCTCAACATTTTAGCCTAGACTTCCTTACCATTTAAGAGAGATTAGAAGTCTGTGGCGCACAGTATGGTGTGTGTCTACTGAAATATTGACTGGTGTCTACTGAAATGCCACATTACAGTTGAGATTCTTGGGAGCTAGGAGTGTGACCTAATTTGAAATAGTGTCATCATATGTATAATCAGCTTAACGTGAGGTCACAATAACTTCAGAAGGCCCTAAACCTGCATGCTCCATCTTTAAAAAAAAGGAGAGAGAGAGAGAGAAGAAACTCAGAAGTTACATAGAGAAAGTGAAGTGGAAATGCTAACAGAAACTCTAGAGATTCCTTCATAAGCTAAGCAGTGCAGAGGGATGCTGAACACCATACTATTGGCAATTGAAGACGGTGTCCCTTTCTGCTATTGCAGGTCTTCGAAAAGTGTGACAATTGAAAGCACAGACATTTTTAGTCATGGGTTTGTAGTAACTTGTTACACCAGTCCTAAAGAATCTAACAACCCTGAATGGACTTTTGTGAGGTGTCCTGTTTGTCATTCAAAACATTTATGAAAATGTGCATGTTACTAAATAAATGTATTACAGACTGATAACATGTTCTTTTTGAAACATAAATCTCTGAACAAGTAAAACAAAATCAGACACATCTTTGTGGATGATTAAAAAGTCATGGCATAAAAATTTCAGTCAATTCAAAGGCTATTATTCGCAAACACAGAAAAAATGTAAAAAAGAAAATTTTTCCTTTTACATTGTGAAACAAACAAACAAACAAAAAAAAACAACGGCAGGCAAAACAATGCTGAAAAAAAATACTGTAGGAGGTATAACCATACCTGTTTTCAAATTATACTACAGAGCAATAGTAACAAACCAGCATGGTACTGGCACCAAAACATACCTACAGATAATAAAATAAAGTTTAAGATCTAGATATTACTCCATAAAATAATAGATACTGATTTTTGACAAAGATGCCAAAAAATTATTTTATACTGGATAAAACACAGCATCTCCACTTGCTCAAATAGTGCTAGCAAAAGTGGGCTTCAAAACTCAGAAAAAATGAAACTAGATTCTTCTCTCTCATTTTGCACAAAACTAATGCTATAAGAAGTAAAAGGGCAACAATAATAGAGGAGAATCACAATCACATTTAGAGGACAAGAGAATAGTTAATCCTCGTTCAGAAAGGCAAATGGGATAAACCTCAGAAGATGGAGAAAACAGGGAACAGGACAGGAGCCTACCACAGAGGGCCTCTACCCAGCAGTGTGTCAAAGAAGATACTGAGACACATAGCCAAACTTTGGGCACAGAGCAGTGAATCTTATGAAAGAATGAAGAGATAGAAGACCTAAAGGGGACATGAGTGACACAGGACAGCAACAGATGCACAAAATCTGGGCCCAGGGTTTTTTTTTTTTTTTTTTTTTTTCCTGAGATTGACACTCCAACCAAGGACCATGCATGGAGATAACCTAGAACCCCTGCACAGATATAGCCCATGGCAGCTTAGTCTCCAAGTGGGTTCCCTAGTAATGGGAACAGGGACTGTCTCTGACATGAACTCAGTGGCTGGTTCTTTGATCACCTCCCCCAGAGGGAAGAGCAGCCTTAGGAGGCCACAGAGGAAGACAATGCAGCCACCCCTGATGAGACCTGATAAGGTCAGATGGAAGGGGAGGAGGACCTCCCCTATCAGTGGACTGGGAGAAGAGCATAGGAGGAGAAGAGGGAGGGAGGGTTGGATTGGGAGAGGACAAGGGAGGGGGCTACAGCTGGGATACAAAGTGAATAAACTATAATAAATAAAATAATTTTAAAAGATAAAAATAAAAAAAATGCTGGACATTTACAGAGAGTGAGAAACTTTTGAGCACTAAGCAGTAAATGGATTATCTTCATTAAATCCTCTCCTTCAAGGTTCAGAAATTTATGCAGAAGAGGAGACAGAAATATCTTAACAGTCAGTAGTATTGGGGAGTCTAAGGAAACAATATTCCCCAGACACAACTGGGTAATTGCACATAAGAACTTGCAGACACTGTGGCAACGTGCACAGGACCCACATAAGTTTAACCCAGGCAAAATCCCAGAATGCTGAAGGAGAATTGTGCACAAAATCCCACCTATAACCAAGAGGCTATCTGCTATGGATAGCTTTTCAGATGGAGAAAATCAGTTTTCTTCAATGGAATGGCCCTGTGTAGATCAACAACACGGCCCAGCCTCGTTATCAGAGTAGTAGGCCAAAATGAGCTCTGTGTTTGGGATATATTGTTGCTTTGTTGTTTTTTTGTTGCTGCTGCTGTTTTGAAACAGAGGAAGAGCATAAAAGTTTGGTGAGCAGGAAGGAGAAACATTTGAAATAATTGAGGGAAGGGAAAGATGATCAAAATACATTGTATGAAAAATCACATACATACATCTATGTGATATAGAATATATATCATCTATATATGGTGATACATAGCAATTTTGGAAAATAAAATTCCTAATTGACCAAAAACATTAACCTAAACCTCAAATCCTAAAAATGTTAAAGGAAAAACTGGGAGAAGTATATTTAGCACAGGTAAGGACTTTTTGAATAATACTGCTGAAGATAGTTTAGGAAATAGACTAACATTTTACAAATGAGACTTCATGAGACTAAAAAATTCTGTGCACAAATGGTCAATGAGGTGAAAAGGCAGGTCTCAGAATGGGGAAATACCTTTTTACATAGCAGAGGATTAGTGTCTAGAATACACAAAAAACTAAGAAAATAAAGCACCAAGAAAATAAATTTACTAATTAAAAATGGAATATAGAATTAAATATGGAATACTTAAAAGAAGAAACACAAATGGCTGGTCTGGTAAACACTTTAAAAAGTTTTCAGAATCCTCACTACATCTTAACGTGTCATTAAGAAAACATCTCTTTGCAACCAAAATGAATATCATCAGGAGCAAAACTAATAATACAGTCATTGGTGTGGTGAAGGTAGACCTGTATGTACTGTTGGTGGATGTATAAACTAGTGCAGACACACCAGAATCGGTTTATACGATCTCAACAAACTAGCGATAGGACAGTTATATGATTCAGCTATACCACTCCTGAAGTTTACCTACAGGCACTTGACTATCCATGTTTATTGCCACTCTATTCGCACA